>NC_090298.1:71513000-71824500 GCF_039906515.1 Pseudorca crassidens | reverse complement strand
CCCATTTTTGGATTGGGTTGTTTGTTTTTTTTGATATTGAGCTGCATGAGCTGCTTGTAAATTTTGGAGATTAATCCTTTGTTAGTTGCTTCATTTGCAAATATTTTCTCCCATTCTGAGGGTTGTGTTTTCATCTTGTTTATGGTTTCCTTTGCTGTGCAAAAGCTTTTATGTTTCATTAGGACCCATTTGTTTATTTTTGTTTTTATTTCCATTTCTCAAGGAGGTGGGTCAAAAAGGATCTTGCTGTGATTTATGTCATAGAGTGTTCTGCCTATGTTTTCCTCTATGAGTTTGATGGTGTCTGGCCTTACATTTAGGTCTTTAATCCATTTTGAGTTTACTTTTGTGTATGGTGTTAGGGAGTGTTGTAATTTCATTCTTTTACATGTAGCTGTCTTGTTTTCTCAGCACCACTTATTGAAGAGGCTGTCTTTTCTCCATTGCATATTCTTGTCTCCTTTATCAAAGATAAGGTGATCATATGTGTGTGGGTTTATCTCTGGGCTTTCTATCCTGTTCCATTGATCTGTATTTCTGTTTGTGTGTCAGTACCATACTGTCTTGGTTACTGTAGCTTTGTAGTAGAGTCTGAAGTCCGGGAGCCTGATTCCTCCAGCTCTGTTTTTCTTTCTCAAAATTGCTTTGGCTATTCGGGGTCTTTTGTGTTTCCGTACAAATTGTGAAATTTTTTCTTCTCGTTCTGTGAAAAATGCCGTTGGTAGTTTGATAGGTATTGCATTGAATCTGTAGATTGCTTTGGGTAGTATAGTCATTCTCATGATGTTGATTCTTCCATTCCAAGAACATGGTATATCTCTCCATCTGTTTGTATCATCTTTAATTTCTTTCATCAGTGTCTTACAGTTTTCTGCATACAGGTCTTTTGTCTCCTTAGGTAAGTTTATTTCTAGGTATTTTATTCTTTGTTCTGTGCATTAATTTTGTATCCTGCTACTTTACCAAATCCATTGATTAGCTCTGGTAGTTTTCTGGTAGCATCTTTAGGACTCTCTATGTATAGTATCATGTCATCTGCAAACAGTGACAGCTTTACTTCTTTTACGATTTGGATTCCTTTTATTTCTTTTTCTTCTCTGATTGCTGTGGCTAAAACTTCAAAACTATGTTGAATAAGAGTGGTGAGAGTGGGCAACCTTGTCTTGTTGCTGATCTTAGAGGAAATGGTTTCAGTTTTTCACCACTGAGAATGATGTTGGCTGTGGGTTTGTCATATATGGCGTTTATTATGTTGAGGAAAGTTCCCTCTATGCCTACTTTCTGGAGGGTGTTTATCATAAATGGGTGTTGAATTTTGTTGAAAACTTTTTCTGCATCTATTGAGATGATTAGATGGTTTTTCTCCTTCAATTTGTTAATATGGTGTATCACATTGATTGATTTGCGTATATTGAAGAATCCTTGCATTCCTGGAATAAACCCCACTTGATCGTTGTATATGATCCTTTTAATGTACTGTTGGATTCTGTTTGCTAGTATTTTGTTGAGGATTTTTGCATCTGTGTTCATCAGTGATATTGGCCTGTAGTTTTCTTCCTTTGTGACATCCTTGACTGGTTTTGGTATCAGGGTGATGGTGGCCATGTAGATTGAGTTTGGGAGTTTTCCTCCCTCTGCTATATTTTGGAAGAGTTTGAAAAGGATCGGTGTTAGCTATTCTCTAAACGTTTGATAGAATTTGCCTGTGAAGCCATCTGGTCCTGGGCTTTTGTTTGTTGGAAGATTTTTAATCACAGTCTCAATTTCAGTGCTTTTGGTTGGTCTGTTTATATTTTCTATTTCTTCCTGATTCAGTCTCAGAAGGTTGTACTGCTCTAAGAATTTGTCCATTTCTTCCAGGTTGTCCATTTTACTGGCATATAGTTGCTTGTCGTAATCGCTCATGATCCTTTGTATTTCTGCAGTGTCAGTTGTTACTTCTCCTTTTTCATTTCTAATTCTATTGATTTGAGTCTTCTCCCTTTTATTCCTAATGAGTCTGGCTAATGATTTATCAATTTTGTTTATCTTCTCAAAGAACCAGCTTTTAGTTTTATTGATCTTTGCTCTCTTTTCCTTCTTTTCTTTTTCATTTATTTCTGCTCTGATCTTTATGATTTCTTTCCCTCTGCTAACCTTGGGGTTTTTTTGTTCTTCTTTCTCTAATTGCTTTAGGTGTAAGGTTAGGTTGTTTATTTAAGATGTTTCTTGTTTCTTGAGGTAGGATTGTATTGCTCTAAACTTCCTTCTCAGAAAGCTTTTTCTGTATCCCATCGGTTTTGGGTCATCGTGTTTTCATTGTCATTTGTTTCTCGGTAGTTTTTGATTTCCTCTTTGATTTCTTCAGTGATCTCTTGGTTATTTAGTAGTGTATTGTTTGGCCTCCATGTGTTTGTATTTTTTACAGATTTTTTTTCTGTAATTGATATCTAGTCTTATAGCGGTGTGGTCGGAAGAGATGCTTGATACGATTTCAATTATCTTAAAGCCACTTTATTTTAAACGTGTACTTTGCTATGAGATTGAGCTTTCTTGCTGATCAAATTAAATAATCTTTTATTTGTAACAGTTTTTTTTATTCTATTTACCTTCATTGATGTGAGAAATATGATTGATTTTAGTACCTTAACTGATGCATGTTTCATTTTGCCTTATTTTCAGTCTTTTGCTGAATAGTCTGTATTTTATTGTGTTTCTTTTTTGTGTGCTTCTTTTTTTCTTTTAATTATTTGGAATGTTTATTGACTTTTAATTTCTTCTTGTATGTTTAACTGTATAAAAAGTGTTTCTTTTATTAACCTTAGAATATTCATTGAATCTCTACATGAAAATATAAAGAAATTAGCTCACTTATACTTTTGTTACTCTCACCTCCCAGTATATAGTATATTAGTTTTGGTTGATTTCATGATTATTTTTAACATTTTTTGGTAAAATTTGCTTCACAAAATTAGACAGTATCTGTTGATTTCTCACTGGGGGAATAATTGTACACTCACTTCATCAAACTTCCCCTTCTCTCATGCTCTCTCTCAGTTTTATTGTTCATATCATTATATAATCAACAAGTAATAATAATAATACCCACATTTCTTTATTATTAGTTATTTTATGTATATGGAATCAATACTCACCATTATTATATTTTTTTAAAATTTTATTGATGTATAAGTGATTTACAGTGCTGTGTTTAATTTCTGCTGTACAACAAAATGACTCAGTTATACATATATATATTCTTTTTCATACTCTTTTCCATTACAGTTTATCACAGGATACTGAATATAGTTCCCTGTGCTATACACAATAGGACCTTGTTGTTTATCCATCTTATAAATAATAGTTTGCATCTGCTAATTCCCAATCCTTCCCCACCCATCCCCTCTCCCCCTTAGCAGCCACCGTTATTATATTCTATCTCAAGTTTTCAATCCTGGTCTTTATTTTGACTCATCTTGGTCAGGTTTGATTTTGTGATTAAGTAGTTCTTGAATGTGCTTGAATGGGGGTTGTATAGCCTGGGCTGTGTGTAATTTCTCTCTGTTGCCTCAATTATTGAGACAGTTTGTTGAGGAATAAAAAATTTAGGCCACCTTTTCTTTCCCTCAACAATTTACTCTATTTTTTTTCATCTAATTGGTTATATATTTTGTTTTTTTGTTGTCTGCATAGGATTAGTTTTTTATAGTGTTAAAGTCCAGCAACTGTTCCAGGATATGTTGTGATATTGGTTGATCCATATCACTTTTTTTCCTTATGATGGAATTTATCATTTTAATATACAAAGTCAGATCTTTGTTATTTCAGTGTTTCAAGGGCCTTATTAAGAAACTTTATGTTCTTTTCCTTAGAACTATGAACTCTCTCTCTCTCTCTCTCTCTCTATATATATATATATATATTCATGATATACACATGTGTAGAATTTATCTCCCTTATCTTTTATGACTCTACATTTATTTTCCCCCTTTAATTATGTTCTGTTTATTCAAGTTGATCGTCCATGTCCCCAGTGTGTTTCCATATTGTCTCTACTATATTTTGTTTCTTTCAGTGTGCCCTTATTTACAAAATGGTTTTAGCTTCAAATTCCATCTATATTTTAGCATTTTAATTTTTTTCTGGTGTCTTCTTTTGCTGTTCTCCTTGACTGCATATGTCTCTTCTTTGAACTCAAAAAAAACTATTTTTTTCTTTCTTTAAGCCATGATGAAGAAAGGTTTTTTCAGGGCTCTCTAGTCTCTTCCATCACACATGTAATCTTCTGATGACCAATCCCATGCTGGTCCCCTTCTGGATATTATCCCCATTGAATGGGGGCAGCACATATGGTTCAGCTTTTTAGTTGTGAAGTATGAATGAAGGGGAAGGAGGCTTAGTGAACTAAGGCATTTACTGCTTCAGTTTGGACATTTTTATCATAAGCTCTTCTGGGATGTCTGCCTTACAGAAATAACTACAGAGGGAGCTAGTTTTTTGTTTTATGTTGAGCAAAATATCTGCATAGCTGTCAGTGACGCATGCTGCAGAGTATTTCTATAGTAATGTGCCTTGTTCATACAAGAATGGAAATAATCTCAGCTGGAGGCAGTATGGTGCAGTGGTTACAGGCACAGGTTTTAGAACCAGGTAGCCTTCCTGCGTTAAATTTTAACTTCACTTACTAGCTACATGCTATTGAAGAAGTAGTCTTTCCTCTCTGAGCTGCTCGCCTGTATCTACCTCACAGATTTATTGTGAATATCAGTGACGTAATGTGTTTAGAGCATTCAGTACATAATAAGCACTCAATCAGCTTTCACTAACACTATTGTCATGACACAGTGTACTTAATGGTGAGGACTGCTTGGGTTCAAATACCAGCACTGCCACTTACTAGCTGTGTGACATTGTGCAATGTACTTAACCTTTCTGAACCTCTGCTTCCTCATATGTAAGAAGGAGATTATATTAGTACCTATTTCATAGAGTGTAGGGGGTGTTTAATACAATATGTGGCATACAGTAGGGACTCAATAGCTTTATTGATAATCATAGCCCTTTAACCCACTGGTTAAAGCTTAATTTGTCATAGAATCAACGTATAATTTAATCTTGGTTCATTCATGAGAGTTAAATAATGCCTGAACATAGGTACCTTAAGATGTTTCTGACATGTGAGAATTCACCACAGTATTTAGTAAAATAATAACTTAGTAAATGTTTGTAGAATGAATAAACATAATAATAGAAGAAGTGATGTGGCATTGATACCATTCTCCCCCGCCCCAGACCTTCCCCTCCTTTTTTATTGTGGGAAAGATATTGAGTTCAGTTTTCAAGGTTTCCTGTCTGATGATCTCATTTATCCTATCTTTGTCTTCTTTGTTTTCAGCAACTTTTTTTTTCTTTCTATCAATATTTCTATTTTAACAGTACCAGTTATCTACAGGAATATAACAGGGATTGTTGAGAATTTGAAGTCCTTTGAATTCCAATATAAAGATTATTATTATCTCCTAGTATCAAGCCTCTAATTCAGCTTTAATACTGTTATGGATTGCCTTAATTACAGCCCATCTAGGTGGGGTAGATGCTTCACAGTATTTATTTAAAACATTATCCCGTTACAGAGAACTTTCAGTTTCATATTTTCCGTGTAATTTATTTGATTCATCTTTGTTTGCAGTCACTGGTTTAATAGAAAAGTGGCTTTCCATTTCTAAACAGTAGCCATGCTTTGTTTCCCCAGCTATAAGAGAATGGTCAGTCTCTGTGCATAATTCTTGTTTAACCAGTTTACTGCAGTTATTAATCTTTATTGTTACTATCATTACTGTTCACTGAGTGTTGAAAACCTATGCAAAACTTTTAAATGCATAAATCAAATATAGCTTCTGCCCTGGCAACTCCTATCCTGGATGGAGAGGAGTAAAAAGGCTGAAGAGCAAAGGGAGACAAGCCTTGGTTCTGGTCAAGATTTTAGGGGAATCATGAATGAAATGCCTCTGAAAAGTCAGAAAAGCTGAGTAAAATAATCTAAGATAGCATCTTAGTTATCTAACTAACATCTTATCCCCACTAAAGTTTTCCCTTCCTGTTTTGGAAAAACTTGGACTGAATGTCCAGGTAATGTTTGAGAACTGACCTAACAGAATGAAAAGCTCTTGTCATTTTCCTAGTGCCTTATAGTGCTACAGAGTCACTATTCAGAGCTGGGACATTCTTTTCAGACTATCACTCTTAATATTGCAGGTAACACTAGAAAGAATACAGAACCAAGCTGTTATCTCTATTAACACTTAGTGCCCATTAACTCATTTGTGAGTTTATTGGCTTACTTAAGTTATTAGGTCTCAGTGACAGAATGCTAAGCAGGGCAAGTGATTTTAATGGAGGTGAGAGCATATTGTAGGATTGTTAAATCACAGGACACTAGCTAAGCAATGGAAACTGCAAAGTGACGAAAAGTCAGGGAAATTGAAAGGTGAAGCAAAAAGGCTCTGAGGATAAGTCCCACCAATTTTGTGAGTTTGCCTAGAGCTGGCCCTGAGAAAGGAATAAGGGGAGATCTTTCAATAACGTGCATAATGCGTAAGGTGGAAAGTGAAAAGAAGTATTACTCCTCAAAGTTTTTTATATAAGACTCTTGCAGTGGTATGCAGGGGCTAGCTCATAACAGTTTATGAGAGCTGGTTGTTAAATTGACAAAAGATGCGGGAGCCAGTTCATAAACTGTTGCTGGATTAAAGTTTACTGTGGTGGGTGTATTTACACCATGCAAAGTGGCAAATGTTAAGAATCAAGCTTTCTACCTTCCCATCTTCCCCAACTCCCATCTCTTCCCCTCCCCCCAGAGCACATACCTCCCTTGTGGTAGGTTGAAAGCTAAGGAAGGAAAGCACAAGGGTTAATTAGGACGGCATGGGCTTTGAAGGGACACATCCTTTACACTGTGGTAATAGGAATTAGAGCTGCTTTATGAAAGTGAAGATAGAATGCCCTCCTACCCCATCATTTCTTGGAATCGTATGAGGAAACACAAACAGTCTTGCTTGATGTTTTTAGTTTCCTGTTTTTCTAAGAGTACACACTTGTGAAGTCTGTGATTCACAAGAGTGAAGAATGGGGAGAGATTTAGAAGGTTGAAGCTTTGAGGGGTGATATTGATTCAACAGTTTATGAAACCACAGTGGCTGAGGCAACGTAGACTATATTTCCTTGCAAAGGGGTAGCTTCTTCATCCTCTACTTAAATTCTCATTCTTCCAACTCTTCTTCCTCCACTGTGACTTCATGTAGTTTTTGGAACTGTTTTAGACTAGAGAACATCAGGAGAAAGGAAAGGTTTATAAAAGGCCTCTGAGAAGAACAAAAGCAGACTGTTGGGGAAAAAAAAAAAAGGTGGCAGGAAAAAAAAAATGCACCAATACTTTTTAACATCCTGTTAGTAAGAGCCTTGAAATTCTCAACTTGAGAGGAATAAAGCCACTTAAGCAGATGGGGGAAAATAAAAGTTAGATGAAACTATAAAATATTCCAGTTACTAAACTGAAGAAGCCATTAGTGGAGCTCCTCCTTTCATTTAAACAGCATGAATAAGACTCATTCAGTAATAAATTCTTATCCTGCAAGCTGTTTGTAGAGTCAAGGAACCTATCTCATGCAGGTGTTCCACGTGTGAAATGCCAAAACAGATAATAGAAGCCCCAGACATACCGTATTGTGGTTAGAAGGAACTCTAAACCCAAAGACACAGTAAGAAGAATAAGGGGTTTTCAAAACAAAACTATGTTTGTGCTTTAGTGCTGTTTTAAAGTGATTCAGTTTGTTTTAATCAGTGACACTTTTGTGCCATAAATTCCATACGTATACTAATTATACTAGTAAAATTTGAGTTTAACATTGCAGGGAGAGAGCTTGTGAGTTCTGTGAGAACATATAGGTTTTCCTAAAGGATACAAACTCAACTTCAGGTCATTACAAATGAAATTTACCGTAGAAATTATTTGCAGAATAGCTTAAGGGTTTGATTTGGCATGCTCATGCATGCAGAGCTCCTGGAGAAGTTATGGAAACTTATAGCTCTATAAATGCCAGCTGTTGAAGGCAGGCTGCACATGATCTGAGCAGAGGAGGAGAGAAAATGAAGATATGAAAATAAATGGGAGTAAAGAGAAACATCAGGCTACATCTTTGGTTTACACAAAAGACTATGACAAAAACAGGTTGGATGTTGCTTAGGAGAGATGGTGAAAAAAGGAATAAGAATGATTAAAAGTATCACTGCTGCCAGAGTGGGCTTGGAGGCCCAGGGACTTCGTTTGTATATTCATCAAGTCAACCTTGCTCATTGATATTTCTGCAGACATTGTTAAGTATACAGGATATATGTACATCTACACATATGCTCATACATTTATACGTAGACATATACATAATTGATTATGCATATCCATGCACACGTACATAAACATGTATGCATACACACATAGAAACATATATACATATAAAATGAGACATAAATAGGATAGAAAAGTATAAAAACTGCCTTCTAGAAATTTATAGTTTAATTGATGATACAAGATGTGATATACAGAATAATTGCACTATAGTACTTTGATCTCACATTTGTTTTCAACTGACTTTAATTTGGGTCCTGCCTCACAAGTCATTGAAACAGTGCTATGTGCCTTTGTAGCCAAATGTAACGTAATTTTTAAAGTTCTTTTTAAAACTTTTAGCATTGCAGCATTAAACTGATCTGCAACATTTGACCTCTGCCCAGATTTTGAAATTTTCCTAGCATTTAACTCACCCTTCTCTCCTGATTTCTTTGTCTCTGGACATTCTCAGTCTCCTCCATGGCCGTTTTGTCCTTTGCTGGTCTGTTAAAAGGTGAAGCTCCCAGAAATCTTCTCCTGTAATTTCATTCTCTGAGTGTTTTCTCTTGTACACATGGCTTAATCATCAAATAGACATTGATGATTCGAAATCCAACCTAAACCTCTATCCTGAACTCAGGTGTTTATATATAACCACCTACCATACGTGTACACTAGGCTATCTTATACCACTTCAAGATCATCATGTTCACACTGAATTTATAATTTTCTTGCAACCTTCAATAAACCTGCTCTTCTTCCTCTCTCCCCTGTCTTAGTTGGTGACATTCCCATTATCTCAGAAACCAGAAGGCTGAATCATACCTGACTCTGCCTACTATCCTGTAATGCCCTATAATGAATTCCCATGAACTCCTGTCAGTAATAATTCCCAAATAATTTTTCAATTGAGTCTTTTTTCTTGACCAGGACCTCTTATTTTCTAGTCTGTTTTTTCTAACAGCCTTCCAAGGGATCTTTCCCTTTTCAAAATTTCAACAAATAAATCCTAGATGGATGGGTCCAAAATACATCTGATTTTATTCCTCCTCTTGAAAATCCTTCAATTTCTTCTAACCACGTGCAGATAAAGCCCTAAATTCCTGAGCATGGCATAAAAAACATTTTATAACCTGCCTTCTGCCCACTTATCCAGCCCCATATCACTACCCTCCCTTTCACTTCTTTTATAAGTAACTCTGGATGCCTTTGGGACTTGGCTCAGGTGTCACTTCCTCGGAAGACTTCTCTTTCATGTTCTTTCTAAAAGTTCTCATAACACCTGAGAGTTACCTCAGCCACAGTGCTTCAGTCCATTGCATTGTACTAATTGTTTTTTTTTTTTTTTCTTGTTTACCTTTCCCACTTCACTTGGGCAGCTCTTGGAAGGCAAAGAACATTTCTCATTTGTCTTTGTGTCATCCATATGGAACAAAATGTCTGGTATGTAAGAAATGCCTGTTGCACAACAAATATTTTGTTAGTGACTGAGTTTGAGGCTAAATAGTGCTAAACCTTTTAGGAATTGCATTTGGGTAAGGGAAATGAAATGTTCTTTTTCCCACCCAAACAAAACCCCAATAGATTAATGAGTGTTTTATTTCTCTTTCATGTTAAAGAAAGTCATAGGTATTTGTTAGGAGTTGGTATGGCAACCCCACCATTATCAGATCTGGGATCTTCAGCCTTTCTCCTCAGTGATTAGTACATGGTTTTCATATTCAAAGTAATTTCATGATCCAGGATGACTATTGGATTTCCAGCCTTCATGTTTCCTTTCTAGGCAAAAAGAAAGAGGAAGTGGGGGGAGGGCAAAACAGAGCAATGCCCGCCTGAGTCAAGCCCCTTTAAAAAATCTTCCCCGAAAGCCTCACTCCAGTCCTTATTCTTGCTTCTCATTGGTCGCCACCATCAGCAAGGCAAGGCAGGAAACACAGTTCTTTAGGTGGGCATGTTTCCTCTTGGAATAAAATTAGTATCTGTTAGTATAGAAGGAGGGAAAGTAGATTTTTAGTCGGCAAATTTTCATACTGACACAAGTGCCAAAATTAATTGTACCAATGACTGATTCTATAGGAGTTTTGAAAATAACCTAATAGTTGAAGTGTGCTTGCAGGATGGAGGATGGGAATTTCTGTAAATGAGCTCTGAGAGATGGGTCAGATTGGAGTAAGCTTGAACACAGAATGGCGTTTAAGAGCAGGAAAACACTATGAGTAAAATATAGAATTGAAGATCAAGGGTGGTAGGTTTGGGATATTTGGTTTTTTGCTGTTGGTCTTTACCAGACTCTCAACTCCTTGGGGTAGAGACTGTATGCTAATCATTGTAGTTCTCTGGTATATAACAGAGTCACTGACATCTAGACGGTGCTCAGTCAATTATATTCCAGAATTGATTTTGTAGATGTCTTAGAGAAAATGTTTGGAGAAATTTTTTTGAACACACAGAACAAGTTGGAATTAATTCCACACACAGCTGGAGGCATTGCAGAATTTTGAGAGGAATGATACACTGAAGATATTTCCAAAGGACCAATTTTATGATCAAGGTGCTGGAGAAGACCATAGGGGCTATTTCAGAAATTCAGTTTGAAGGAGTAAGGAATTTAAGTAGAAGGGAAGCAGTAGATAAGCAAAGCAAGAAATGGTTAAAGAGACTCTTTGATAGTCATTGTAACCCTTGTCCCCTGATACCACCTTTTCCCTTTCCCTGCCTGATTTTTTTCTGTATCGATTATCACCTTCTAATATACTGTATCATTGACTTAATTTTAAAATAGTATGTCTTTGGGGGCCATAGGAAATATAGTGAATTCGTTTGTTGGATTTACAATGTTGGCAGAACATCCAAGTTAGAGAGATAGACCTGGGATTGAGAAATAAGTTCAGAGCTGGAGATACAGATTTAAGAATTATTAGTATGGTGCTGTTTATTAAGGCTGTGAAGTAGGAGCTGCTCTACATAGAAGATAATGTACAGTGATGGAAGCAGAAGGCAAAAGAATAGGTAATAAAGACAAGATTTCAGATGATAGTGATCAAAGATGTTTGCAGCCCTGGAACATTCTTCTTCAGGAAATAATGCATCTTGAGGCAAAAGTTAATATGTAAATCCTCTCTCTTCCTCTCCTTTCTTCTTTAGCCGGGGAAACAGGTTTGGTTAAGCTAGGATAAGACTAGGTCAGCGGTGGGAATGGAATGAGACTTTTATTTTCATGGCATGGATCTAAGTTGCCTTTTATATTATGTATGGGCGTTACTTTCAGTAAAATGAATTAAATTTAAAAAACAGATAGAAGGTGGTGTTGGTTATAGACCTGGGTACTGCCATAAGAAGTTCTTTAGATGTACAAAGCAGTGGGTTTTTGAACTATTGCCTTGCAGTAGCAAGACTTCTGAGAATGATCTGGTCTGAGTGAGACTGTGCTCTATAGAAACAGTTTCTCTTTGCTTTCTCATTCCTCTGTTTGCTTCTGGAAAAGTCTTTTTCCTAACTCTTCTTATAAGTACAGTTGACCCTTGAACTTCACAAGTCCACTTATAGGTGGATTTTTTCAATAAATACATATATGTACTATATATGTATTTTCTCTTCCTTATGATTTTCTTAATAAAATTTTATTTTCTCTAGCTTTATTGTAAGAATACAATATATAATATATATAACATACAAAATATGTGTTAATCAACTGTTTATGTTATCAGTATGGCTTCTGGTCAACAGTGGTCTATTAGTAAAATTTGTGGGGAGTCAAAAGTTATATGAGCATTATCAACTGTGCAGGGCTGGCAACCATAATCCCTATGTTGTTCAGGGATCAACTGTATACCCTTGGTAAATTGGGTGGTAGTGAAGAGGGGTTTCCTGGGCTTTTCTCACTCTGGTGGCAGCATTTCACCAACTTCACTTTGGGTTAGTTTCTTCTCACATCTGATAGGTCACAATGTAACAAAATGGCACCATGTGTTTAGTCTTTCAACTGATAAAACTCCATATGGTAGGTAAGTAGGTAGTACATATCTATCTATCTAATCTATCTGTCAATCATATTTTCACTGGTTAAAACTTTATCATTTTCCAAGTCAGCTGAATTCTTTAAGTAACAAGTATTACTAGTTTCTAGAAAGTCTGTTTCAGCCTTGTAAAAACTAAATTTCTAATGTGGTTCTGGTCTGCATGAAGAAATTGTAAAAGACAAAGCTGTGGATAAGATAGATTCAGAGGAAGTGAGATGGCCAGGTGACCACCATCCTAGTGACTCCTTAAGTGATGCTTCTATGACAAAAAGATTCTATGTCTTTCTGAAATGTTTGTGGGTTTTTTTTTTTTTTAACTTTTTATTTGGCCATGCCTTACCGGATGCAGGATCTTACTTCCCTGAGCAGGGCTGGAACCCAGGTGCCCTGCACTGGAAGTGCAGAGTATTAACCCCTGGACCACCAGGGAAGTCCCTGTATGTCTTTTTTAAAACTGATAAAAGATCCCTGAGAAAATGAGTCTTTTAGAAATGTCTGATTAAGAATCACACTTACTAACTAGCTTTGGAGCTGAGAAGACCAGGAGCAAGTACAGCACGAGCAAAAGAATGGCCCAAAGTATTTGAATATACAGCAAATTCAAGTCAACAAATATTTATTGAGAACTTACTTAGTTGCAGTCTTGGTGAGCAAGACTGACATGTCTTTAGGAGAAATGCACACAAAAGAAGCTTAGATGCAAAGTCTTTAAGACTATATTGTTAAGGGTTTCTGGTCTCTTAAAATGTAGTTTGTCCTTGAAAGAGAAACCAAGGTACAGAGTTTGTGGTACCACCATGGTGTAGTTTTGTTTTGTTTTGTTTTCATAGCTAATGTCCTGCTAGTCTCACTGAATTTGGGCAGAAATCTTGGTATAGTAATGCTTATTCTTAGAGAATAACTTTTTTAGTCATGTTCTAAAGAGGGAAGGATTTTGTGCTGTCATTTGGTTCTCAATAAGAATGAAAGTTTAAACTAAAAATTAAGCTAATAGTGGATGTCCCTGTGATAGTTTTCCTGTAACTTTATTGATTTTGCCCAGTTGATCAGGTAGCTTGTCTGTAAATTATTCACACCTGATTAGAGTAAATTTGTGAATCTTTGGAATTAGAATTATGCCAAAAAATTACATTAAAGAAGAATCCCTCAGGTTGAGCTCAGAAAACTTGATTCTACCGTAAATTTTGCAATGAAGACATAAACAGTTCTGCAACTCTAATTCCTACTTGTAATATTTCAAAAAGTAGACTTCTGAAAGTTACAAATTATAATAATTACCTCTGGACATCTCTCTATATTTCCCTTCTAGACCTAGTGCATTTTACAATTTCTATTTAATAAAGGGTCACCCTGTCATTATCTGGTAAAGTAGCCTGGCACAGGGACTCTGGAAGCAAGTTCCAAGCAGAGTTTTATTTGCTTTCTACCTTTGTTTACATTCTGACCCCAGTTTTATTTGCAGAAATTATTTATGAAGCTCTTTTTCCCCTTCTTGCTTGTGAAGCAGCTCTTGGGTCTGTAAGGCACAGAATAGTGTTCTCTTCATGCATATATTTAACACCCTAATCTCTGCAACCAGTTTTAGCTGCTTGTTATACTTTTCTTGACATTTTCTGATATGCTTTTTGACATCTGCTTGCAAACTCCTGCAGCCTTTTCAATCCTGATATTCACTTGTTTCATCTGATGTTGTTATCATTCTCCTTAGATATGCAGATGTGTTGCTTTCCTTCCAGTCCTGTCCCTTCAGTCTTGCTAGAAAGACTGTTTTGGAGACCCACCCCCATTGCTTGCTGATTTGTTTCTTTGCTTGTTTATTGTTACACTATTTTCTGCCTCATGCTTCTAGCATCATACTCTTCCTTTGAGAACTGAACGCCCTCAACTGACTTTTTAATGCAATCCATTTGAAAGTATAACACACACACACACACACACACACACACACACACACGCACACATGCACACAAACTGTGCAATGGTTTATATTTCAAAGAAGGTAGTATTTAATATCAGCTTTTTCAATGACTCCAACAGAATTCTTTGCAAAACTATTTCACAAGAGCTTGAAAACCCTCATGAAATGAACACTTGTCAGAAATGATTTTATAAACTTGAGTAATTAGCAACCTAGGTGCTGTCTCATCATATGGCATCACTTTGTGTCAACAATCATCCTTTCTGATCATGAAAGCTGAAATAATCATTTATTTGCCTCTAGTATCATGTAGATCTATGACATTATCTGAGTGTTTGGTAATGAACCTGAGTATAGTGCAGTGCTTTCTTCAGATCTCTGAATATTTCAAAAGACAGAATCTTTTGTCTCTCTGGAAATGTGCCACATTTGTAATGCAATTTATATCTTTGGAAGAGATGCCTGCAGGGATGCAAGCACACAGCAGCCATGATTTCGGGTAAGCCAAAACAGGTCTTGAGACCCTGAAATCATCCCATGTAGTGTCTCAAAGAATCATGAAAGTTTAGACCTAATGCTATATTTCTAATTTCTGAAACAAAGACTCTCTTACTTCTATGTTCCAATTATCAGAAGACATTTGGGCAGTAGTTAATTGGTAAAAATCTGTCAGTGCTGAAGGTGAAGCAGTAAGGAGCTCAGTTTTCATCTATGCTGAATGTGTGATGTCTCACACATAATATTTAAGTCAGTAACTTAAACTTTGTATATTTAATGTGAGATAAGCTACTAACAGCAGTTTGAAGTATCTAGGTAACTATATTTGAATTAAGTTTGAATGAGCAGTAACATATTTCTTCTAGTAACATTAATAAAAAAGATAGCTGTTTACATGATATTGTCCCTATTCGTCACTAATAAAAATTGACACACGATATTTGAGTTTTATTTTTAATATCAGACACTGGATTATACAGATGGTGTGAATTATTGAAAGATTCAGAAAATTGTAAACAACACTCTCCTATAACCATGATAAAATCTTTTTAAGGCAAGTTAAATAATACTTCTCAGACTTTGGGCATTTTCTTTACTATCCTGGAGGAAGAAAAAAACAAAAGCATAATTTTCTGGAAGAATTGATGCCTCCCCAGCTCTTTAAACATTGAGCTAAGTGCATGAGTTATTGAGGTGAAATAAGTTGCTTTCAACAGTTGTTAATATATCATTAATAATCATACATGCAATAAATAACAACACATGAGTTATTTCCTAAGAGATATAGGACTGCAAATTGCAGTAACAATTCACAGCGTGTGTAAAGAATGCTCATTACTCTAGTGTGTACAGAAGCTGTTTTAACAACTGTATTCTTTATGGTGAAGCTCACCCTAATTAGCCTTGCAGATTCCTTAGGGAATGTATGCGGAATGTTTGACATTGTGATGCTGGAGCTAAAGTGGGGGAGGAGGATATCATTTCTGCACCAAGAAAGCACCAGGCCACTAGCCTGGTTTTCTATTCAGTCACTTGTTTTAATGTATGCATTGTGGTGAAAGTAAATAGCCTTTTCAAACAAGTAGATAATAAGGGTGTTTGGAATTAAATGACTAATTAAATCAATATTAAACATGAAAGCTAGACGGCAATGTGGACTTTTTTTTTTTTCTCTATGGTGCCCCTTCCAATATAAAAGGTGCATAAACCAACTGCATGTCTGTAAGTGCTTGAACACCAAGATTTGTAGCCACAAACGTAAGATGAAAACACTTCCTAGTCTCTTTTGTATTTGAAAGCTAAGTGGACCGTGTATTTTTTTTTAAATAAGAAAAGAGAAAAAACAAGGTTGAAGCACACAAAAAAACAGCATGGTTTTTTTTTTTTTCTTTTCTATGAAACATTATATGCGGATTCTGCTGCTCTGTTAGCTTATAGCTTGTTACTAAATCAGACCTTTCCTGCAGTGAAAAAAATTGCATCTTTTCGTTGTAAGCCTTGACAGCTTAAAGTTTAATGGAGGCAGTTTTTTTTAAGGTATATAATAGGTTGACACCATGGAAGGCTGCTGAGAGCTCACAAACTCAGAAATAGCATGAAATGCAATATGATTTTTTTAAAATCATACTTTTCTATTCTTGATAGAGAAAGCAAGTGAAGAAAACAGCTTATTGTTTTCTTAAAGTAAGTTGTTTGTCTCATCCCAATCAAATGATTCTCTTCTACCCTGGAAAAGTTTCAGAGTGGGGATTTGTTCAGAAGGTAAGAGTAGGGTTATACAGCCATAAATACAGACAGAATAGATATCTTCCTGAAAGTAAGAGTAAGTAGAATATGAATTGCCAAGATGAGAACTCAACGAAAGGGACAGATTTTATCTCTTTTGGAAAGAAGAGGTACACAAGGGTAAACCATCACTGGCTGACAACATCGTCCTCCTTGACATCCAGAGGTCATGCTTGGTTACATTTCAATTTGCAGGTTCCAGAATACCATCTCCAGATAACACGTGTTCAGGGACACTGCTGAGGAGAGTTCAGAGATTACACCTGTAGCAGGCTGTAAAACAATCTTGACAGTTGGCACCAAGATTCCTTTTGGAGAGAGAATACTTTGGTTTATCTTGGTTTGGTTCTTCTTGGTTTAGGATAATTCTTTGATAAATGGGTAGAATGATAGGGTAGCCTGGGGTGATAAGTCAGACTTTAAGGGAATATGTTGGCTACAGATAAGAAAACAAAAAGGCGGGTAACTACTTTACATAAAAATAAATAGGAACATGAGGGGGTGAGGAAAGAGGGGAGTAGAGGGAAGAGAAGAGAGAAGAGAATTCAAAAGTATAGCACGACACAAAGTTTTTCTTCTTTTAAAAACAAAGCTGTATACTACTTTTTTTTTTTTTTTTTTTTTTTTTGCAGTAGGCAGGCCTCTCACTGTTGCGGCCTCTCCCGGGCCCAGCCGCTCCGCGGCACGTGGGATCTTCCCGGACCGGGGCACGAACCCGTGTCCCCTGCCTCGGCAGGAGGACTCTCAGCCACTGCGCCACCAGGGAAGCCCAAAGCTGTATACTATTTAATTTTAATTTCTTTGGAAGGTTACAGTATAAAGGCTGTTTCTCTACAACATTCAGGAAAATCAGACATATATACATGAAACAATAAGGAAGGGAGAAATGAATGAATAGGTTCCTTGAATGAACTGATATGGAACAAAGAGGAGAAAACATCCATAGACGTGATGGATAACAACATGGAGCATTGGCAAGTGAGAGCTAGAGTGAGAAGTAGCTCTGGAAAGGAAGATATGAGAAGGTAGAAAAATATCTGGAGGTGAGCCAGAAGAAATTTGTTTTCAACAGGCTTACTTTACACTTCCTTTGGAGAAAAGTATTTACTTTTATCTGAGAGTCTTGTATTATTCCATTATACTTTCTGAGACCTTTCTCAGTATTCCATTAAGTTCAGTGCAAGTGTGACACCCTATGCAGTGGCAAAATTTATGATCATGGAAATGTTAATGATGTTAATTAATTTTTATATTGGTTTTGATAATAAAAAGAAATGCTAGTTCTCTGATTGCTCTCTACGGAACAGTTCAGGTTGTGCCCAAGTGTTGAAATAAGCAGATTTAAAACACTAGTCATCATAGTAATTTTTTAAAATAAATTGGAAAAAGCAAATGGGGAAACTAAGATTTACAATAGAAGGTAATCTGAATATGTTATAATTTTCTAAGCATAGACTCCAGGTATCGTCAAAGACTTCTAATTAATTTATTTAATAAAACTTTATTGAGAACTTACTGTGAACCAAACAGTATTCTAAATGCATAGTAGGTACTCAGGGTTCTAGACTTCGATTACCTAAAATTTGAATTTTCAAACTTAAACCATATTTCTATTATCTCCTTTTAAACTACCTATGATAAAATCTGATATGTTAAAGTTTGAGTGTAACTTCTCACATATTTTTAAAAATCAAGTAAATCAAGTAGATGTAAATCAAATCCTAAACTACATTTTGATTTAGGATTTAAGCATTTCAGTGCTTATCTGTATCAATGAATGCTGAAGTTTTACATTTAAAAATATAGTTCAGTATCTTTTAAAATGATCATAATACTAAAAGAAATTTTGAGGGACCCCCTAGGCCTTTAATTTATGATATGCAAATGTAAATTGATAGAACACAAAAATGTACTGAGCACCTGTAGTGTTCAAAGTAGTCTACTAGCACTGGATATGATAGAGTGTTGAAAAAGACAGGGACTTCTATCTTAAAGGTGTCCAGACATGTGTAGAGTAAGGCAACAGGTAAGAGTCATGGCACATCTATAGGGAAAAGCAGGTACTTCATGAAGATGTTGAACCCAACTAATTTGGCAGTGGTATGCAGGAAATTGAGATGAGGTGGTTTATTTATTTATTTATGAAGGATTTCTAGTGACATAAATAGTGGCACAGATTCTTCCCACTTTTGGTGTAACCTATTTTGATGTGATTCTACACAGAGTCAACAACCAACCAAATATTCATATTCAACCAAAATTTTACTAGTTTTCAAAAGCACCCGATCTTTTGGGGATTAGGGGTGTGTCTTCCACTAGCATGAAGAACAACTGATCAGAGAGCAAGCCCTTCTTTAAAAACTTGTTATTACTATTTAAAACATTTAATAAGAGATAACTAGGCATGATTAAAATAGGACAAAAAGCCACCATTCTAGGGTGTGTCTAGGTGTCAGTGATTGTGCTAATAAGCACATTGGGTGAATTATCATATTTAATCTTCTAAACCACCCCTGGAGGCAAGCATGTTATTATTCCTGTTTTATGGATTTGGAATTCTAAGGCTTTGATAAAGAAGTTGAAAGAGATCAGCTTATAACTGTAACATATATAGTACCTCAAATGGACAAATGGGTTATGGAATATTATGATGTGTGAACTCTAAATAAAAAGCCTTCTACTTGGTACTATTTTAGTCAGGCCTTTAGTGTGTTCCATTTTGAGGGCAAAAAAAATAATAATAATAAGCAGAATGAATATAGAGAAACCAGAGATGGTTTTGAGAGGAAGAACAAAGTGATTAAGATGGCAGAAAATATTTCCTATGAGAAACAGCAGGACTGTGAGTCAGAATTAACATGTTTTAGTCCTGTTTTTATTACTTGTTGGCTGTGTGACTTTGGGACACATTATTTATCTTTTTGGATCTCAATTTCACATTTATAAAACAAGGTACTGTTAGAGGTCTCTTAGAGTAAATGTAAAAGTTAATGAAGAATGGTATTCCCCTAGGCATATTGAGGTGGGAAGGGAATGTTCTTTTTTGTGTTGTTTTTGTTTTGCTTTGTTTTTATTAGTTATCTTTTTATTTTACACAGGAATTAGCATTTTTATCTCAAAGCCAGATAAATGTCTTACATTTTGAAGTAATGAATAATAAAAGTATTTCTTAAGAATCAACACTAACACTTAAGAACAATTATTTTTTACGTCTTTAATGGAGTATAATTGCTTTACAATGATGTGTTAGTTTCTGCTGTATAACAAAGTGAATCAGCTCTACGTATACATATATCCCCATATCTTTTCCCTCTTGCGCCTCCCTCCCTCCCTCCCTCCCTCCCTCCCTATCCCACCCCTCTAGGTGGTCACAAAGCACCGAGCTGATCTCCCTGTGCTATGCAGCTCCTTCCCACTAGCTATCTATTTTACACTGAAGTAAGTAAGAAAGAGAAAAACAAATACTGTATGCTAACACATATATATGGAATCTAAAAAAATAAGAGAAAAAAGGAAAGATTCTGATGAACCTAGGGGCAGGACAGGAATAAAGACACAGACGTAGAGAATGGACTTGAGGACACGCGGTGGGGCGGGGGAGTAAGCTGGGACAAAGTGACAGAGTAGCATGGACATATATACACTACCAAATGTGGAAAAGGGGATGTTTTCTGCTAAGGGAATGATGTGTATGAAGAGATGAGAGGAAAGGGCAGACATGCAGCATTAAGGAATTTCAAGTGCATAATTTGCTATGGCAGGAGTGAGTGGCAAAAGTTGAGCAGTTTTGAGAAGTGAAGATGACGAGTTAGCACTTAAGAAGAGAAGCTATATGTATTAGTGGTTAAGAGCATGGACTCAGAAACCAGATTATCTGGACTCAAATTCTCCTTTACTGTTTCTTTATTGAATGATGTTGGGTAAGTCACTGAATATCTCAAATTCCATATCTTTATCTGTAAAATGGATGCAATAATGACAATGGTCCTACCTCTAGCAGTATTATGAGGATTAAATAAGTTAGTTCTGTTAAGAGGCTATCACTCAAAAGCTGAAGAAGCTAAATTTGTGCTTCGTAAGCAAAGGAGAAGGGTTCTCATAAAACGGTCTCTCTGAACAAACTATTGTGGGTTTGAGGAAGTATGGAGCTCTGGGATTGGCATACTTTTAGAAGCTGGAGTATTTAGCCTTGGAAGGGTGGCCACTACAGTGTGGTTCTTACTGCATGGCTGATTCTAAGAAGCTTGGTCACTGAAATGAGCCTGTTACTGACTGGGAGTGTCACTGTTCAGCTGGCTTTCAAAAATGTGGCTACTGATAGATTAGTATCTAATATAAGTGCCTAATAGATTAGGATGAGCTCAAAATTGGTTCTAGGGGTTACTTGTACTATGACCAAAGAACAACTAGCCTTTTCCTTTTTGAATATAGAATATGGGATGATCATTTTATTCTCAATTCATTTTAATAGAGTAGCACCTCTGCATCATGGGTTATATATTTCTATTTATTTATTATTTGACTGGATTGAGAACTTCATTTTTCACATAACCATAAAGAGGGTTGTTGCTTTTTTTCCCTGAAAGAAATGGAGATTATGTACTAAAAGATTTTTAGCAGTGGAATGACATGATAAATTTGTCTTTAAAAAATGAAAACATCTCTAGCAGTATGGAGGTCAATGAAAAAAATATATGCATAAAAACTATTTCTCTGGGTTTATGTGTGTCAGGATTGTTGATCTCAGATGTATTTTCTCTTGAGTCATAGTGGTAAAAAATGAGGAAAAGCAACAGAAATAAAAGTTTCTTTATATAGCCTCATGGTAGAAACACCTCCCTCACCAATTTTTACCAATAAATTTAATTCACTTTGGAAGTTCCAAGGGATTTTCACATTCAGGGGGTAAAAGGGAAATCAACTAATGCTGTAGTCTAAATTAAGTGAAAATTCATTTTACAAATTATCAGTGAATTTGAAACAGGTGTTCCCTTCCTACTTAGGGAGGTAAGAAGTGAGAAAACTGCCACAAATTTGTTATTGATTTAAAAGTGTTCTTAAAGTGAAGAAAAAGTTCATTCTCAGTGCTTTACTTCTAAGTTTCCCTCTGAGGAAGTCCTGTTCAACAAAGAGAATTTACAGAATATCAGAAAGAAATGCAATAACCAGGAAAGAGATGTGTCATTTATAATATTTTGGTCTGCCAATATGGTTGGCTAAATAACCAGGGAATTGCGATGCTACTGGTTCCAAAAGAAAATTGTGATTTATTAGTTGGCGCCACTCAAATAATGGCGTCTCTAGTCTCTGTGTGATTTTGGAAATGCCCAATTCCCCCCATAGAAGGAATACAGAGATTAAAAATCCAGGACAGCTATGGGAAGCCTTCTCAGAGGGCTCTCATTCTACTGCCAAAAAAGGGGAGCACAGAAAAAAAACTATTTTACATGAATCTGTTGGTAGGAATCTGTCTTCACAAAACTTAGCTGTTTTTGCGTTAACTGTAAGAACGCCCATGAGGTTTGAATGAAAGCAGATGTTCCTCTTTTATACTGACCTCAGAAGAGATTCAAGGGATCAATGTGTTCTTAAAAATCTCCAACTGACCTCTTATAATAACACAGTTTGAGGTATAATTCTCTAAAAAAGGATCACTGGCATATAACTTTATTTTCTTTTTGCAGCATTGCACTTCTGTAAGCATGATGTTGCATGGTATTCCTGTTGCTGTCATGATAGGGTGAAGAACAGCTAATCTGAGTAGAAGCATTACATGAAAGTGAAACATACCTAAAGTACAAGTCTGAGTGAAATAAATAATCCTGGACCCAGTAAATCACATTTGCAACATCAAATAAATTCTGTAGTTGCTACACAATTTGTATTTCCTACCCACAGATCAAGCTTGTTTAAATTTATGTGTCTTCTAAGCCCATCCTATGTACTTTCCAAGAGAAGGCAACCATGTCAGCCAGGGAAAGTAAAACTTAAAAGGAATTAATGGAGTATTGGTGATTTGGAATAACTTTATATTGAAACATGACACAGTATGGACAAGCACTTTGCCTTTAAACTAGAAATGTACTCGAAAAATCTTCATGAGTGGGAACAAACAGTGCTGAAAATAAGAAAGGATGGGTGCTTCATTTTGAATCCACCATAACTAGTACCTTTGGATGGGATCTAAGATAGATCCATCATATCCAAAATTCCAATTGATCATCAAGTATGTACTGAATGAACTGTTCAGTGTCACAGAAGAGTGGTATTGGAGTAGGCAAGTAGTTGTTAAGACAGAGGATAAAGTTCACAGTCATTTATATGCCTCCAGGACTGACCCCTACTTATCTCTGTAGCATTATGTATCACTAACAGTTCACATTCAAATTTGAAATTCCAGCAATCCCAGACAACGTCTCTTGGGAATATTTCCCTTTCTCTTCCCTGCGTTGCCTTCTATTTATTCTCATTTTAGTTACCTAGAGTAGTCACCCCTGGCGTACTCCCGTACTTCCAACCTCTAGGTTACGTGGCTCTCCTGTAGACTATGACTGCTTTGTAATTTCCTCATTATAACATTTATCCCACAGTTAGAAATTTTCATATTGCGTAACTATTTCCCCCATGAGGCTATAATCCTGTAAAGAACAGGAACATTAACTTTCTTGTTCACACTGTGTCAAAAGCTTTGGTCCTGTGCCTGGCACATGGTGAGTACCCTACCCTAAATATTTATTGATTGAATAAAGGCTTGTATTTTAAAGCATAGGTAAGTTGATCAAGTGCTTTACAAATAAGTTATCCCTAGGTAAACATTGCCTCATTCACTACATCTGTAGGTCATTTGAGTTTTGGCCTCGTTCTTAATATAATGGTTCAAGAAGACCAAGAGTTGGGAGACTCCATTTTTTTTTTTTTTTCTGCGCATCCCACTTAGATTATTTCAAAGAATCCTGAGGCAGCCATTCAGTCTACGATATATATATTAACGTTGATGTTAGATTCCCATGAGCAGTCAAACTGCATTACAATATGATTCATCATTACAAGTTACAACTGTATCTCTTGTCAAATTGTGTCCACAGAAAACCATAATCACAGCAAATAATGAGATGGTTTTATAAGCCATATTAAAATATAAGCCTGTTTTTCCATAGAGTAATATGAGTATTGGAGCTATTTCCATCATGTGCCTTTTATAGAGATCTCATTTAATGATGTGTCAAAATGTCTCTTATAGAAACTAGTAAAGCAAATTTAGTTTTCTAATGTTGTACAGTTAAATGTGTTGACTCACTTCATGAATCCTATGTCATGCAGTAATCTCTCTGTATCTGGATGAAGTTTGGAAACCATAGCTTTAGACAAAGCTTCCACTTTATTTTGATTTGAGGAAATATGACCTTGTCTGGAAATACATAATTTACAAATATGGAAATTCTTTATTCTGATTTTCTGGAAGGAATAATGATTCTTTTTTAAAATGTGTGTGTGTGTGTGTGTGTGTGTTTAAGTAGATGATAATGAATGTAAATCATTCTACAAAACAATGTGAGCTTATTTTCACATTTGTTTGGGATTAAACTGCTTCCATAAACTGCTTCCACATGTATGCTAATTAACTCTGCAGCAGTACCAACTACTCTACTTTGAAGATTATAGACAAAGGCTTTGTGAAATCCTACCTTTTCAGTTCAACATTTATCGCCATATTTCTGGTCACCAGGGCTCAGTTGTGAGTAAGTCTATTTTGGGGTCTCTTTTGGCTCAGGGCATTGGTAAAAGGATATGGAATCTTTCTCTTGTAGATAAAAAGATTGAACACAAACCAGCCTGATGTAAACCCACAGCTATTATTATTTGATAGCTGTCAGTAGTGAAAATAAAATGAATTAGTGGTTTTCTAGAAAATAAATCTTAAGACTAAAAAAAGTCATACTTTCATTGGTATTAATTGCTAGAAGCTCCAAGAAGCCGGAGATTAAGTAGGCATTTAACAACATGCACACCTCCAGGACTAGAAATTCTAGGCCACACATTAGCTATATTATTTCGATGGCTTCAGGAGGTTGTTATGTGCCTAAACGCTATTTGGAAGGGCTTGTTTGTATTTGATGCTTATTTGTAACTGCAGAAGAGTAAAATGAAAATGAATAACAGTGTTTTTTTGTGAATGTGTGTTTGTTGTGTGCGTGTGGGAGAGGAGAGAGAGAGACCATGTTTTAAATATAGGTATTATTTATTATCACAAATTGGCAGATAAATTGATTCTAATGCTTATTGTAAGAATCATCTTCATTTTCTCATTGTGTTAGTGCTTTGTTTCATTTTGTTTTGGAGTAAGCATGTAAATAAAAATTTTAAGAAATATAAGAGTACCTAGTTCTACTTTGATTGGAATATAGGTCCGATCCCTCAAGATAGCAGTTTCTTTCATAGTTTACATCATTTTTGTATAGTTTTTGTAGTGATTTAGGTAATAATTATAAGGCAAATAATGCAAATGATACTAACCTATAGCTTTCAAGTTTCTCAGACTAAAGCAATACCCCAGAATTCCCATCATTGTTTCATTCTTTCATCCATACATTCGTTCAGTAAGAAATTACTGAACACCATCTCCATACCAGATACCATGCTAGGCACTGGTTCTACACAGACATGCATTAATAAAGGTAATGTGTTACTTTGTTTTACAGAGCTTTCAGCATAGTATATGTGTGTATGTATGTGTATGTAATTAAAAATTTTGAAATTTTTTGTGAAGGAAATTAAAAGGATCTATGAGAGGATTAAGAGGAATTTGCCTAATTTAGATTGAGGGCCAGATAAGGCCTCTGAGCATTTGCACTATTGAACTTGAATGTCTCACCATGTTAATGATATTTACTTGGTTTAACTGATATTTAACCAAGAATAGAGAAGAATGTTTTATCCTCAAATGTGCACATTCAGAATGGCTTTGGGGGTATCTCTTTCTGTAGTATATTGTCCACTGGCTCCCAAAACGATTGAATCAGAATACTATGGGAGGGGAAAAATTGAAAAAGACAAGCTGTCTAGAGTGACTAGCTCTTCGTGTCTCCCTCCCTTCCTCAAACATCCCCTATACACTCACTCTGATTAGCATTCTCACAGTCATTAGAAACATAGAGATATTGTTATACAATTCTAAAGTTAACCTACTTGGAACAGAGAATAATTTAAAAATGGAATTTAACCTCCAAATATATACTTCAGGGTTTTGTGATTTTTTAAATTGATGTTAATGGGATTATCAGGTTAAAATTGGCCCAGTTAATTCTCTGTTCCAATACACGGTTACTTACATCATTATTTTTTTGGTCTACAGAAATACTATTTACACATGAAAATATTACATTGTGTCAGTTACACATTTTGATGACAAAAATAAATTGGAGAATTGAACATTTGTAGATTGTAATAACCTAGAAAAAAGAATCTTTCTTGTTATATCTCAGATACTTTTACATTTAAACAGATTTCCTCTTTTGGTGTGAAAATAATCTTCCAAAATTACTGCTCCATCTCTATGTTGCACAATATTGTAAAATGAATAAGTATCTATCATACTGTTGTGTTTAATAAATATTTTGGATTGAGATAAATGGAGGACTCTTGAGCCACATTTCGGTCCCTGTGAGTTTCTGCACTTTATAAAATTATATACACCTATAGAACTAATATGATGAGGGAAGAAAATCGGGGTCACAATAGCTATCATCCACACTAGAAAGAAAAGACATTTATCTTATCAGCTCATAAAGATCCACTGAAATAGGTTTGAAAGGATCTGAAGCTGCTGACAAAACCACAACACTGGGCCCAATTAACAATACCCATTTTTAATTAACAGTTGCTGACTCTTTGCCATTGAAATATTCACGCTCTAGGTGCGAAATGGCAACCCCCATTTGTCATATCTGTCAAAATTAATTTTGAAATCCCATGGTCTTCCTTCCACAGGATAAAAGTGAATAACTAGAGCATACTTCCTACCTGCCAAAGTTCAGTTCCAGGACAAAGACTAAGTATAATAGAACCTAAAAAACTGGTTGGGTCCGCATTAGTAGTATAATTAGTGTAAATTATTTTCATAGCATTTCTAATGTTGCAAACTATGCCAATATTTATTCCATACTTTGAGATAGGGTATAAGTGGCATTTTAAATTTCTTATCCATAATTCTTTTTCACTTTATCATTCAAAAAAATGTATTAAGCATCTAACATATGTTAGTTACTAACCTAGGCACATCTTTCAGTCCTGAGGCCACAAACATGAATAAGACAATGTGTTCCGGAGTTCATCACAATCTAATAAAGAAGGAAAAATTGCCAAATTTCTGTATATGTGAATATTAGGAATGAAAATATGATCTCTTTACAAAGATGTAAAAGTGTACCACCATCAGTGATAGCATGTTTGGGAAGGAAGTTAAAGTAAGGCTAAAGAGCATGCAAGCTGCCTAAACCTGGGTAACACCTTTTTTTGCAAATGAACATAAGAAGTTCATTTGGATTCAATAATAATGTTAGAATTGGAATCACTTGTATTTATTGAGCATTTAATATAGTTTTTTGTAAAAAGCAATTAACATATCATGTTCTACTTGTCTCATTTGATCCTTCCAATAATCTTATGAGGTAGATAGTATTATTTTCGTTGTATAAATGAAAAAATAATTTCAAAGACCTAATTGATCATCCTAAAGTTGCAGAGTTGATAGTACTAAAATGACCAAATGACACATCAATTTATGAACTCATTTTTTGAGGAATCACTATATGCTCTGAGATATTGCTGATTGAAAATATAGAGATATAGTTAAAAAAAAAATGCCCTGGCCACAAAGCATTTACTTCTGGCAGAGGTGTGAGGTATGTATATACGAAACTATTATAAAGAGGGGAAAATACAATATACACATCATACCATGTACCAGGGGAACACAGTTAAAAGAGTGAGTGCTAAATCCTTGCTGTGGAAGTGGGAAGGTATTCAAGAGAAAATGACATTTTCTGATTTATTTCATGACTTTCTTCCTCAAATGTCTGCTTTCTTTGTCCATTCTGTGTAAAACACAGTTATCATTAGAGAAGAAAAAAAAGATCTAAAAACATTGCATTGTTCCAGTGCTCAAGAAGCTTATACTCTAATTAAAGAACAAAATAATACCACTCTTAGAGCAACAGAAGAGGAGTGGAGTTTTCAAGGTTGTAATCATTGCCTAGGTCTCCAGCTAAACAAAAGGGAGACTCAACAGTGGAACATGGACGGGTTATTGCAGTCCTCTACCACTGGGGAATTTACTACAGCTAAAAGGAAAACTAAGCTGAGTGAATCAGGGGTAAAAGCAAAATGGAGGAAGTGAAATTCAACAAAAGGTACCTTGAAATACGCTGCTTTGTTTAAAGCACTGTACTGTTTCATGTGGGTGGAAAGATGAACAAGATAAAATCCCTGTAAGATTTAATTGAGATTAGATCTATTGTTAACCAAACTCTGACACAGAAGCACAGATACACTACTCACTCAGAAATTTGAATTTAATGACGAAGGCATATATTAATAATTAATTTAGCAATAACTCTTTCCTTCGTTTTATATGTTGTTAAAATGTTAGTAAATGCAGGTAGACGAAAGGAGAAAAAAATCATGTTTTCACTGTTAATGAAATACACACACACACAAACACACTTTAGTGGGATTATACTGTATACGATTTAACACAAATATTTTCATCTTATAGGCCACTAATATCATCTAGGGTTTTATTTTGAATGGCTACCTATTATTCGCTATATCTTTGCACTAATTTAATCAGTCAGTCCTTTTGAGTACTTCCAATTTTTCACTATTGTAAACAATAGTATTCTCATAGATAAATCTATCATATTTTCATGATTGTTTCCTTATGACAGATTTCTGGAAATGCAGCTATTAGATCAATGCATAATAAATATTTTAACACTTTTGATATGTGATCAATTCTCAGTTTAAAAATGTACTGATTTATACCTTTTGATATTGTGAAAATTTATTTTCTCCAGCCATATGTGTGTGTGTGTGTGTGTGTGCGTGCGTGTGTGTATATTCCATTGTTTTAATTTGCATTTATTAATTGTTGGTGATGTGGGATGTTTTCCTTTGTATTTCCTCTTTCATTAATATTTAGTGTTCTTCCTTAGCCTGGGTACTTACTGGTGACTTTTTCTTGATTTGTGAGAGATATTTACATATTAATTCTGTTGATTCATTGTACTTAGATATGGTACAATTATGAGGGGGCTTTTTACTTTGTATATTTATGTAGTTGGATCCAACAGTCTTTCCTTCACACTTTCTGTTTAAGTGGTGTCATGTATAAAATGTTTCCATTCAAATTATATAATTATCATCTGTATTTATTCTTGTGTTTTTATTTAGAACTTTGGTTCATCTAGAATTTTGATGTATGGTGTGACATAGAAATCCAATTTTATTTTTTACTAATGGTTAACAATTTTCCCATTGCTACTGAATTCTTTCTCCACTGATTTGGCATACAATATTTATTATATCCTCAATTATTAAATAAATTTTTATCTGTTTCTGATCTTTCTCATCTTTACCATTGATCTATTTCTGCTTTATTCTTTTATTTATTAAGTCTTTAAAGTAATTTTTACATATGCCATAATGTTACTTCTCAAATATTTCACATCTAGTCTCTCACATATATCATCTAGAAAATCTTTTGAACAGTTTTGTCAGATATGAAAAAACAAACTTTTCTGATATTTTCTTTATGATTGTATTAAATTCATAGATTCATTTGGGAAGAATTGACATCTTCACTATTTAGCCTTTTTATCTAGGTATGTAGTTTCACTTGCAACTCATCCAGGTTTTTTCTGTGTTTCTTGGGAAATTAATAACTTTTGGTCCCAGAAGAACTTGTGTTAGAGAAATCCTAGCATGCTATTATGCAGAACTGCAAAATCTGCTAAAACATCCCTGAATGAATTACACGAAGGCTAATTCAGTCTTGGAAATGTTTACATCTTTTTCTTTGAAGAGAAAAAAATTGGCTGTAAGTATATTGCCAAGTTAAACACTATCTAGGGACATAACATTGATGGTAACCAAATAATTTTTACCCCTTGTATTTTTTATCAATCATCTTCTTTTTTCTCTAAGTAAATGCAATTTGATGAAATATATGCTGTGAAATTTCCTTGTTAAACCATACAACCAATAGGAAAAACAAAAGTACTGGAAATGAAAGCCACATCTGATACATAGAAAGAAAAAACATTTCAAAATATCAAAATGGTAAAGTTTGATGTCTGAATTAGATGTGTGCATGGGTGAACCATGAACCCCTGGTCATCATCAAGGCCAGCACTAAGTGTAAAGGAAGATAACCAAATTAGGTGCTCATCATGTGGTTCAAAACAGGCCAAGAATGAGTATTTAGAATAGTTCACAGACGTAAGGAAAGGGCCCGGGAGCTCTGAAATGAAGAACAGGCTAGGAATGTGATTGAATGGAGAATTTTCTATATATAACTGAAGGAACTATATAAGGATATGTTCTAAGTACTAGTATTGGAAAACTTCTCTTATTGGGCCATACTATACAGAGAAAACTCATGGAAGTTAAAATAATAGAAATTTACAATTTTTTTCCCTGTGGAAGTTCCTAGCAGCAGTAATTATTTTGTGGTTTTTTGATAGTGGCATATGAAGACATGACTATAGACTTTTGAGTTGCTTCTCTTTAATAGGATGGATTTTTCTGAGCCATATGAAACTCACACCATATACCATATGGCCAAAAACATGCATAAGCAACGCAAAAAAAAGGGAATTAAAAAATTTTGCCCAAGACATATAAAGAAGGAGGGAAGTGTGACCCATACAAAGATAAAGAAAAGCAGGTAATAGAAACTGTCTTTGAGAGGGCTGAGGTGTTGGACATAGACGACTTCAAAACAATATTATAGATAGGTTCAAAGAACTAAAGAATATTATGTTTAAAGAATTAAAGAAAGATATGATGACTGTTTTATGAAGTAGGGAATATCCATAAAAAGACAGAAATTATTTTTAAGTAGTAAGGCTGGAATTAAAACATAAAAAAACTGAAGTTGAAAAAAATTACTAAAGGGATTCAATCGTAGATTTTAGCTGACAACAGAACGAATCAATGAACTTAAATACAGAATGAAGTGTACCATCACAAATAATAAGAGCATCAGAGGACAGCAGAAAGAGAAAGGAGTAGAAAAAATATTTGAAGAAATAATGACTAAATATTGGACAGATTGAATGAGAAACATTAAACATCCAAGATGCTATATGAACTCCAAGTAGTATATATATAAAGAGGTCAATACACAGACAAATCATAGTCAAAATACTGATAGACAAGAACAGAGAGAGATTTTGGAAGCAATTTGAAAAATTACTCATCACGTAGAAGGGAATCTAAGATTAACAGTTGATTTATCATCAGAAATAATGGAGGCAAAAGGACAGTGAGAGGATATATTCAAAGCACTGAACAGAAAACAAACTATGAATCAAGATTTTATGTGCAGAAAGATTATCTTTCAACAATGAAGGCAAAATTTGGATATTTCCAGATGAACAGATTTGTTCAAGAATTTGTTGTTAACAGGCTCACCTTATAAGAAACACTAAAATAAGTTTTTCAGACTGGCAAGTGACACCAGACAGTAATTTAAATCCCCATGAAAAAACAAGTAACGAAATATATTTTGACAGCCATTTCTTTCTTTTTCTCTCATCATTTCAGAGATGGCATTTCATTAACTTGTGGCTGCATTGTTTCTGAAGAGATGGCAGTCATCTTTTTTGTTGATATTGTTCTCCTGTGTGTAAAGTATCTTTATTCTCAGTGTATTTTTAAGAACTTTTTTCTCTAAATTTGACCTTCAGTAATTTGAGTATGATGAAATATAGTTTTATTTGTGCTTATCTTAACATCTGTTCACTGGGCATTTAAAATAACTTAGTTGCTCAATTTTTAAGATTATTCTCCTCTTTTGGGGGGACTCTGGTTACACAAATGCTTTGTTGTCCTACATGTTCTTTTCAAGCTCTTAGATTTTTTTTAAGCATTTTTCTCTATGTGCTTCAATTTGGGTAATTTCTATTAACCTATTTTCAAGTTCACTGAACTTTCTTCTACTATATTCAGTTTGAAATTAAGCCCCATATCCAATAAATTCTCAATTTCAAATTTAAAAACAATTTCCACTCTAGAATGTCAATTTGATCTGTAGAGATTACATTTCTCTACTGAGAAATAGTTTTTTCCCTATTTTGTCTATCTTTTCTTCTAACTTCTTTAACATATTTATAATAATTTTAAAGTCTATAACTCACTAACTCCAGTATCTGATTCATTTGTGGATCTGCTTCTATGTATTTATTTTTCTCTTGCTTTCATGTATTTTCATTTTTGACAGTATGTGTAGGATTGCATATTTAAATGAACCAAGGGACTTGAAGTAAAAATAATTTTCCTCAGAGAGAGCACACCCCTTTCTCTGTCAGGTAGGTAGGGTGTGGAGCTGATTATTTTGATCCAAATGGGAATTTAGATGGGGTGTGTTTGTATTGCAGCTGGAGTTTCAGTTTACCTTTGATTTCAGATGTCTTGAGTAAGATCTATCCTGAGTAATTATAGGCACCCTCTAGGGGGAATTTAGGATTGAAGCACTACAGTATATGGAGACTTCCCTCTGATTTACAGCCCAGCCCAAAGCATCCTATGCTGCCATACTACCAGCAAAATTCTCTTGGGGCAGCACTGCCTGGCCAGAAGAATCAGCTCTGTTTGGGCATGCAATAGATTCCAATCCATCATGCCAGCCCATGCAACTATTAAAAACTGCTGTATTTCTTGCTGTACCAGCAGAGTTCTGCCCATGGCTGGCCCATTTCTTGCCCATTTATTCCCAGACAGGGCTAATGCTCACAGATAGAGAAGTGGCACTGGTATTTGCTCAAAAAAGCCTTCTTTACTCTCTAGAAAAGAAACTAGTTATTTTAGACTTATTTTCTACAAAACTCTCTGAAGTCTTAAATATACACATATTTTATATATATGCGTATGTATATATATGTTTTATATTTTTTAAAATTTGTTCTACTTGCTATGATGGAAATTATGATCACTTGTACTTCCTAAATGGATGCGGAGCACCCCATTTAATGTCTTAAATGTCTTTGTAATGTTTATTTGTAATGTTATTACAAATGTCTTTGTAATGTCTTAATGTCTTTGTAATGTTTATTTAATGTCTTAAAAAATAATTGATATACTGTTGTTGTTTTTATTTATTACTAAACGAGTATGTTTTACAAGTTATGGTAGCCTCCGCAATAGCAAATAGAGTGTCTTTGCCATAACAACAGCTATTGTCTGTGGAGTTCTTACCATAGAGCAGGTAATGTTCTAAGTGCTTTACATAGATTACCTAATTTAATCCCCACAGCAATCCTATGAGTTACTATTATTTACCCTATTATACACATGAGAAAACTGAGCCATGAAGAGTTTAGGTAACCTCTTGAGGCCATGCACCTTATAAATATTGGAATCAGAATCCAAATTCAAGCAGTCTTCCTCAGAGCCCAAGCTCTTAGTCATACTCTAAACATATTTGTTTTATATAATCTTCTAATTATACCATTCTGTACCATACTTTAGTCTCTTTTCATATGCTCTTTATCTGCTAGGAATTACTTCTATTCCTTGTTTACAGAACAAACATCTATCTTTCCTTTAGAATTCAGCTTAACTAGCACCTCCTTTAGAAACTTTAACCCCTCGGTTAGAATTAATTACTACTTATCTATTCTCTTCACACTCTGTACATATACCTACCTTAGCATTTAACCTGTTGTATGTAATGTATTTATAAGATGTGTCTCACCCATTAGTCCATAAAATACTTTAAAATAGGAACTGGGTCTTATCCTTATCTTCCTGTACACACCTAATAATGCTCGACATGTAATGTTCACTGAATATACATTTACAAAATTGATTTCAATCTCTATATGTTCCTAAAATTGGCTCTCAGTAGGAATTTTAAAGGTTAGAAGTCTCTTGGTGTATTGCACTTATCTTTCTCCAAAAGTTAAAACTTAATAGGTCTCAAAATAAATGTTGTCATACATTTTAGAAGATCACCTTGGCTAAAGTTAAAATAGCAAGAAATGTGGTTGTTTAAAACTATAAAATTATTCACTTAATTTTGTCTGTTTTTAATAGTTAAAAACAAAATTCAAGCCTCCTCTTTCAAGTTAAACTACTATTCACTGTTAACTAATAATACCTTTATGTGCCTGACACTTCAGGTGGAATGATTAAATTATGCACCTGTAGAAAGATCTCAGAAAGCAGTGACAGGTATTACAAACCTACTATGTTCCTGGGTACTTAAAAAAGTACTGTTTTTAAAATTTAAGACATTGATTTCAATTCATTGTTTCTCTTGTATATGACATTCTTGTTTTTCTTTTGATTCCCATATGAGGTGTAAATTTTCATTTCCTTAACTTTGCTTTGCTTTTTATTGAATTTATACCATAGGACATTGTACTGTTCAGCTTTATTAGATAGTTACTTTAAGCAAGGAAATAGAAGAATACATCATTTCTCTTGCTTAAATGGAAGAGGCTTTAAAAGGACATTTTCTTTAAAAAGAAACAGAGCGAGTCAACAGTGGGCTGCACACAGAGAGATTAAGTCAGAGCATGAAGTCCTTAAAGCCACTCTTTCCATGCTTTGCATGTAGAATTTGCTGCATTGGTTAAATATATTTACTCCACTGATTTTTAGAGCTGAAGTCCTCTAACAGAAATTTGGGGTGAGCAACCCCGAATAACTCCTCATTTAGCTGTTGTAAAATTGTTTATGCCTGCAACCCTCTTGGATTCTTTTCATGTCCTACTATGGAATGTATATAGCACCCAACTATAAGAACTTCTGAGACTGCTGGTCCTTAGAAGGAAGAAACAGAGGAGTTAGCTTTGACCCTTTGGGGTCTATAATTTGTAATTCAATGAATGACTCCCATGGGATTCTTTGATATTACTTTCTACTCTCTATTTCTTTCTAATCTAGATTCTTTGTTGTTGTTTTTTAAAATGTCTAAGAAGGAAAAACAAAAGCATGTGAGTATTATCTTCCTAAAACTGCCAGATGTGCTTTTTTTTATGGAACAGAAAAGAGATGGGGAACAATGATCTGAAAAGCATTTCCTTGAATGAAGGTGTCCAGGATGGGAGGGAATACTTTTCACATGTCTTGGGCAATACTGTCACTCTTGTTCACAAGGGGGATTGTAGTGTTTTATGCTAAGACAACTTATTTCGTCTTCTAAAAGGAATTGTTGCCTCAAGGAGACTGTCTTGTGCCTTAGATGTTAGTGTAACAGGCACGGATTTGGCTGATGATGCATTTCCTATGCCAGTCAATGCCTCTCTCCAGGGGAAGCAGGAACGCCTGTTGTTCTAATGGTTTGCCTTTGAGTTTGAATCTGAAAATCATCCCCCCCTCCCAGATCATGTCCAAAATCAGTGTATCATAATTGATTCTTCTCTTACAGTCAGGCTTTATAGATAGAATATGGGACAAAGTAATTTTGTTTTCTCTTTTATCGCTGGTCATAACTACCTATACTCCATGGTAAGTTTTGGTTCTCACTCAGCACATAATTAAAAATAAAAAAGAGAAGGCAGAGTCCAATTTCTCCTCATTCCCAAATAAAATCTCTTTATACATGTCTGAACATTATATATAAAGGAGAAATGATAATAAAATTATGTGAATATGAGACTGTATTTATATGCACATACCCCTAAGTTTATATATTTATAGATTTATTTATTTGTTTAATAAAAAAATCACTACTTATTATTTGGTGATTAAATTTGGGCTTAAAATTATCTTACAAGCTGTATGAACATGGGCAGACCTATTAACCTCCATGAGACTTAATTTTTCATATAAAAATGGAGATACTAATACTTGTCTGAGGTGGTTGCAATAAGGAGCAACTGATATAATATATAAAATAATTGGCATAATTTCTGTCACATTATCAGAGCCCCCAATGTGGTAGTTATTATACTTACCCTGTTACTCCTATTACTTCCTAGTCGCGAGACTAAGCTGCTCAGTGATATAGAATAAAAACAAAATTTCTTTTCTCAAAAGCTCCAAAGTCTACTGAGGAAAACTTAAAAGTGCATCAAAGCCCAAAATATAGTATGATAAGTGCTATTAAAAATATTAAACAAGTTCAAGTTCAAAAAAGTGGAGCAAAGTAAGAACCTGGTGGGCAATGGTTGGCAGTAGAACTGCCAATATCTTTACTAACTTAATTGAAACTAGTTACTAGTCGGGGGATTTTGTCCTTGCTATTAATTATTTTTAATTTATTGACTATTTTTTATTTAATTTACTTGTTTTTGTTTCTTTTTAGAGTTTATATATTTTTGTAAAACTAAGCACACGGAGTTGTTCTGCCTTTGGACTTGAATATCAAAAGCTAGAGGATTGGGCTTCCCTGGTGGCGCAGTGGTTGAGAGTCCGCCTGCCGATGCAGGGGATACGGGTTCGTGCCCCGGTCCGGAAAGATCCCACATGCCGTGGAGCGGCTGGGCCCGTGAGCCGTGGCCGCTGGGCCTGCGTGTCCGGAGCCTGTGCTCCGCAGTGGGAGAGGCCACAGCAGTGAGGGGCCCGCGTACCACACACACACACACAAAAACACTAGAGGATACCACTGACCTCATAAATGTCTTATCCTGGAATTAGAAGGAATCTCTTAGCATAAGTAATGTGTGTTGGGACCCAGGCATTCGTGTGGACTTTTTGTAGAGTGAATATTAATCAGCTTTGTCAAAACGAATTCAGATGTTTAGAGATCATAAATATTTTCCTATCATACCTATGTTATTGAGGCAATTTTCCCAACTTCAAAGTTTAACATATAATAGTTTAAGACTGAAGAAGATGCTATAAGACACAGTGGAGCAATTTTCAGAAGACTCTAAACTTCTAAGGTATAGGAGTGAATGTAATCTGGACCACAATAAAATTTATTAACCCTAAATGTTGTTGGAGCCTGGGTCAGCAGCTGGAGTTAGAAAAAGGATGCAGCACACATATTTACTTTCTCCATTACTTTCATGGGTCTGACAAAGCTTAAAATGTGTATGTTTCTCAGGATGTCACTCTTTTACACTTTCTGAGAATTAGAAGATAGTATGAGACTTTAGCTGATGTAAAGAGAAAGGAGATCTAGTATTGTTTTTCATCATCAAGCACACGTGAGAGTAACTGGGAATAGATAGGAAATGAAATACTTACAAATGGACATAAATAATGATGAATCAAAGAAAAATACAAAAAAATTAAGCATGGATAAGAAATAGAAATACTTAGGAATCAAAAATTGAGATAGAAGAAAACAAGCTTGAATACATGAAATAAAGAAAACTAGACATCAGTGTAATCTTTTTAAAGAAACAAAGCAAAGACTGAGCTGAAATAGTCTTATTATAGTTCCCTTCCTTGTTTTTCTCTCTTAGTTTCTAGACAAGAAGAATCTCCACTGTTTTGCTCCTTGCTTCTGTTTTTCATAGCTAGGGTAACTGGGGGATAGAAAGATCAAAATCACCCAAGGTGAAGCATCCACAAGAGGCTGAGCCAGGACTTTGATCCAGATATACCTGACTCTGTCAAACCACCTGTCCCCTCTGAGTGTCTTTTTACAAAATATGGGGAGATGTAGCAAATTAAATATACAGATGTAAAATGTTTCATATCTCAAGTCTTTGTACTATAACCTCCTCTTTAATCTGTCTTGCACTAAATATTCGTCTCACTTAACTGGTTTCCTCTGATGCTGGAGTTCACTTAAGGTTCAATTTTAGGAAGTTGGATTTTTAATAAGATTCCTTTAAATGGTTTCCATATTTAGCCAATCTTGCAGTTCTCAACAGTACATGGAAGAGCAAACAGGGAGCTTAAGAAAAACTTAGCTTCTTTAACTCCTAGATGAAACCAAAATTTGGGCTCTCTGACTCCTAAGATGTGGAAGCAGTGTTGGCAGTCTAACTTTATCAGTAGCCTAATATAACACTCTTCATAAAGGACTTCTTCATCTTTCTTTTGATAGTAATGTTTCTTAGATTTCCAAGAGTTGTCCTTTCCCTCTGAGTGGTTTCAGCTTGACAGATAGCTTGTTTCTGAAGTGCATTAATTTTGATCCTGTGCTGCTACTGCATATTAATTTATACATATGAAAAAAGATGTCAAATATGGAAGAATTCATTTATGACCCTGTTTTAAAAAGACAAACAAATCTGGGTGTAGTTTTTAAAACTGTGCAAAGCTTAGCCATTTTTATAGTACATGTGTAATGCCATCCCTCGTTTTTCTTTAATGATACTCCAACAAAATTAAGGATTAATTTTTCTTTGGATTGTTAATTGAATTCTGTGAGGCAGTCAGTACCGAGCCCTGTAACTCCTGATGGTGTGGAGAGGAAGGTGGGCAGGGGGAGGAAGGTGGGCAGGAGGCAGAAGGATGGCAGGAAACATTTTATGCTTTGTGCAACTTTTATGAAAAATATTCTCTTTACTTACTGCATATTTTACTGTTATTATCATTTGGTGGGCCTTAGGCACAGGCCACACACATCATCCGGCTAAAGAGGATTCTGCAGCCTGTCTGGGTGTCATTATGGTGTTTGTTTCATAACAACTGCCTATGAATCTTTATTAAAATTCAAACGGGCTGTGACTTTGAGCCAACAATGGGGCCCATATACACTAAGAGAGCACAGTCTGTCCCTGAGAAGGCTCTGGCAGGATCAGAGTAGGGTGTATCCAAACCCAGGCACTCTGCAAAGAATCTCAGATCCAGAGACTCTGAAAGAGATAGGAAGAGACCATTAAAATGTATTTCTCCCAAATAAGATATGTGGTATTTAGTTCACTCACGGAGTGAGAAGGGATAGACCCCCCCCCCCCCCGCCCCGAGCTAACAACCTAGTTGAGAGCGACTTGCAACCACTTCCCTTGCTGACTGACCTAGGGGAATTAATGTTGAAATGTCAGGGGCTTTTCTAAAGAAAGATTTCTAAAAGCACAAAGGCAACAACACAGCATTTTCAGTAGGTACATTATGAAATCATAGAGTTTCAATGGTGGTGTAATAATCTTTATAATTGCATCTGTTCTTTCATGTATTGAGATACAACCTGGGTTTATGAAACAAAATCTCCATTAAAAATCCAGGAAATATCAAGTGTGAAGTTCACAGATTTAATCTCTAAATTAAATACTTATTATTTTTACAAGTATTTTTTTTCTGGATTAAAATACTCCTATAAAACTACTATGAAAACATGGACATAGAACTGGTTGTGAGAAAAAATTACATAGTTGTAGAATAAAGATTAAATAAAGGTTAAAAGGACTATATTTGGTATTTAATGACTATATAGTCCATTAATTAAAATATAATATATTTATTAGAAATGTGGGAGAATGTAGATACCGAATGGAAAAACAATTATTTCTAATGATCATATTGGAGTGATAGCATTAGTATTATTCCACTGGACCTTTTGGGTTTATATGGTTAGATAAAGCATACTTTGTGTAAGGAAGTAAATATAATGGCAATACAGAGGAAGTTAAATTAAATCTTCATTATTCTGTATTTGAATTAAAAATATCAATATGAACTTATGGAAGTATTATATTTTAAATATGGTATTATTTAATCTGTTTATATATTATATCTCTTGCTACTACTAAAAAGGCCTAAGAATAATAACACATTCAGTGGCATCTCTCATGCCCGGATTGTGAACTGGTAATATGATTTTTTACTAAGAAATCAAAGTGACTTGAAGAAATGGATGGATGATTCCATGTCTCTGGTAGGAGTTTTGCAAGATGAGTTTGGATCATCTTTCATACTAGAAAGAATGAAAACTATCAAAGACTACTAGTCATATCAAAGAAACACAGGAGCTAACTTGAAGAACCTTCCACTTACCAATGATAAGACAATTTAACTCTATTAGAATATTAATTGCAATAGATTGAAGTACATAAGGTGTATTTGAATACATGAATTCAATAATAATATTTTAAAACTACTAATTGGTTACTTCAAAAGATGACCAGAAACGATTATCTTGAAAACAGGTAAATAGAGAAGAAGAATCAAATGTGTCCTTTCAAATAGTGGATAAGGAGAAGTATTTCTTTATAAGATGTATTCCAATTAATAAATCGAAAAATGATAGGTTAGCATATCACCATTTTTCAAGCCTCCATGAATTCATATATCTATGCATTGAGTATCAGTGGATGCTAATGTCACAGGAAGGGAGACAAACATTACATGCCTCCTGGTGTAAGTATACAGGACTCCTTAGAGGCTTGTCATAGACACCAAACTTGAGTCCCACGAAGCCTCTATATCCAGCATCCAATTTACAGGAAACACAGAGAGTAGAGGCACATGCTTAACTATCCCATGAGCATGTAATCAGCAAGATCCAAACTGTGTAAAACTCAACAGGTCAAATGGCCTGGGCCTTTAGCAGAGAAATCTAAGGAAATAATGAGTTGAAGGAGAAAACTGTAGATGAAAAGAAACTTTAAAATTCTATTAAAAATTTAAGAATGGCTAAGACTGAAACTGTATTTCTGGGGAGCTAACATTTGTAAAATTCTGTACGTAATTCTAATGTGAGATGAATTTGGCAACTATGGGGTTAGAGACTGGTAAACCAGTTGGAGGTGAGGTCACTTGACTGCACCATGCTATGAAAGTATGTTGGCATTAGAAAACCAGGGACACAGAAGAAAAAGGTAAGATGTGTGCTGGAGCATTTTAGCATTAAGATGGAAGCATATGTTGACAAGGCATCAGACTTTAATAGGAGAAGTGGGAGATTTAACAACCACCCTAAGAAAGCTAAAGAGATAATTAAGATCCTTCCAGGCTAAACAGCCAGAGATGTTTTGATGCTGAACCATTCTGAAGGTTGGAGATAAGCTGTGTGGACGGACTTGAGTATAAGTGATTTGGGAATGACATTAAATATTCTTAAGGTTAAGTATTAGTGGAAATGTTCTAAAATTTTACTTTAATCTTTATTTCTTTCTAAAATTGCTTTATTTAGTAATTAAAAGCAGTATGGTGTGGTGTAAGGAGCTGTATGAAAGATGGATCTGGGTTCAGATCTTGATAATACTATTTCTTAACTTTGTGACTTTGCTGAACTCAGCTCCTAAGTCTCAATTTTATTGTATGTAAAATGGACATAATAAGCCATACCTTAGAGAATTATGAAGAATAAATATTACTAATGTGAAAGCACCTACCCGTATTTGTTGGTTTTTAAACGTGTGTTTTTTAATATTTAATTTTGGTAAAACTTTAAAAAGAAAGAAAAATGTAATTAACAGATACAGTGTATCTACACTTCACATTTAGAAATCTTAGCATCGTGCATTAAAGAAAAAGTAGCAGCTGCATCCCTTTCTACTTTTTCTTTACTCAGGGTACAAATACAAACTTGTTTCATATTATCCTGATGCATTTATAACAATTTTATTGATGTATGACTCATCATCATATGATTTATCTATTTAAGGTATACAATTTAGTGTTTTTTAGTCTCTTCACAAGATATACATCCATCATTACAACCTAATTTTGAAACATGTTTGGCCCCAGGAAAGAAACCTGTGTCCCTTAGTGGACAATCTCCATTCCTCCCTAACATCACCAGCCCTAGGCCACCAAGAATCTATTTTCTGCCTCCATAGATTTGCCTATTCTGGATATTTTATGTAAATGAAATCATACACATGTGGTCTTTTGTGATTGGCTACATGCATTTAGTGTAATGTTTTAAAATGTTCACCCATGTTGTAGTGTGTATCAGTACTTTGTTCCTTTTTGTTGACAAGTAATACTGTACTGTAGAGATATACCACATTTTATTTATCCATTTATCACTTGATGGACATTTGGGTCATTTTCACTTTTTGCCTATTATGAGCAATGCTGTTATGAACATATATATACATGTTTTTTAGAGATATGTTTTTTATTTCTCTAGTGTATATTCTTGGGAATGGAACTGTGGCATCATATTATAACTCTATGTTTATTATTTAGAGGAATTCTTGTTTTCCAAAGTGGCTGCACCATTTTTCATTCCCACCAGCAGTGTATGAGGGGTCCAATATCTCTAAATCCTGATGAGATATCTAGTCTAGTTCCTTCTGTGGTTAATTCATTGAAAATATTGACTAGTATTCTACTGCATGAAGAAAACATGGCTTAATCATTATGTATTTTTCTTCCTGTATACGGCCTTCCAGTTGATTTTCTGAACACATTGGCTGCTCTCTCATTCTTAACAACCATTAGAACATTTGATGTTAAGTATTGTCAGATAACATCTCCTCCAAAAAATAGAGGAATTTATAATGTCCAGACACTATTACTCAATACAAACAGTACCCTAGAAACATATGTTTAGTAATCATAATTTATACAGTAATGCCTTACTTCTATGGACATAAAAAGTATTTATTTTCATTCTGTAGGTTGAGGCAGAGTCATAGTAATTAAGCTTAATGATTACATAGTATGTTTCTGAAGTTACAAAAGTAGGAAGAAGAAAAATATTTGGAAATTAAAACTGAGGATAATTCATAAATAAAAGTCACAAGTAGACAGTTGAGTCAACTGCCCATCCCCCCAAATTCCTCTGTAAAGTGAACCTTGGGTAAAAAAGGTGGTTGAGGACACTGAGGAATGATGCTGAATACTACAAGGTGTCAAAGACCTTGACCTGCTAGACACTGATTTAAAAGGGGGCACATCCACCTCCATCAGATGTTCTGTGTCAGAAAGTCACTATTCATGCTTCAAAGGGCAGCAGACATTCTATTCACAGAGAATGCTCTGACTCTGAGAAGGCTCTACTTTTGACCTAGAGAAAGAGAGGAATAGAAAGAGAGCTCTAATAAGACACTTTCAGATTTTATTATTTTTTACCTTCTGAATTTCTTTCCGTCTTTACAAAGCTCTGTCAGATTGGTCATCGGTACAGTAAATGTCTCTTTTCCATGAGTGAATTTATTCACTCATCACTTAGCACATAACCAGAACTCTTATATGCTTACCCATGTTTCAGGCTCTGGATACTTGTTTACTCCCAATGATTTATACTCTTGCTGCTCTTTGGCTTTTTATTTCTTTTATTTCAATTTTCATTACTCTTGACAGATCAGTCATTTAAAAAAATTCAATTTTGTGTCTTTTCTTTTCAGAAATATTCAGTAATTCCATTTCTTACTACAGCTTGACCTCTGAAGCCAGGTGTCTGGGATGTGCTTCAAAATAATTTGGGCTTGGGGAGAAATGGGTGGATATCAATATACAGTCCATTTATGGTGGCTTATTAGACCATCTTTCTATTTTTTAAAATAGATTTGGATTTTTCTGTAAAAAAATTAAAACAATGAGTTGATTTTAATAAACCCTGCTGTAACTAGAATAATTTTTTTTTTTAACGATATAGGATTAGTAGAATTAAGGTGTGGAAAATGACAATAGAGTGAAAATGTGAAAAAGTGAGTTTGGAGCAAAAATGCAAAATGTCCTACTCCATTCTCTAGTAGGTCTGTGTCTTTATTCCTATCTTACCCCTAGGTTCTTCATGAGCTTTTTTTTTTTTTTCCTTAGATTCCATATATATGTGTTAGCATACAGTATTTGTTTTTCTCTTTCTGACTTAACTTCACTCTGTATGACAGACTCTAGGTCCATCCACCTCACTACAAATAACTCAATTTCCTTTCTTCTTATGGCTGAGTAATATTCCATTGTATATATGTGCCACATCTTCTTTATCCATTCATCTGTTGATGGACACTTAGGTTGCTTCCATGTCCTGGCTATTGTAAATAGAGCTGCAATGAACATTTTGGTACATGACTCTTTTTGAATTATGGTTTTCTCAGGGTATATGCCCAGTAGAGTGCTCTTTTTAGTTGTGTTGATTCAAAACTGAGAAGCTATTGAGATAAAAGTAAAGGCAGAACTAGTATAAGAACTAAACCTAAGAACCAGGAGTTTTATTAAGACTATTCTTGACATAAACCAAGGATAATCTCTTTCTTAAAAGCAAAAATGAGTGAAGTATTCACCCTCAAGTACTTGCCTTCTTATAGCTTCCCTCATGTTGAGAACATTATGCACAATGTTTTATCTATCAGCTAAATGATTGTTATTTTGCTCCAGAAATATTTATATGAATACTATGTGAATAGTAAAATAATTTTGAAAGTACATTGATTTACCTAGTAAAGGAAAAGGATAATTTTAAGCTCTGGGCTACTTTATAAAATTCCAAAAGGTTTTGATCATTAATAAGTATTAAATTACATTTTTAAATTAAATAACTTTATATATTTTTGAAGGAAATAAAAATAAACAATTTCCATTTACTAATTGCTTTATAAGTAAATATGGGTGAGCAACAATTAAAAAGAAATCTGCACAGAATTATGAAAGCATTCATGGGGAATAGCCCTTTGAAGGAAAGTTCATTTTTTTTCCTTTAAAACAAGAAGATGGTTTTGAATTCTCAGCAAGGAGTTACCATCTCAATTAAAAATTGTTCTGAATAGGGACTTAAAAGCTGCTACGTCATTTTATTTGTGCTTTGGCCATTAGAAGTGTACAATAACAGAAATTAAAGTGATGGGAAATTAGTTTGAATTCTGTATAGTAATATTAAAGAACAAAAGAAAAATTTTTTCTCAAATACAGTGTTATATTTTTTACTTTACATGTAATATTTGAATCTCTCATTATTAGCTATGTAATCAAAGAATCAAACACCCAGACTGTTCTTTGAGGCCATATACTATCGATCAGATGGTGCTTTACACATGCAGTGAGAGGAAGATTGTGTTCATGAAAACTCCTGGGAATGAAAATATCTGTGACCATTTTCAGTTGGGGCTGATTTTTACCTGTATAAGAAGAGTAAAGATATCTCTGTTTTCATTTATATAATATGACTCAGTATTTGAAACAGATCGAGACATCCAGATTAGAGCAATCAGAGCTTTTCAGGAATCATTCACTGTTTCAGGGAAACATCCATGTGCTCATGTTTGTAGTTCTCTTTAATATTAAAACATAAACATCGGCACTCTGAAACATCAGGAGCTACTTTCTTAGATACTAAAAACTATGTTATTAAAGACGTTTAAGGCCCTACATTTCGGGACTTGGAAGTTCAAGCCTTCTTACTTCTTGTTCATCTTGTCATCCAGGACTGCACTGCATGGCAGTGTCATTTGTCCCCTGCAGAAACTTAGGAGGTGACTTTCATATTGCTGTCCATCTAAATGGTGTCCCCTAAGATAGTTTAATGCCAAACTGCACAAACATGGCAGGCTTATAGATTATTAGCATTAAAATGGCATATCTTCTGTAAAGTTACTGAACTTTACGAAACTATTTCAAAAATTTATTTCTATGTTTTGAAAGTAAAGTAATTCAAGTTTGAAGACCTAAGCAGAAAATGCAACCTGAATGACATAAGATTTTGTGTATTTTGTTGTATTAGACATTTAATACTGGCCCATCCCATTATGAAGATTTGCAAAGATCAATAGCGGAATCTTTTTATAGTGAAGACAAACTCACCATAGTGAAAGTACACATTTCTGAAAAGCGATAAGGACAGAAGGTGACACATAGTGGAGCATGAAGGACTAGTGAAACAGTTACTGTAATAGGGAGGAGTAGGGACAAACTGGGAACTTAAGGGGGAAAATGTAGGAAAGTGGTTTTAAGAGAAGCAAAGGAAATGAGAATCTCCACATTGAGCTGTAAAACTCAAGTTTATTATTAGGGGCCACATATGATGATAAGAAAAAGATTACCACTGCTTTGTCCCTTTTACAAATTCAAGTATAAGTTTTGGTCCCTGAAAGTGCTTCAACACCTGAGTCATAAACAGTTCCTCATATTATTCCCTCTATTTTCTTTCTAAATAAAAATCAGGATTGTGTCTAATGGCTTTTCTTGTTCTCATTTTTTTTTTTTTTTTTTTTTTTTGCGGTATGCAGGCCTCTCACTGTTGTGGCCTCTCCCGTTGCGGAGCACAGGCAGGCTCAGCGGCCATGGCTCACGGGCCTAGCTGCTCTGTGGCATGTGAGATCTTCCCGGACCGGGGCACGAACCCGTGTCCCCTGCATCAGCAGGCGGACTCTCAACCACTCTGCCACCAGGGAAGCCCCTCTTGTTCTCATTTTTGAGTTGGCCTTTTTTTCAGACAAGAGGTCACAAATGGTTATGGTCTCAAAACCAATTTACCTAGAGAATAAAATAGTAGTGACTGAAATGTTCTTTTTTTTTTTGAAGTATAGTTAACTTACAATATTGTGTTAGTTTCAAGTGTACAGCAAAGCTATATATATAAAATTCAGATTATTTTCCATTATAGGTTATAAAAAGATATACAATACATGTGCTATACAATAACTCCTTTTTGCTCACCTATTTTATGTATGGTAGTTTGTATCTGTTAATCCCATACTCCTAAGTTATCCCTCTTCCCCCCTGTCCCCTTTGGTAACTGTAAGTTTGTGTTCTATGTTTCAAAGTCTTTTTCTGTTTTGTATATAGATTCATTTGTATTATTTTTTAGATTCACCTGTAAGGGTTGTCAACTAGTATTTGTTTTTTCTCTGACTTCACTAACTGTAATAGTCTCTAGGTCCATCCGTGTTGCTGCAAATGACAATATTTCATTCTTTTTTATGGCTCAGTAATATTCCATTTATATATGTATATATATTATCACATCTCCTTTATCTGTTCATCTATTGATGGACACGGGTTATTTCCATGCATTTCCTATTGTAAATAGTGCTGCTATGAATATTGGGGTGCATGTATCTTTTTGATAAAGTTTATGAGTTTTCTGGATATATACACAGAAGTGGGATTGCTGGATCATATGGTAGCTCTATTTTTAGTTTTTTAAAGAACCTCCATACAGTTCTCCATAGTGGCTGCACCAATTTACATTACTACCAAGAGTGTACAAGGGTTCTCTTCTCTCCACATCCTCTCCAGCATGTATTATTTGCAGACTTTTTGATGATAATCATCTGACCAGTGTGAGGTGATACCTTATTCTAGTTTTGATTTGCATTTCTCTAATAATTAGCTGTGTTAAGCATCTTTCCATGTGCTTCTTGGCCATCTGTGTATCTTCTTTGGAGAAATGTCTATTCAGGTCTTCTGCCCATTTTTTGATTGAGTTGTTTGGTTTTTTTGTATGAGCTGTCCGTATTTTTTGGATATTAATTCCTTAAGTCACATCTTTTGCAATTATTTTCTTCCATTCCATAGATTATCTTTTCGTTTTGTTGATGGTTTCCTTTTCTGTGCGAAAACTTTTAAGTTTGATTAGGTCCCATTTGTTTAGTTTTGATTTTAGTTCTTTTGCCATGGGAGATAGATTTAAGAAGATATTGCTATGCTTTATGTCCCAGAATGTTTTGCCTATGTTCTCATCTAGGACTTTTACGGTGTCATGTCTTATATTTAGATATTTAAATCATTTTGAGTTCATCTTTGTATATGGTGTAAGGGAATGTTCCAATTTCATTGATTTACATGTAGCAGTCCAGCTTTCCCAACACCACTTGTTGAAGAGACATTTTCTCTATTGTATAGTCTTATCTCCTTTGTCATAGATTAATTGAATGTAGGTATATGGGTTTATTTCTGGGCTGTCTGTTCTGTTCCATTGATCTATATGTCTGCTTTTCTGCCAATACCACACTGTTTTGAATACTGTAGCTTTGTGGTATTGTCTGAAGTCTGGAAGACTTATGCCTCCAGCTCTGTTTGAAATGCTTTTTACTTGGCAATATATTGTTGCCAGCATCACAGATAAAAAGATGTGTTCAAGAAGAAAACCTTTCCCTGTATCCCTACTTAAAAAATGACCCCATCATCAGAATCTTATAGAGAAACTGACCTTTTTCAAAGAAAGAGCTTATATATCTTGTGCTAAATAAAAATAAAATGTGTTTAACTTTTTGCCACTAACGTGTTCAGCATTTACACCTTTATGTTTATTTGATACCTGGGAAAATGTGACTTCACCTTCAATCCAAAATGTATTTTGGATTTATACTTATTTAGTTTCCTTTTAAAATGTCTAAATAATACAGTGGAAAAGAATATTTATATACTTAAATGCCAAAATGTGTTTTATGTTGCATAACTTCTCTTTGAGGAGCTGGGTACCATAATTTCTCTTTGAGGAGCTGGGTTGGAAATAAGACCTTGTAAGTGTTTGGTTCTTTACAGTTTTCTTTACAATGAGCTTTGGAGTAACAGGAAAAAGACCGTGATAATAATAATATTCTCAGTTCTCAAATATGCTTAATGGAGGCCAAAATGCTCCAAAAATATCAATTAATGGAAGATCATGTATTATTTGATTCTGCAAATTGCCATGAAGAAATGGTGGCAGTAATACCAAATCTGAAACTAGAGATATGTTTTATGTCTTGTACAAGTGTCCTGTACCAAGTATTTTTCAACATATATGCTCTCTATTTGATCTGATCTTTTTTCTCTTTCTGTTTTTTCTTCTTAAAGCTCGTGTGTGTGTATATACATATGTGTATGTGTATGTATATGTATATACACATACATATACACAAATGGATACTGTATGAAAACAGTGTGTTCTCACTGTGTTTGAGGATATAGTTAACTAGACTAAGCGGACTTCTTAAAGGAATGAGCATAATATGTTGACCCTCTTGTCAAGGGGAAGTCTGGTGATATTAATATTGAACATTTTCTTTCCAAATGAGGTATAGCATGTTGAATAATACCACAAGATCTACAAACACTTTTGAAACATATTGTAAAGGACTAGGGTATATTTGTGTTCCAAGGGCTGAGCTAGGAACTGCATGCTAGTTTCTGAGGATTTCTGTGAGCCTTTTTCATCTTGCCCTTGGCTGACTCAATTCTGTAGCTAGGGAGGTGTGGGGCAGTTATTTGGACTAGAGTGCCTTTGGAGAGTCCCCACCATTAAAATAGTCTCCACTGGCTTAACTCATGAATAAAATCATACATTCCAAAAGCAAAGAGGCAAAAAAGAAAATATAAACATTTTTCCCTTACACTTGCTTATAATGGGGTTTATTCTTAGTAAGGGGAATTTGTGAAAAAAATTTTTCTTTTGAAATGGAATAGAATAAATAGAACTTTACTGCACCTGGGGATGAATGTGCTTTGAATGCATTTCAAATGTGTTTTGCATATGCTTAAGCCTAATGTGTTAGCTTTTCTTTGGCAGAAGAGTATTCTGCTATGCCCTTTCTTGCCCATTCGACCTAGCAGTTCATCAATTGATATCCCCATTTACTGATCAATCACAATTTACTGAAAACCTCCTGTAGACCACATTTGCCATACAGAGAGATGCTATCCAAGGACAAGAATTCTCTTGCATTATGCTCAATTTACTACCATCTAGAGATGCAATGAGAAACAGAGAAAAAGTGTTTTCAAATCCTGCAGCCATCCTTTAGTGCAAGAATAACAGAATGGTAAATAATTTACTTTGGGTCACCTGTGTGATTCACATTCAAAATATTTGCTTAGTCCCAAATTTATGGACAGATATGTTTCGCGAGATTAAAATGTTCAAAAGTGTCTCTTTTGGCCTTGCATTTTATTTGTCTGATCTGTATTCTTTTTTTGTGCAATAAACTGATAAATATTCTAGCCAGGTTTTTTATTAATTCTTCTTGCTTCCTTTTTGTGGCTTTTGACTGACATCTATTCACTTCAAGGGTGATTTTCCTGTTGGCAAGAGGCAGAAGAGGCACACCAAGCATCACCTTCAGGAACAAGCAATTTAAGTACTATAATGAGATGGGTCTTTTCAGAGTCTATAATTGGTGACAAAGTATGGCAGCTTCATATCAGACAAAGATGTACAACACAGAGCTTATTAATGAGGATAGAGCGTCATACTCAAGAAAGCTTCCTGTGACTATGAGACAGGAGAATATAACAGATAGTGTAGGTTGTTACTAAGTCCAATATCTCCAATTTGCATCATAAAACCTTTATGTAAGCCAATTCAAGCTAATCCAGGATGGGATATTTTTCCCCTCTAGAAATCACTAGGGTAGCCAGCAATCCATCACTTTGGATCCCAGCCCTCACAGACAACAGCAATAATCATCTAAACTTGCAGATATGCTCAATTTAATTGGGTTAGTTTAGTAACCTTCCTTGTATTAGAGCCAACTTGCAAAGAGATGTAATATTTTCACAGTTATGAAGACATAGCAGCTGGCCATAGTAAGATTTGATTGTGGATCAAGAAATCAGATTTTCATCAAGTTAAGAACTCTTCATGGAAATATATATGGAATAAATAATAAAGTAAAATGATTAACAAGGAGACTTACAAAGATATTGGCAAGGCATAGGAAAACTGCCTTACTGACAATGCTGAAATCTGTTACTTAGCTTACTCTGGTGGTTTTTACTTATATTTTGGAGAAAACACATTAATTTTAAATAAGACAACAAGATTAAAAAGTAGATATTGAAATAATATATTATTTTAAGATTTAGAAGCTCTATGAAACTTCAAGATGTTCAAATTGTTTTGTAAATATTAATCCATTAAGCTTTATACAATTTTCTAGGAAGGTAACAGTATCTTCCTTTTTAATATTCTTAAACACTTAAAAAGTTAATAACTTTGATGCAGTCAAATACAATTTTAAGGAAAGTCATAAAGAGAACCCATATTCTGGGTTCTTGGTGCTTTGTTCTAACTGAGAAATGATACTTTTTATTTTGAGAACAATAGAAAACAAGTACCTTTTCTTAATTGTAACCTGGGACCTATTTCAATGAGGCAAGTGACCAAAATGCTGACGAATAAAACACTGTACAGTCTCTTCACCATCTGCAGCATATTAACAAATTTCCTTGATGAACTGTTTATAGTATAATTACAAAGAAAAATAAGGTTAAAATAAAACAGAATGAAAGGTAAAGGATTGTCTAACTTAAAATGCCCCTTTCCCAGTTATCAAGCATTCATTTGTAGAGAAAGGGGACTTCATTTCAACATGCACTGCTTAAGGGGAGAGTGTCTTTCTGTTTATAATTAGAGACCGTTTATTCTATTAAGTTGTAGGATTCCCCCTCAGATTGTCACTCTATGATAATGTTTCTAGGGAGTTCATGAATTTTCCAAGTAATTGAAATATTTCTTGAAGTCCAAATTTTGCCTTCATTGATTATAAGCTGGAAATCATAGCTCAATAAAACTTTTAGAAGCATTTAAAATTATAATTGTATATGGATGAAAATACCCAGGACCACATTTTAAACTAGCAGTGATTGCATAGGTATTATTACTGATGCATTGCATATGACAAGTTATGAGAAGCTAGAAGCATTTCCTTCTGCACATCAGGACTAAAGAGAAAGAATCCCAAGGGTCAGAGACTGGCTTCTCCTGTTTGGTCAGGGACAAGTCAGGGATAATAAATTAGAATTATAGATTCTAGGGAGGTTGGAAAGACCTACCCCATTTCACTCCTTCTAACTAAGCTTTGATCTTACCCTCAGGATTCTGTGTGTGTGTGTGTGTGTGTGTGTGTGTGCGCGCGCGCGCGCGTGCGCGCGCATGCGCCCGCACGGGCACACGCATGTGTGCCTGTTTCTGTGTCTGTCTTTTGGTTCTAACCAAGACACTGATCAAAAAACTGGAATAAGTCCACTTCCTGCCTGACTCAGCATTTACAAAGTGAGGAAGTCAAAGGGAGAGAAAGGATTCATTTTATTCATTAAGACTATCCAATGTCTTAGGTGATACATTAACAATAAGTGCTGTCAGATGTAATATGACATAGAAATTTGTAATTTAGTGAGTCTATTTGTGTACTAAATTTATATTTCATATTATCTATTGTGCTTGTTTCCCACTTTTTTTCTTTTCTGGGTAAGTGAATAAATAACTGAGTTTTAAAGACTGAATTTTCAATTTGTGGGTCCTTCTTTTTCAGTCCACTCTCCCCAGAAACAACTTTGTATGCAACCAGATATGTAGCAGCAAAGAATGTTGAGTAGAGTGTGGGCTTTGATATTAGACAGTTTTGAGGTCAAGCATAGATAATTCCCTTCTTAGTATTAGAACCACAGACAAGCCTTGGCCTCTCTGAGCTTTGCTTTTCTCATTTATGAGCAAAAGTAATACTGTCCACTTTGTAGGACTGGTTTAGTGTCTAGAAATAATATATGTAAAGTGTTCATCTTAGAAACTAGCATTTAATGGATACACAGTGGATATTATTGCTGTTATCATTCCTACTGTTGTTATATGAGCAAGAATGTCTCTGGGGAAAGGATAATTGTTTGGATGAGGACTTGTGTGGGATCATATGATAGAGTCTCTTTCAAATTCTTGCTCTTGTGACAAACTGCGTCTGTGCCTTTTCTCCAAGTGAATAATTCACATCCAGCCTGGCCACCTGATTATAACCTCGCCTCTCTTTCACTTTCACTAAGTGTTCAGTAATAAAAATAAGATGACAGTTTGCCACTTCCAAGTGTGGTGACTCAGCCCTCAGGGTTGTTTGTGAAGTGACTTACCTTTCCCTCATTTTGTGCAGTAGAACATTGAAGTAAGGGTGTTAGGTGGTATAAGCTGGGTTTTTTTCCTTATCCTGAAACATAAAAGAAGATATTTTTCTATGTATCTTACCTTTTCTGTGAAGTAATGTTTTGTTCACAAAAATATTAAAAGGGAATTAGACAAGTATTTGTAAATTATTATTAAGATTAAAATTCAAATATATTTCTGTGCAATAAATAATTAAATATCTATTGATACTAATCCAGGACTATTGTAGATGTAGGTTTTATAACGGGTATAACAATAGTTAAAATTATTTCAGTAATGAAACGTAATAGAAACATGAGGAATTTGTGTGTAAGAAGAAGATATTTTTTAAAGAGTCTAGTGTTAAGGGAAAGAAAAGGCTAGGAAGCTAACCAAGAATGCCAAAAATGATTGTTTTCAGTTAGAGGAAAATATCTTATATGTCCTTTAAAATGAATGAAGACATATTTTATCCTGTTATTTTTTTGACAGGTGTCGTTTTACCAGGGCAAGTGTTGTAATATCTTAGTTACTTTTAGAAAGTAACAGCCACTAATAATTTCTAAAGTTTAAAACTGGTGACCACAGTCATCAGGTGTTGAGCTGAAACTTTCATAATTGTCGGCGATTTATTCTTCCTATCCCTGTAAGTGAGCATTTTTGCAGAGAGTCCAGCATCACACTGTCACTGACTGAAAATAATTTGAAATTGGAGTTGGTAAAACCTACCTATCTGTGAAGCTATCCTACTTGTTCAACTCTCAAGAGAAAAAGGAAGCTAATCTTGATCAAACATTTACATTTTAACTCTTGCCATTTTTTTCTTCTTTCAGGCAACTTATTTTCTCTGAGTAATTCTCTAAGTTTTACATCTGTGCATGGTCCTCCAGTGTTGTATACCTTATTTTAGTAGTTCCTGGTCCTTTGTTTCTAGAAAGCTAGAGAGTGCTCCCCTTTGTCTATGAGAAGATGAAAAAATATATAATAAACTGTCCACTTTGCTTCACAGTTTATTCCTTCTTCAAGTTAATGTCCTCTCCTTTTGTACTTTTTCTTATGAGCAATGAGTAATGTAGAAAATAATGTGTTCTGTTTCTCATTCTCTAAAAGGGTTTAAACATTGCTGACCATGAAGGAGGTGGCAGGTAAACTCCCAGAGAAAGAGAGTAGCTGACAGCTCTTTGGTGGCAATAGCAAGCAAATGTGTTGTCTTGATTTGTAAAGGGTTTTAATGTCATCAATAGTAATTCAGCAAAGAGAGAGTTGTAAAATGCAGCTCAAAATGTAGCAAATTGCATCATTGTCAATGCTTTAGAATTTTAAAATATCTGCAGCAGATGGTAGAGTGCTAGGAGCAATGTCTTGCTTTAGTGTCTAGGAAAAGTTTATGTCATCATAAACCCTAGCATGATTGTGGCTTCTTTGGCCTGCTGAAAAAAAGTTGTTATTTATTTTCCTTCCAATAATAATTTGCTTTTAAAAATATTTAACAGAGTATCAAGAAATCAGGATTTCTTAGAGAAATTGTTCACTTTCCAAAGATATAAAAGAATATTATATAGTATCCTCAGAAGTAGAGAAATGTTTTGAAACAACTTAATAGGGTTTTTTTTCTCAACAGAAAAATTCTGTGTTATATATTGTCCAGTCTAGTTTTAAATGTCCTGAATAAGGAAGGTATTTTTGCTAAAAAAAAACCCCAAAAAACAGTTCCAGTGCTGTACAAATTCATCAAATTTTAGTTCTGGAAGCTTCTTTAAATATTAGGTATTCCAGTATTTACAAATGGTGGAACTGGAACCCCTCAGGATTTATCTAAGAACATATACCTGGAATTAGGCCACCAGGTATCTCTTCTTCTCCTTCAACTTAGATTTTTGTTTTGTATTTTTTAATGTACTAAATTGTAAAAAAAGTTAATAATCTAATTGATATTTGTGGCAAGTACAAAAACTTCCTCAATTTAAATTGATAATTGTGCAATAATTGTAGCTTTCTAGCCTACAATCTCTTGGAACCTTGAAGAAACTGAGCAATGGGTTGTCTTATTTTTTAGAATCATGCAAAAATCAAAATGAAGAATAGAATAAACCTATATTTTAGAAGGAACACATGTGACAAAAATATTTAAAATTAGGAAATTTTTCACTGGCAAATATTATACAGAAAGGGCCTTGGGTTCTGTATCGTGGTGGCTACTAGGATCACCTTTGAAGCCAGTCTATCTGGGTTGGACTCAACTCTGCCACTTAATGCTTTGTTATTTAAGCATGTTTCTCAGTGTCTCTGTGCCATGGTTATCTTCTCTCTAAAATGGTGCTACTTATTCCAAGGTGTTGTTGTAAGGATTGAATGAGTTAATAATGTAAAACACTTTACATAGTCTCTGGAAATTAGCACGCTTATAACAAATTCAAGTGCTCTTATTATTATATATTAAACTTCACACATTATAGACTGAACTTTTTGTCAGGAAGACAGTGGCTGAGATAAGCAGAAATGTGTAAGTAGTTATCAGGAAAACTAACTAGTGCCAAAGAATTAGGAGAAAGTTTCCCAAAGCATATTACTGGAGAGGTGCTCCAAAAATCATTTTCTACTTTATCTGTTACATGGAAGTATCCCAACACAGGCAGAGTAAACTATATTCCGTTTCCCTCTTAACCTGTACTTTAGTTCCCTCCAAACTTTTGTACCCTAGTTTCATTCTCTTTATCTGGAAATTTTTTTTGCCTTAAAATTAAGTATGCCAGGGACACTATGATTCCAACTGAGGCTACTGAGAAAAGACGCTCAGATAAGAATAAAATAAGAACAGCCACCCTACTGGCTTTTCTATCTTGTGCTCAGCTTCCCTTGATAATGCTCAAGAGGGAAAAGGTAACCGTGGAAGATGAGAGAGGAGCATATTTATCCTTCCCCATAGCATCACAAAAATCTTAGAGTCAACTTTAGTTGTTTCTCGCAGTTCAGCCTGACTCCTGGTACCAAGGGACCAGATCAGTCTTTTCACTAACTAGTTGTTGCATCTCACCCCCATCCCCCATCAGTCTCTTTCTGAAGGCCACACACCCTGTGTGGCTCTGTGCATAAAAAGCTAAAGGATAAAGTAAACAAAGAAACTGTCAAAACAAAGGCAGAACATGTTGCTAGGCATGCTAGTGGAGTATTTCCAGAAATCTTTTTTTCTGAGCCTCAGTACTTGTTGCCTTAGGCACCAGGCTGTGGAGATTCTTTTCTTTTGATATAACATTTTGACCTTCATTTATACTCTCTTCAGTTATATGTAAAGTTAGTTGTCAGCATCTAGCATTCCTTAGTCTTTACCCAGTGCATGTTAGTTTATGATCAAGGACAAAGGCATTGATGCCGCTCGTTGATGTTCCTGCCATGTAACTGTCACCACTGACATTCACCTTTCTGATAGTCACCCTTGAAAAATAGTATATCATTTCTGAGGGTCATCTCCTTTCACAGATTCAGACCTTGATGTATATGGGAAAAAAAGCCAATTTTTTCCCACTATCTTTGTCCATCAATTCAACATAGCTCTCCAACCACAAGATACGAAAGAAATCTGTTAGAACATGACTCATTTTTACAAGTGTTCACAAATGCTGCATATCAAATTAGGACTCAGAAAAAATTAGGAAGGTCACCCAAATAAGAGACAGGTATGATATACTTCCCTTATAAACTGAGTAAATTTTGTCACTAAGTATCATTATACATGTCATTTCCTGTGCCAGTGAAAAATACCAAGGACGCAGCTTTTTCCAGTGACCTTGCATCCTTTGTTGATGCTCGATATTCTCCTGTCCTAGAGAGTGCCGCTGATTCATTCCATTCCTATGTATGGAAAAATTGGGGTTCTTTTTGACATCATTTTTATAACTCAAATGTAGATTGGTACCTTGGATTGTCAATTTCTACATTCTTTGTTGATACACATAAATATTGCTTGTATATTTTCCTTTGGAATGAGTACATCACAAACATGAAGTATATGTGAAATGTAGGAGGTTCTCAATAAATAAGTAGATTTCCTGTTGGGAGATTGGTAAGATAGCAAAGCTCTTATAACACAAAAATATGTGTTAATGGAATGATCACCTGCAAAATTAGTCCCTAATTTGACATCTATTTCCTATTCATCATTTCTTTATTGACTACATTTAACTGACTTTCAGAAAACAGCGCAAGCCAAAGGCAGGACAAAGGTATTGATATATGAACCTGAATCTTATAAAAGTTGCTAGATTTTTTGAAATCACTGTGCCTTGGAATAATCTTATATTGCCTTCCTCCTTTGAAACTGAGCTCTGATTTTTTTTTCAGACACCTACACAAATCCTTATCTCCAGAGGGGATTCTAATCAGACTGTCCAAGTGTCTGGCATCTCCTTTTTAGCTATTGTTGAATCAGAATGAGCCTTTGATTTAAGTTATATCTTCAATAGAAGAGAATGATTTCTGTCCTAGGTTTTGAGAGGAATAGAGTTTTCCCTTTCACATGTTCTTATTCTCTCTTTTTATGGAATTCAATAAATAATCCTCAAATACCTTTGGAAACCACCCTGCAACTATAAGGGAGCCAGACTTTGGTTAAGACCTAGGGTATGGAAGGCAGGTTGAGAAACCAAAAAAACATGTGTTTTTGATAGTGTCTTTGAACACCTGTCATATGGTAGCTGGAGCACACTCTAGCTCCAGTTACGTATGCTAATAAATTTCCTTGCAGTTAATATATTTTTGAGTTGGGAATATCAAATATTTCAAGCAAAAACACCATAATTGAAAGTTATAGGAAGAATTATTAGAATCATAATCAAAGACACTTACAGATTGGCACATGGAAGAATTAGACCATTTACCAATTGCAAAAAAGAAAATGTCCAAGGACAGGATATTTTATGCGTTCCAAAAGAGAATATTTGGATATCAGAAACAGAAGAGAGGCTTGGGGAAACTTGATGAATCACTAACGTATTTTTTTCAAGTTTATCTCTATAGCAGGCCATATCAGAGAAATATGAAGGTGCTCTAACTGCCTTAAATAATTTCACCGGAAAAATCTGCCTCCTTCCTAAAAGAAACTCCTTATTTATTCTAAAATTAGTGTATATTATCCATGGATATTGATTTATTAATAATTGATTAAATTATTTTAAAATATATGTTATCACCTTTCAGTATAAGTTTCTAAAATATGGTTAATTATTTGAAGTGGATTGACTTTTAGTTGTTTTTTTCCCCTAACAATATCATATGCAAAACATTTTTTGCACGTAGTCAATCATGATCTACTCTTTCCAGTTTTAGATAGGAATGAAATTGTAAATGGAATTACTAAGTATTTCTCTTTCAAAATAAGTAAAGCACTATTATGCCATAAATTAATGCATGTGATGAGCCAACTTACATATTTTACAATATGACATGATTCTAATGTCGTAGCAGCTATAACATGGCTAGCTTACAAAATGATTCAAATTATGGCCAAGAACCAGTGTTTAAAAAGTACTTCCTTCTTTGAGTACAGGTTTTCTTCCAAATATTTTTTTTCCCCTTAACATTATAATCAATCATAAACAAGTCTAAGGGAGCAACATTTGTCAGACACTGGAGAGTCAAGGAAATATGAGACATGATCCTTCCCCTCAAAAAGATTTTGAGGAAGAAACTGTATATATTAAAGTGAATAGAGCTATGGGCAAAAGCAGTGCTGGAGATAAAAAGCACTATGGTCCTTGAGAGGAGGTTGTGGTACCTATGGATCTGGCTGAATACTCCCCAAACACCAGAGAGATTATAATCTTGAGATTACATGCTTGCTATTCAACGTGTGTCCATGGACCATAGGACAACATCACCTAGGAGCTTGTTAGAAATGCCAACACCTAGACCCTGCCCTGGATCTACTGAATCGTAGTCTCCATTAACAAAATTCCCCGAGTGATTTATATGCACAGTGAAATTTAAGAAACATATATAGGGTATGATGAAAAGAAAGATTTTAATCCTTTTTCCAATTTTTTTTTCCTGAATTGGCTATCTATAAGAATTTAATGCCAACCTTAATATATTCACAGATTTTTTATTCACTTTGCAAGCAACATTTGAAGTAATATTAATGTTTCATGTGCAGGAACATGAACTCTGCAAGATGGGCACTCCACAACTACTGTGTAGGTGTGGGAGGGCTTCCATACAGAGCTCTCATTCCCAGAGATCATCCATGGTTTCCTCTTTGTTATCTCCAGATTGACTGCAGGAATGTATGGGGAAGGAGAAGGAGCATTTGACAGGAGACCTGACTTCTGTTCTCCGTTTGGGTACTAATTAGCAGCATAATCTGAATCATATAATTATTCCAAAAATTAATATTTTCTTATCTATAAAAGGATATTGAACGATCACCATGTTTTCTTTCAACTCTGAATTTTAATAATTCTCTTTCAGATTATCATACAGTAGAAGTTAAAAGGAATAAACCTAACACTACTTAGCCTTCTGTGCAATTTTTTTAGAGAAAAGCTTGATGAAGAATTGGTATTGTGTGTGGTGTATATATGAAAGCAGATTGTTCTTGGGTTAAAAACAAGAAGATGCTGAGCTTCCTCAGTGCCTTGTTATTTAAAGGAACTTTTTGCTTACTTTAAAACACAAAACAGATTTTTCACCTTCAACAGCCAACATTGAGATGTTGTACATATTTCTTATATAAGCTAAACATTGTTGGTATGACTCATAAAGAAGAATACTAATGAACTCAACCTTGCCCTACGTGCTTATTTTCTTATTTCCCTCTTCGACCTAATTTCCTCAAACTTTCTTTTATTATTTAGAGGTTTTTATATATTTTTTTGAAGACCAGTAGTTTCTTATCAAATGCTTTGCTTTCAAAAATTCAGAAAGTAGATGATTGTTGAATGTCTCTTGGGATCAAGGCAATGCTGATATTCATGGGACATTCAAAGAAATAAAACAAGTCCATGGTGTTAACACTTACGAGTAACTGAATGGTGTAATTAAGGTTATAAATAAGGTCCTCCACATCCGTGCCAACACTTGTTATTTGTGGGGTTTTTTGTTTGTTTGTTTGTTTTTTTGTGGTACGCGAGCTTCTCACTGTTGTGGCCTCTCCCGTTGCGGAGCACAGGCTACGGACGCGCAGGCTCAGCGACCATGGCTCACGGGCCCAGCCGCATGTGGGATCTTCCAGGACCGGGGCACGAGCCCATGTACCCTGCATCGGCAGGCGGACTCTCAACCACTGCACCACCCGGGAAGCCCCCATTTGTTTATTTTTGCTTTTATTTCCTTTGCTTTAGGAGACAGATCCAAAAAAAAATATTGCTATGATTTATGTCAGAGTGTTATGCCTGTGTTTTCTTCTAGGAGTTTTATGGTTTCCAGTCTTACATTTAGGTCTTTAATAGGGGAAATTTTTTCTCAAATATTTTTAACCCAGGGTTGGTTGAATCCATGAATTCAGAACGTACAGATAAGGAGGGCCGACTGTATACATTCTTCTCACCTTCTTTCTTGTTTTGCTAGCTGGATGTGATGGACTACAAGACTCTAGTGCTTGGGTTGGCAAACTGTGGTCCATAGACCAGATCTGCCATGCTGCCTGTTGTGTACGGTTTTATTGAAATGCAGCCACACCCATTCATTTACATATTGTTTGTGGCTGCTTTGTGCTGTAGTAGTGGAGTTTAATTGTAACAGAGACCTATGGCATGCAAAGCCTAAAATATTTACTATGTGGCCCTTTACAGAAAAACTTTATCAACCCCTGCCCTAGGAGACAGCAAAGTCAAAATCTTGAAAGAACATGGGTCCCCAAAGCACTGAGAAGAGAGCTGCCACCAACGTGAACCCAAACTTCCTGAACTATTATATGAGCCTGGGGGGGGAAAAGAAAACAAAAAAAACCCTGCTATATTTGATATATTAAATTTCAGAGTTTATTTGTAACATCAGTTTATCGTATCTTTGTTAGTACATCCATTTTCAGATGAAAAAAAAAAAGTAAGTCAGAGAAGTTAAATCATTTAGCCACAAATACTTTAGTAAATGTAATTGAAAAAGGATTTGAATGCAGGTCTGGGTAACGCTAAAATCTGTGCTCTTTCTAAATTCAGAGTGATCATCTTTGGTTGCTGAGTTCACAAGTGATTTTTATTTTCTTCTTTGCATTCTCATATATGTTTTTCTAATAGCTGTATTGAGATACATTCATATACCAACAAATTCTCCCTTCTAAAGTATACAGTTCAGTGATTTTTAGTATATTCACAGCATTGTACACCATCACCGATATCTAATTTTAGAACATTGTCAGCACTCCAAAACAAATCAGATTAGCAGTGACTTCCTAATCCCTACTCCTCCTATCACCTGGGAACTTTTGATACTAATCCCCAATCCTATTCAAAGTGGAACAATGATGAATTTACCTCTTCTGGACATTTTATATAAATGGAATTGTACAATATATGGTCTTTTGTGACTGGTTTAACTTAGTGTAACATTTTCAAAATTCCTCCATGACATAGCATATATCAGTACTTCCTTCATTTTTATTGATGGATAATAATATTCCATTGTATGAATATATCACATTTTTATCCATTAATCAGTTGGGTTGTTTCCACTTTTTAGCTTAAGAATAATGTTGCTATGAACATTTGTGTATGAGTTTTTGTGTAAACATATATTTTTATTTCTCTTGGGTATATAAGTAGGAGTAGAATTGCTTGATTACGTGGTAACTCAATGTTTAACATTTTAAACAACTGCTAAACTGTTTTTCAAAGTGGCTGCACCATTTTATCATCTCACCAGCAATGTATGAAGATTCCACTTTTTTCACATCCTTACTAAAACTTGTTTTCGCTTGTCTTTTTTTTTTTTTTACTTTAGCTATCCTTATGGGTGTATAGTGGTATCTCAATTGTGGTTTGATTTGAGTTTTCCTAATAACTAGCATTTGCTTATGACCAGTTGACTACCTTCTTTGGAGACATGTCTATTCAAATTCATTGCTTACTTTAAATTTTAGTTATTTGTCTTTTTATTGTTGAGTTGTAAGTGTTCTTTATATATTCTGGGTACAAGTCCTTTATCAGATAGATACATGATTTAAAAATATTTTCTCAGATTCTTTGGGCATTTTTGTGTTGTTTTGTTTCTTTTCTCTTTTTGGTGGTATCCTTTGAAGCACAAAAGTTTTTAATTTTGATGAACTCTATTTCTTTTTTGTCACTTCTACTTCTGGTGTCATGCAAGAAACCATTGGCTAATACAAGATCATGAAGATTTATACCTATGCTTTCTTATAAAGTTTTATAGTTTTAGTTCTTACTTTTAAGCCTACTATAAATTTTCACTTAATTTTTTTCTATGGCGTGATATAGTTGTCCACCTTTACTCTTTTTTTTTAATAGATCTTTATTGCAGTATAATTGCTTCACAATACTGTGTTAGTTTCTGTTGTACAACAGAGTGAATCAGCCATATGCATACATATATGCCCATATCCCCTCCCTCTTGAGCCTCCCTCCCACCCTCCCTATCCCACATCTCTAGGTCATCGCAAAGCAGCGAGCTGATCTCCCTGTGCTGTGCTGCTGCTTCCCACTAGCTAACTGTTTTACATTCAGTAGTGTATATATGTTGATGCTACTCTCACTTCACTCCCGCTTCCCCCTCCCCCTGCCCTGTGTCCTCAAGTCCATTCTCTATGTCTATGTCTTTATTCCTGCCCTGCCACTAGGTTCATCACTACCATTTTTTTTTTTTTTTAGATTCCATATATATATGTTAGCAGACAGTATTTGTTGTCCCTTTCTGACTTACTTCACTCTGTATAACAGACCCTAGGTCCATCCACCTCACTAGCAATAACTCAATTTCATTTCTTTTTATGGCTGAGTAATATTCCATTGTATATATGTGCCACATCTTCTTTATCCATTCATCTGCCGATGGACACTTAGGTTGCTTCCAAGTCCTGGCTGTTGTAAATAGAGCTGCAGTGAACATTGTGGTACATGACTCCTTTTGAATTATGGTTTTCTCAGGGTATATGCCCAGTAGTGGGTTTGCTGAGTCATATGGTAGTTCTATTTTTAGTTTTTTAAAGAACCTGCATACTGTTTTCCATAGTGGTTGTATCAATTTACATTCCCACCAACAGTGCAGGAGGGTTCCTTTTTCACCACTCCCTTTCCAGCATTTATTGTTTCTGCATTTTTTGATAATGGCCATTCTGACTGGTGTGAGGTGATATCTCATTGTAGCTTTGATTTGCATTTCTCTAATAATTAGTGATGTTGAACATCTTTTCATGTGTTCGTTGGCCATCTGTATGTCTTCTTTGGTGAAATGTCTATTTAGGTCTTCTGCCCATTTTTTAATTGAATTATTTATTTTTTTTGATATTGAGCTCGATGAACTGTATATTTTGGATATTAATCCTTTGTTGTTTCATTTGCAAATATTTTCTCCCATTCTGAGGGTTGTCTTTTCATCTTGTTTATGGTTTCCTTTGCTGTGCGAAAGCTTTGAAGTTTAATTAGGTCCCATTTGTTTTTTTTTTGTTTGTTTTTATTTCTATTGCTCTAGGAGGTGGGTCAAAAAAGATCTTGCAGCGGTTTATGTCAAAGAGTGTTTTTCCTATGTTTTCCTCAAGAGTTTTATAGTGTCTGGTCTTACATTTAGGTCTTTAATCCATTTTGAGCTTATTTTTGTGTATGGTGTTACATAGTGTTCTAATTTCATTCTTTTACCTGTAGCTGTCCAGTTTTCCCAGCACCATTTATTGGAGAGGCTGTCTTTTCTCCATTGTACATTCTTGCCTTCTTTGTCATAAATTAGGTGACCATATGTGTTTGGGTTTATCTCTGGGCTTTCTATTCTGTGGCATTGACCTATATTTCTGGTTTTGTGCCAGTATCATACTGTATCGAGTACTGTAGCTTTGTAGTATAGTTTGAAGTTGGGGAGCCTGATTCCTCGAGCTCCGTTTTTTTCTCAAGATTGCTTTGGCTGTTCAGGGTCTTTTGTGTTTCCATAAGAATTGTAAAATTTTTTGTTCTAATTCTGTGAAGAATGCCATTGGTAGATTGATAGAGATTGCATTGAATCTGTAGATTGCTTTGGGGTAGTATCCTCATTTTCATAATATTGATTCTTCCAATCCAAGAACATGGTATATTTGTCCATCTGTTTATGTCATCTTTGATATCTTTCATCAGTGTTTCAGTTTTCTGAGTACAAGTCTTTCACCTCCTTAGGTAGTTTTATTCTTAGGTATTTTATTCTTTTTGTTGCAGTGGTAAATGGGATTGTTTCCTTAATCTCTCTTTCTGATTTTTTGTTGTTCGTGTATAGGAATACCAGAGATTTCTGTGCATTAATTTTGTATCCTGCAACCTTACCAAATTCATTGGTTAGTTCTAGTAGTTTTCTGGTGTCATCTTTAGGATTTTCTATCTATAGTATCATGTCATCTGCAAGCAGTGACAGTTTTACTTCTTCTTTTCCAATTTGGATTCCTTTTATTTCTTTTTATTCTCTGATTGCCACGGCTAGGACTTCCAAAACTATGTTGAGTAAGGGTGGTGAGAGTGGACATCCTTGTCTTTTTCCTGATCTTAGTGGAGATGCTTTCAGTTTTTCACCAATGAGTATGATGTTTACTGTGGGTTTGTCATATATGACCTTTATTATGTTTAGGTAGGTTCCCTCTATGCCCCATTTTCTGGGGAGCTTTTATCATAAATGGGTGTTGAATTTTGTCAGAAGCTTTTTCTGCATCTATTGAGATACTCATATGGTTTTTATTCCTTAATTTGTTAATATGGTGTGTCACATTGATTGACTTGCATATATTGAAGAATCCTTGCATCCCTGGGATAAAGCCCACTTGATCATGGTGTATGATTCTGTTAATATGTTGTTGGATTCTGTTTTCTAGTGTTTTGTTGAGGATTTTTGCATCTATGTTCATTAGTGATATTAGTCTATAATTTTCTTTTTTTGTGATATCTTTTTCCGGTTTTGGTATCAGGGTGATGGTGGCTTTGTAGAATGAATTTGGGAGTGTTCCTCCCTCTGCAATTTTTTGGAAGAGTTTGAGAAGGATTGGTGTTAGCTCTTCTCTAATTGTTTGATAGAAGTCACCTGTGAAGCCATCTGGTCCTGGAGTTTTGTTTATTGGAAGATTTTAAATTATAGTTTCAATTTTATTACTTGTGATAGGTCTGTTTATATTTTCTAATTCTTCCTGGTTCAGTCTTGGAAAATTGTACCTTTGCAAGAATTTGTCCATTTCTTCATGGTTGTCCATTTTATTGGCATACAGTTGTTTGTAATAGTCTCTTATAATCCTTTTTATTTGTGCAGTGTCCATTGTGATTTCTCCTTTTTTATTCCTAATTTTATTGTTTTGGGTCCTCTCCCTTTTTTTCTTGATGAGTCTCGCTAAGGGTTTATCAATTTTCTTTATCTTCTCAAAGAACCAGCTTTTAGTTTTATTGCCTTTGCTATTGTTTTCTTCATTTCTATTTCATTTATTTCCGCTCTGATCTTTATGATTTCTTTCCTTGTACTGACTTTGGGTTTTCTTTTTTCTTATTTCTCTAGTTGCTTTATGTATAGGGTTAAGTTGTTTGAGATTTTGCTTGTTTCTTGAGGTGAGATTGAATTGCTATAAACTTCCCTCTTAGAACTGCTTTTGCTGCGTCCCATTGGTTTTGGGTCATCGTGTTTTCATTGTCATTTGTTTCTATGTATTTTTTTATTTCTTCTTTGATTTCTTCAGTGATCTCTTGCTTATTTAGTAATGCACTGTGTAGCCTCCATGTATTTGTGGTTTTTACAGTTTTTTTCCTGTAACTGATTTCCACTCTCATAGCATTGTGGTCAGAAAAGATGCTTGATACAATTTCAGTTTTCTTAAATTTTCTGAGGCATGATTTGTGACCCAAGATATGATGTATCCTGGAGAATGTTCCATGTGCACTTGAGAAGAGAGTGTGTTCTGCCACTTTCGGGTGGAATGTTTTATAAATATCAATTAAATCTATCTGGTCTATTGTGTCATTTAAAGCTTGTGTTTACTTAATTATTTTCTGTTTGGATGACTTGCCCATTAGTGTAAGTGGGGTGTTAAAGTCCCCTACTGTTATTGTGTTACTGTTGATTTCCCCTTTCATGGTTGTTAGCATTTGCTTTATGTATTGAGGTGCTCCTCTGTTGGGTGCATAAACATTTATAATTGTTATATCTTCTTCTTGGATTGATCCTTGATTATTATGTAGTGTCATTATATAGGCTCCCGGAGCCCGAGTGGGAGGGGCAACCGCCCTCCACTCCTCTCCTGCTTCTCCTGTTCTGGAGGTCCGCTGCTCCCACCTGCCTCTCCTGATCTCCCCAGCCTTCCTCCTATGTCCCCAGGGCTGATGCAGCCCGGAGGGGGCTTTAGAGGGCAGGGGACCAGCCTGGGAGATCATCAGGCTCCCTGTGCCCAAGTGGGCAGGGTAACCTCCCTCTGCTCCTTTCCAGCTCCTCTGGTCCTGGAGGGCCCCTCCCACCTGCCTCTCTTCTTCTCTCCTGGCCTTCCTTCTATGCCCCCAGGACCAACTCAGCCCAGAGGGGACCTCTGAGGACGTAGGGCCCAGCCTGAGAGCCAGGCAGACTTCCCCAGCCAATTGGGCAGGGGAAACGCTGGGCCTACTCCCCGCCCCATCCTAGCACCTGAGGGTCCCTCCAGGTGTGGGAACCTTTCCCCTCTCTCAGCCACCCCTCAGTGGTGCCAGTCCTGTCTGGCCTCCACTTCTCCTCCCCGCTCAGTCACCCCACGTCCTACCTGTTCGCTTGGGGTTTCTTCCCTTTTCCTTGGACATCAGGGTTCCCCACCAGCATCCAGCAGGCGCCCTAGTTTTGGGGAGACATGAACTCTGTGCCTTCCCACACCGCCGTCTTGACCCTGCCATGCCCACCTTTACTTTTTTGTATGTGGATGTTCAGTTGTCCCAGTACCATTTGTTGAAAAGATATCATGCATTTTTCAACTTTTAATTAACATGTATTAATTTTATGATTGAAAACACTAAATGTGATAAAAATTATACCAAACTTTTTTCAAATTAAATTTAAATATATGTAGGAGGATAGTGGACTGTCACCGAAATTGAAGGCAGGAAACTGATTCAAGGAGAATTGGGAAGGCTAATCTGTCATATGCAAAATAAAACTCAGAGAAATTAGAGAGAGGAGAGACAAACCTTTGGAAGAGTATTTTCAAAGGCTGGATTTGTTTCATTTGAAGAGTAAGTTTGTGAATAATGTGGAGATAAAAGCAGTGAACATGGACTATGCTTTCAAAAAATTTGGTGATGAGAGAATCAGAGCTCCAAGGAAAAGAAAAGGTGAGAGGAAGTTTCTTTCAGTGTATGTTACAATGTAGAGGAACATGTTTTTTGAAAAAATAGAAGTTATTAGTTAAGAAAAGATTGAGGATGCAGGAAAAAAGGGGGAATAATTGATTAAAAAAATAAGATGTGAGAGAAGGACATCTAATAAGACACAGACTTTTGAGTAGAGCTATGGTTCATATGTGCTGAATGTAAGAAAGCAAAAGGAGAAAGGTTGAATGATAAGTTGAGAAACTGAAAAGGGTGGAAGGGAAGGTATGGGAAGAGACAGGAAGGGAAGAAGGTATGCAGCAGGAATGAGTGGGTCAAGGGTAAAAGGGGATGAGTTCTTCAATAGATAAAGAAAATCCTCTTTCCCTAACATGGCATTCTGATGTGATCATTGAGTCCAAGTTTATAAACTTGACAAGCTGTTGTTTGCTGATTCACCTGTGTACAAGGCATATAGAATGGGAGTTCATCCCAGGTATGTATTTTGCTTATATACTCTGAGACTTAATCAAAATAAAAAGATATGACTCCTCTGAAAATCAAGACATCTAGCAATCCTGAGCCCACATTGAGGAATAGCAACAAGCACTGAGAGATTCAGGTTATTTGACCCCTTTAGAGAGAGAATCTAATTCATAGTTTGCCTCAGTCCTTACCATTCCCATATAAGTGTGGGATAGTAATCAATAATTAATAAATGAAGCATAGAATTATAAGCAGAGATGATTATCTGCTTGCTTATTAACTATTTAGTTTCACAGTTGAAAAAGAGGAGTGACATGTTTATTTAGTGAAATCTGTAATGAAGAAGACTGAGTGAGGGAAGAACATTGCTAATAAACAACCAAATCTGGCTTTATTGTGCTTAGGAATTCAAGGACATTTAACCCAACAATTATAAACCATGAATGGAAGTTGAGGGAGTTACCAAAATAAATACAGAGATGTTTTTAAATTAGAACTGTTCCACTTCTTCTCACCTCTCCTCTATGATAACGAGCAAATAATCAATGCACAAAACGCAAGATCCTCTAATTCCCAGAATGATAACTGGTACAAATGACTATTGCATTTTCACATTTCTGAGAATCTGAGAAAATAAGTACATTTTCGTATAATATTGCTTTTGAGTGTTTGTTCCAAAGTAAGCCTGTTAAAGGTTATAGATCATATCTTTTTAAACAATGCAGGTTATGAATGACGCTGATTTGTGTAAATTTACAACTATCATTATAAGGCTTTTGAACAGTTCCCTAAAGCTGTTCATCTATGTGAGCTTGAATAAATCATTGCTGCTTTCTCACTGTGTTTCAGAATTTTCACTTCTGAAGTACTGTAAGGTCTTCTTTCCCATCCAGCTGTACGACAGCCTTCTAGCCACTAGAAAGAATGGAATGGGACTAACCTCCTTTTTTACTATAATGCTTATGAAATTTAAAAAGCATTTGATACATTCACACACTTAAATCTGCTCAGGCACAAAGGACGTTACCCACATAGTTCCCTTTGGAAAACTGCACACACATGAGAAATGTGTCCTACTTCTTCACCCATCCTGTAGAAATAGTCTCATAAACAGAATGGAACACTCGGCGTTGGGGGAAGGGAATCAGAAAGTTGCCAGATTTCTTTTCCTTTGCTTCGGCATCACATTCTATCTTTTCTGGTGTTTTGTGGTCTAGCTCTACTATTTCTCTCTACTCTGTGGGACAACCCACATGTAGTCTGGTTTTGTCTTTTGATCTTGAATGTGTCCCTTTTTCATAATCTTCCATCTGATCAATTTGGAGGAAGTTGAGAAGAAAGGCACTGGATGCCAGCAAACCTCATTTTCTGAGTACATCTAATTTAGAGTCTCTATAACATGGGCACATGGGAACAGGTATTCTGTATTTTCACATTGCTTTTTAGTCATTTATCCCCATCAGGAATGGATAGACCCACATTTTCCAACTAAGCTCTCCAAAAGCACATAAATAGCAAGCTGTTCCTTGAATCTTTACAAAACAATATCAATAACAGCAAAGGAAAGATGAAAACTACTCTAGCTTTAAAGAAAAATGTTTTAGAGTTTTCACTCTAGTTGATGCCAAAGATAAAGGTTAAAAAGAGAAATTTAAATACACACATACATGTGTACAAGCAAGCATTTGTTTACTGCCTTCTTCTCCACCCACCATTTCCCACAGTGGGGAGGGAGGGGGAAGATCATAAAACCACAGATTCCAATAATGTCTGGTGCTTGCAGCAGCTATTACAGTGGAACTGCCCTCATTTCTGTTAAAACTTTGTGTTGTTGTGATGTTTGTTTTTATGTTCACCCCAGAATATATTTGGATACTTGAACATATTCATGTTGTTATTGAGGTTGTTTTGGGGGATGAATGATATAATGTCACTTAATTGCTAGATTTTAAAAATAGGGTTGGAGTTGTCTATCAACTTCAAATCAGTAGATATCACTAAGATTTCAATCAGTTGGTGCTAATGGTTATGATAAATAAGGAGGAATGGTTAAGGACTTCTGAGAGGCCAGGTAGGAAATTATAGCAACATTTCACTTCACAGCATGTTGAAGGATTGAAGCATGAAAACTGCCTTACAACATGAGACTTCCTTCTAAAATAATTCACTTTGTCACAGGTGAATTCTGATATTGTAGAAATAAAACTTCAATTCTCCAAACTTCTTTCTCCCTCCCTTTTTTCTTTCTTTTTCCCTTTACTACCTTCTTCCTTTTTCCCTTTCTTACTAACTTGGATTAGTACCCACCTATCTTAGGTTGATAGGATCACTATTTAATAGAGTATTAGTAAATTAATAGAGAATCTTTACCAATACTTTTAAAATAACAGTTCAGATGTTTCTAGAATTTTAAAAGAAATTAAATAGATTATGAAACATGCCTTCTCTTCTTTTTAAAGAGATGTTTAATCTGAAATCTAGAAGCATTTGCCATCTTCCCAAAAATGTGATGAAAACTCTTATTACTAATTTCCAGTGGAATCTCAGTATGCTTTAATGTAGGAACTGCATTTGGATGACTATATTCTAAACATTTAAAGTGTTTTAACCACTGATTTTTGACTTGGAGAAGTGAAATCATTATGTTCTTAGATCAATAAAAGACATTTTGTATCATTTAAATTATTAGAATTAGTTGCTGTTAAAGCAATCAGCATTATTTACTTTCAGGCAGCTTAGCATCATGGAAAGGTACTGCATTCTCAGTTCCCTTAGGCAACAAGAAGACAATCAAAGGCATAATTCTAAATTGACTTACACAGTGCAAGAAATTTACTGATCTAAAAATTTACTAAGAGGGAGACCAGCACATCTGCCCCTATAGGAAATGATTTTTGCATAGTAAGTGTTGATCTGCATAACCATATGATCATCGCAAGTGCTGATTACCAAATCTGAATCATCATTACTTAGCAAACTTCTATAAATACACATGGCACCATGTAATATATTCAGCTGTGCTAAATTAATGACAAAGTCCTTACCCGAAGGAGCTTGGGGGTCTAAAAACAAAGATTGACACAAAAGACAAAAATGTAGAACACACACTGAGCAGGGGAAAATTTTCAGTGAAATAAATTCAGTGAAGGATTTTTATGGTTTGTGGTAAAGGAAGAATAAAGAATTGATACAAAGTTTGCCTTTTGGATTGCTCTCACTACAAACTAAGTGCTGGCCTGTGAAAGAACTTCAACATTTTAATTTCTTTACTTAGGAATTTCAAACATGTATTTCTAACTGCATTTTTTTATATCTTCACATGAGTATATTTTAATTCCATAAAATCAACATATCCAAAACTGAACTCATTATCTCTTCTTTGCTGTTTTCTCATTCCTTAAATCAGCTCCTGCCTTGGTTAAAGGCACTGTCTTCTTGCAATGATTACCCAAGAAATTTCAGAGATAACTTCTCACCATTCTCCTCCCTCACCTACCACCAAATTCAACTGATTACCAAATTGATACTATGTTCTCCATTTGCTCTTTCTTAGTCCTAATTCAGGTCTTCATATTTTATTTTAGGTGATTATTGTGATCTTCGATCATTCTCCTTCCTAGTCTACTCCTTAAGTCACTCTTCTAGAGCAAATCTTAGCCACTCTTGGTCCAACCCTTGAGGGCTCTCACTGTAAAGCCAGCATTGCTTCCAATAGCATTTCTGGCTCTTTACCACCCAACCCTCACCTCTCTTTCCATTCTTGTTTCCTACTAATACGTGCTTACCACCCTCTAAAACTGTAACCTCATTTAGCGTCTTTGCATTCATTTATGATACTCTGTCATTTTATACAGTTGTATATCTTTTTTCTACCTTTTCAAACATTTCAGACCTAGGAAAAAATGCTCTTCTCTTATGAAACTTTCTCCAGTAGCTCAGGTTGAATAAATATTGTTCTCCTACATAAATGTACCTATATGAAATGGCAGAATTTTTGTCTAGTAGATATTGGTTGGCTGCCTCTCGAACAATAATATTCCCCTTACACCGACAAGAGCACCCAGATTTGTCCTTCCTCATTTGTTTGGCATGATAATGTCTGACATTGTTTTATCTATTTTCTTCCATGAGGGGATCAAGCCTGTGGTCAGAGCCAAACTCGAGTAAGGAGACATGAGAGATTCACTTTGATGATACATTTCAGAATTCTTTATCAAGCTGCTTCTAAAACTATTATGTGAGTTAATTGATTTCCTTTTTGCTTAAGCCAATGTGTCAGATTTGGTTTTTTTGACACACACACCCCAAAAATCCTATTTCTATCTGTTTGGATTTTCTAATAACTCTTTACTTATAAATATTTTCTCCAGGGTAAATTATAAATTCTATGAAGACATGGAATGGTTTATATTTCCTGTGTCTCCTATCATGCGTATCCTGGCATATTGGGTTATCAGTAATTTAAGCAGAGGCCACACGGTCATCTGTCAAGAATGCTTCCAGAAAAAAATACTTCAGCGATAGGAGATTGGACTACATGACCTGAGATGCCCCTTCTACCCCTCAGCATTTTTTATGACTCTGTTAATTTTAAAAGCTCCCAAAGTATTCCATGCTGCAAAGTTGACTGAGACGGTTAACAGAGTAAAAAAATAAAAAGTAAAGAAAAAAGAAAAGAAAAACAAGATATTTTAGTTTCCTAGAGCAGTCATAACAAAGTACCACAAACTGGGTGGGTTAAAACAATAGAAATTTATTAACTCCCAATTCTGGAGGATAAAAGTCCATAATCAAGATGTCAGCAGGACCATGCTCCCTCTGAAGTATCCAGGGAAGAATCTGTTCCATGCCTTTTTTTTTTTTTTTTTTTTTTTTTTGCGGTACGCAGGCCTCTCACTGTTGTGGCCTCTCCTGCCGCGGAGCACAGGTTCCAGATGTGCAGGCTCAGCGGCCATGGCTCACGGGCCCAGCCGCTCCGCGGCATGTGGGATCTTCCCGGACCGGGACACGAACCCGTGTCCCCTGCATCGGCAGGCAGACTCTCAACCACTGCGCCACCGGGGAAGCCCCCATGTCTTTCTTTTACTTTCCAGTGTTTGGCTAACAATCTTGGCATTCCTTGGCTTGCAGATGCATAATTCCACATGACTCCTCATATGGTACTCTCCCTGTGTCTTCACATGGCTGTCTTCTTATAAGGACACCAGTCATCTTGTAGTAGGAGCCTGCCCTACTCCAATATGACCTCATTTTAACTTAACTATTTACATCTACATCAACCAAATTTCCAAATAAGGTAGTGGAGGTTAGGACTTAAGCATATTTTATTTGGGGGGGGACACAATTCAACCCATAACAAATGCCAGCAGCTAGTGCTTTCTAGGAGGAAGTTTTATAGGGTTCTTTGCTCCACAGAGAGGAATAGGATAATTAAGACTCTGAGGGAGAAATCTAAATGATTTAAGGGAAGCAAAGAAAGAACTGACACCCAGTGACCAAAACCATTTTTTAAACAGATACATTTTCCTCCATGATTGGCACTTACATGTGAAAGACAACATGATCCCAGTGCATACTATTTAGCTCTGTCAGGCAAAAAGCGATTCATGTTAACAGCACGACCTTACTGGTGAGGAGGTGCTTTTATTCATTTTTGCTCATGAATAAATTAGCTCTTTAAAAAATTCATAGGAGAAAAATACTGTGTGAAGTTGTCTTCACTTTTATGGAGGTTATCTGTTTATCGAGATGAGGGCATTATGTAATTTTAATGAATGAAATGTAACAATATATTCCTTGATTTCATAACAGATTAAAATTGACTCTGAACATAATATAGATCTTCCCTGTTGAAAGGCAAACCCCAAGCCTTTTTCATCTTCACGGAGGTGTTGTCACAGAAGAAATCCACTTGGAATCAGGCATATCTTGGTTCAGATCCCACCTCCACCAGTATAATTGTCATGTGACCTTGGGCAAGATCCTCAACTTCTCCATACTTCAGTTTCCTAAGCTATAACCTCAAAAGATTGTCGTGATGATTGAATTAAGTAAGTGCATGCAGGACACTTACTGTCTAGCACATAGCATTTAGTAAAAGGTGATCATTGTCATTATCATCATTATTAGAATAGGCTAGAAGAATTTCTATTCAAAAATATTTGTGGCAGAAACAAGAGAAAAAAACCTAAAATATAATATTAGAGAAATTATCAGTTTTGTGTCCTTCTTCTTGCAATTACTTATATAATCATGTGAGGGACTGGAGTTCAGTTTTCTTCTGGGAAAAAAAAAAAAGCATTCATCTTTCTAGACTATGAAAAGAAGGACTTCTTCAAGGGACTGTTTTTTTTTTTTATATCTCTGTTCCTGCCACCCAATGTTAAATGTAGACTTCGTTTCCAAGCTTACTTCAAAGTGGATAGGCACCAGATAATTCAGAGAGAAACACCATGCTTTTGCACCATAGTAACCTGGATTGACTCTCTACACAGATCCAAGCAGCTGGGTAATGACTAGTCTGTCATGCAGCCAATATTCTCTCCTCATCTTCCTCCTACATCCCTGGCCACTTCTTTTTCACCGAAGGCTTCTTATCATCTGTCTGTCATATGTGGTGGCCCTCAAAAATTTTTAGCCTCTTTTCTTCTTCTGCTCAACATTTTCAGTGCATGACCTATCCTCTCTGATGGAGTCTTATATCACCCAGGTAGTGATAACAGCCAAACCTCTGAGTGAGCCACTTGCCTCCTAGATTTTTCTACCTAGTTATGGAAATCAATAGAAAGTGAACTTAAGGGATTTATCTATATTGCTCACACTATATCCACAATGCCAATCATAAAGGAGGGGTTCAGTAAAGACTGTTTAAATAAATAAAATGAAAGAATATTCCACATATACCACTGACCATTTTTTCTCCAACCCTGCTCCCTAGTCTTAGTTGTTAATGGCACCATGTTTTACAAGGTTCCTAATCTGGAAAATTGGGAACATATTTAGTTCTTTCCCTCCTTCACTTTCCACATCCAGTCAGTCACTAATTCTGTCAATTTTATCTCTTTAAAACTTGTCAAATTGGTCCACTTTATATTTTCATCCAGGTTACCATAATCTTTTGTCTTCGTTGCTCTATCAGCCCCTATCTGGTCTTCCCACCATACCCATTTTTGAATGGTACCCCCTGCGTGAACTGGTGTGAAATCCAAATTCCTCTTCATTGTGTGCACATCCTCTTGAGAACTTTCCCAGCTTCATCTTATAACACTCACTGCTTCCCACTCTTTTTCTAGTCGTGATAAATGGCCTCCTATGCTGTTCTTACTCGGACCTTCCCTACACTAACATACTTAGCCCTTGTCTCAGAAGGCGCCTCTTGCCAACTCCTTGTTTGACTTTTCCTTGGCCCTTGATTTGAGTTTAGATATCACCTCTTCTGGGAAGCTTATCCTGATTTCCCTCAGCCAAGACAAGTGTAGATGCTGTCACCTTCTCCAGAGCCCAGAGCACACAGTTCTGATGTCATTTAGCATTTAGCATCCTGTATTACCATTGCTTTTCTCTCCAGGAGATGCTATAGGCATACTGTATGCTGGGACTGTGTTTTATTCATTGATACATTCCCAGCACCTAGGACAATATTTGGCAAATAATCAACACTTAATAAATATTTGTTGAATAAGTGTTATGTAGACACAGTGCAAAGTAGCCTTTGGCCAAAGCAGTGATTATAGTATTAGCAAATCTGTGTGTGTTTGTTTTTTCCCTTCAGGATGGTTCACTTTGATTTATCTTGAACTGTTATGCAAGCTAACTAGGTAGGGTAACTAAAAATGACTGTGCTTGACACTGACTGTAAAAATACCACTGTGCAGACTGTGTTTTTAAAAACCAATGTTGAAGCTCAAATCATTTATAGTGGTATCCATATTAGATGCTCTCTACCTACATTCATTAAGTGTTGAAAGAATATTTTTACATCTTTCCTACAGATTTCTCCTCCAGCTGCTACCGTAATAGCTTTCCTTACTTGGTCTGCACTGTTGCTAAGTGCAAACACATCAGAATGTGGTACAGAATCCACCTGATTCCAGGAGTAAGCAGTAGTTCTATGAGTCATCCATTGACTCATTCACTGTAAGCAGCAATTAGTCTAACCTGGCATTTGTAGGTATATGTGGAGGTTGGTTTGACCCACAGAGCTCTACCCACACTTCCTACACTTAAGAAAGTTTCAAATTTGGAGGAATTACAGTTAAATAGTACATGCCTCATCATTGTCTCTTCTTCATACACGTATGGAATGGATTTTAAATTCGTGATACGTCTTTACATGTGAGGTTAATTATTACATCAGCTATGATCAAACTGTCATCTCAGTTTCATTGTTATTCTCTTAGTCCAAGATCCTGTTAAAATATCACAGTAGACCAAATCCCAAGTATGTATGTATGATGTATTGCATTTTAAGAATTCTTGCGCTTAAAGAGTTGTTATTGATCTTTATAAATGTTCCATTATAACGTTTTACATATTTCTTTCACCATCAGCTTTAACAACAGAGTTGTCGTTTAAAGTAATCCTGGAAGAGCGGCATGACTAACGATACTGATAGGACCAGAGATGAGAGAGCCTGGTGTTAACAGACTGAATTGTGTTCTCCCCAAATTCATATGTTGAAGCCCTAACCCAAAATTTGACTGTATTTAGAGATAGGGTCTTTAAAAAAGTGATAAAGGTTAAACGAGATCTTAAGGTTGGGTCCCTAATTAAACATGACCAGAGAAAAATGTCATGTGAAGACACAGCTAACTAGCAGCCATCTGCAAGCCAAGGAAAAGAGGCCTCAGAGGAAACGAAACTAGCTATTACCTTGATCTTGGACTTCCAGCCTCCAGAACTGTGAGAAAATAAATTTCTGTTGTTTAAGCCTCTTAGTCTGTAGTAATTGGTTATGGCAGCCCAGGCAAACCCAAGATTTAAAATCTACCTGGATCTGAGTCCTGGCCTTTATACTTACAGCTGCATGCTGTGGGGGACATGTCTAGTTCCTGAATTTCACTGCTTTATTTGTGAAAAGAGAATAACTAGAAATGCCACGTTTATGAGGTCATTGTGAGATAAGTCACAAATTAGGGTGATGGTGCTTTGTGCCTTTTAAAAGTGTTACAAAATTATTTTTAGTTATCTTTATCATATTGATATTCACCGAAAAGGAATCTGTATTATTTTTTCTTTATTGGGTATCACCAAATTTTTATTTTTTGGGGGGACAATGGTCAGACTAGAGAAAAGAACCTGTGTGTTGCAGTCTCACAGAACTTCCAGCTTTACCAGCTACTACCCATGTTTAATAGGGAGTTACTTAACTTCTCAGAGTCTCAATTTCTTTCTTTGTAAAATGGGTCTGAAAACAACTAGAGCACATGGGATTATAGGACTAAATCATAACATGTAGCCCCTGACACATGGCTGCATCTAATAAAATCTATGTTGGTAGCATGGGTGTCTCTCACCTATCCAATTCCCCTTTTGTCCAGCATGTAGGAAACTCTATCCAGACATTCTTGTGTTGCATTCCTTTATTTCTTGGAGAAAATTAACAACAGCAACACAACAGCTAAGAATTAGTGAGAACTCACCATGTTCTAGGCACCATAATAAATGCTTCAACTGGATTAATTTAGTTAATCTTCACAACTCCCCCATTATTATACTCACTGTACACTTAAGAAAACTAAAGCCTGGAGTAGGGTTGCAAGATTGAGGGTGGCCAAGTATGGCATGGGATATACTGACACTAAAACACATTCATTGATTATTTGAAATTCACATTTAATTAGACATACTTTATTTTATCTGGCAATGCAGCCCAGAAAGGCTAAGTAACTTGCCTAAATTAACCCAGGAGCCAGGATTCAAACTCTTGCATATGACTCACACAACCCAAAATCTTCTCCTCTATGGATTACTGATTACCTGTGATATTAAGGAGACACCGTTTGGTTAGGAGAAAAAAAATTAAGCTGGGAATTACCCTAGCTGATAATTGAAATATCTTCATAGTTTGGGCTGGTTGTAAACAAGGGGCAAAGGCTTCAGGAAAGCTTTGGGCTCTGAACTGAGAACTTAAGGTCCTAATTAGTTGGGCAATCTGCTTTGACATCGAGAGCAGAACAAAGTTTAAAAGCAAAGTTTCTTTTTGCAGAGTTGTTAAAAATATCTCTTTTTCCTCTTGTATTGGAAAACATTTCCTTGTTTCCTTGAGCTAGAAATAATGCTACGCTAAAATAGCTGTAAGCAAGTTAGAAAATGGCTGTTAAGCGTGGTTCTTTGTAGAAGATGGCACTCCATGATCACTTTGCCAGTGAGTTGTAGTGAATTGAAGCTGGAGCTCTGCCCATATGTTGACACGTCATTAAGTATCTAATCTGGTTCCTTCAGTCCTTACAGTGAAACAGGAGACCTTGTGCTGCACAATAACCTATGGATCTGTTAATTACACCAGTTATGAGGTGTGCATATCATTTACACCTCTCTGTTCCCCTTCCAGGCAGCAAAGAATGTAGCCAAAAAGTAGGCAGAAAATCTGGAAAAAGGCATTTTGTAGGAGGAAAATATTGGATTTAATTAATTTATACAATTTATTTTTCATCACAGTTATTTATTTATTCATTTTAGAAGACTGGGGGAGGATTGACAAATATAATCACCTGCCTGCTGAACATATTCATATTTAAATAAATGAAAGAGAACAAGGGAAGAGCTAAATAAAGCTTAAAATAAAATATAAATTAAAACAATATGTGGTTGGGATGTCTGAGCCAAAAGTGGGATTGAAAACCATCAGTAATTGACTCTTTGGATGATAGAGGATCATAGGTTTAAAAAACACTTAAAGAAATGTTTAACTTTTAACTTCAGAGGTGAAAGTATTGATATCAAGTAACTTAATTTTAAATATTTTTAGAACTGTTGAGATGAGCCCCAACTTTATAGATTGTGTTTCTAAAGTTTTTTTTTTCCTTTAGATTTTGGAAGTTGTTTTATTATAGAACCTAGAAATTATGGTGACTTCTCCAGGTTAGCCCACAAAAGCCTCCTTGATTCTTAATATACATGAACTGATATACTGACCCAATAAAACAATTTTCTTCGTTCAGAGCTCAGATTTCAACAGGGCCATCCATAACCGTCTTGCCTTCATCGTGTCTGTTCTCTTGAAGAGCGGCTTGTGTAATTTAGCGGTCGCCTTTAGAATAAAATCCAAACTGCTCTCACTCACTTAGGATTCACAATCTGCACTCAACCCTTCTGCACTCTCCAGCCTCATCGTATTTCCTTCGCTTCTGACCAGACTTACTGGTTTTCTCAAATTAGCATAAGATTTTACCTGCCTCAAGGCATTTGCACCTGTTTCCCTCTCTATTTTTGTTTCTTTGCTGTTAACATGGCTGGTTCCTTGTTTCTGAGGCCTTTCCTCATTGTTCTGTATGGAGATGCACTCCCATTATTCTTCATACTGCAACTGGATTGTTCCCCTCAGAACACTTATCCACATATCACTTATCCACTTAGCTCTTAGCCCAATTTACCATCTCCTCCGATTAGACTAGAAACTTGTGTAGGCAGGCTCCAGATCTGCATTACCTCTGGACTCCCCGGACTGAACACCATCTGTGCCATGTAGTGGGTGCTAAATAGATATTTGTTCAAGGATGATTGAATTTGTGTGTGCTCCCTGCTAAACTAACTAATAGCAGCTGAAGCGGGACTCTGAATTCCTTTGGGCACAAGCCGGGGAATCATCCTGAGAAACTTGTGCTAGTGTTTGCAGGCGGTTCCAAACACTGGAGGGCTTCAGGCTGTCTTCGAGATAGGGGACAGCATTTCTGAATGGGTCTTCACATGTGCCCAGATGCTCATATAATTAATTAAAATGGAAGTGGCTGAGACAGTTTTCTCTGTGGAAAATGTGTTGGAGGGAGTGTTTATATTTGGAGAGATGATTAGGAGCCCTGGCTAGGAATGGTGGCATTTTAACTAGGTGGATGGCAGTGGAGATTGAGAAAAGTTAACAAATTCCAGAGTTGTTTAAAAGTTTAAATCAGGAGTTCTCAAGCTTCAGCATGATTTACAGATTGCTGGACCCTAAAGTCAGTTTCTGATTTAGGAGGTCTAGAGTGAAGCCTGAGAATTTACAGTTCTAACAAGTTTCCAGGTGATATTTATGTTCCTGGCCAGGGGACTTCATTTTAAGAACCACTATTTTAAATTCATGGGATTTATAATAAATTGAATATTGGAAATGAAGGAAGAAATAGTAAAAAGAATGATTTCTAGATTTCTGGATTAAACCATGTTCTTTTCTCCTCCTACACACCTATCCTTCTACACACACACACACACACACACACACACACACACACACACACTCCTTGTTCCCAATTACACATGGCAAACACCCTCAGCAGCTCTTTGTCCTTTTTCTGATATCAAAGTAACCTCAATCTCAAAAACAACAACTATTCCCTTTTTTTGAGCATCTGGGGAAGCTTACGGTGAGATCTTACGTGGAAAACCCGTTTTTCTCATCAGTTCTTATTTGTCTTTGGTTCTAGGGACATTTGAATCCAGGATCTCAAACGCCATGAGCTTACCCCCATCTCTTTTTGTCTCTGTCTCTCTCTAGATACATATCTCTGTTTCTGTCTGTCCATGTCTCTCTCCAAATTCACATGAAGGAGAATAAGACCCCTAGAGCTTTGAGCTGACATTTCTACTGCATCAAGACCAAAGAGGAAAGAAGAAAGAGAATTTCCCTTCTTCCCTAAAAATAAATACTAAGGAAGGCTTGTGATTGGTTAGGCTTGAGTCATGGAACTGTTCCTGCACCAATCACTGTAACTGGGAACGTGGGCAATGCCAGTTAACCCAGATGGTGTCATGTTTCCAACGCTGTGGGCAGAGGAAGGGTAGTCTTGCAAGCCTTTCCAGAAATCCAAGTTTAGATGGTGGAGACATAGTTCTCCTGAGAAAGAGGATTACTGTTACCAGAAGGGAGAAATTAATTCAGAAAAAATAAAGCAGGTGTCCATCTTCAACTTGTAAGCTTTTATTTCTCATAGCACCCTGCAGTAAGTAATAGTACTCACTACAGTCTGCAGTTTTATATGTATTTTGGAGTTGATTTAATACATGAATTCTATACTAGGTTCTGGGAGGATAGGACATCTTCTTTGTTCTCATTTGTGTGCCCAGGGCCTGGCAAGGTGACTAACACCTACTAGGTTCTTGATATGTCTAATGAATGAATTAATAAAATCCTCACTAATACTTTTCTTCTAGCTGAATTCCCTCTCCTGCTGTAGTATCTCTTCTCTCCACCCAGTTTTGTGGCATCTTTTATTTACCCATGTTTATTAAAGGTTATTGTGTGAGGATTAACTAAGGGTCTCTAGGACTTCAGAATATTTAAGGCAGAGGTCAACAGAGTTTTTTCTGCAAGGCTCAGATGTTAAATATTTTAGGTTTTACAGACCATATGGGCTCAGGCACAACTACTCAACAACTCTGTAGCATGAAGACAACCATAGACAATGTGTAAATTAATGGGTATGACTGTGTTCCAGTGATACCTGTTTATTAAGACAGGTGGTGTGTCAGATTTTGCCTGAGGCCTATTGTCTGCTGACCCCTGATCAGCAGCAAAGCTTTCTGCTTACCTCCTGGGACAGCTCTGAGTTCACCAGTGTATACTCAGCTTTGGCATTTAATGTCATAAATCTCATTCTAGTGATATCATTATTTTGTTCTTTTCATAATCCTTAAAAGATAGGTTTCTGATCCTTTCATTAAGTTTAGTAAAATGGAAAGTGATGTGATGTGAGTAAGAATGTTATACCTGAAGTGAAAAAGAACTAAGCATGATTGAATGTTTTTGAGTGACCAGTAAATGAAGAAAGAAAAGTATCCCTGGGGCTTCCCTGGTGGCGCAGTGGTTGAGAATCTGCCTGCCGATGCAGGGGACGCAGGTTTGTGCCCCGGTCCGGGAAGATCCCACATGCGGTGGAGCGGCTGGGCCCGTGAGCCATGGCCGCTGAGCCTGCGCGTCCGGAGCCTGTGCTCCTCAATGGGAGAGGCCACAACAGTGAAGGGCCCGCGTGCCGCAAAAAAAAAAAAAAGTATCCCTATGGTCTAGAGTTATATTTTCACTATATAATCACATTAACATAAAATAAGAATCGATTAGCATATCTTCTAAAGAGTGAACAAAATTGAGACATAAAGTTCGCCATGACTCATTTTATATAGAAAATAAACTTTAAAATTTTTGCCCTTCCAGCCCTGTTATAATTGCTTTGAAGAGTGCTTAGATACCTTAAGGTGGAGTTTGAATTTGATTGAGGAAAGGGAAAGAAAAATAGGAGTAAGACTTAGAAAGAAGGAGAAAGAATGAATTAAACTTGTCTTTTAGGCATTATGTGCTAATACACCATTGGAATATTTCAAATGCTAGTGATGCTAGCAGTGATATAGTTTCTGAGGGAACTCATGCTCTAAGACTGATGGTCAATTTTATTATGGAAATCTGAATCACTTGATGATATGGGAAGTTTCCAGCTATGAATATTTCACACCCTAGGGATGTTCTTCCCAGCCCAGTGGAGAAAAAGAGATGCCTGTGGTACATGCTCATGGCTGTGGAAAGCTTCTAATCATAGGTGTGAGAATAGATGGATGTATGAGTAAATACCTGAACTGTCAAAGTGTCTCTTTACTAACTTCAGTGGGAACTTATGAATAAGGATGACACACTGGCATTACAAATAGTCCAGAGAGAAAGAACATCCTCAAATTATTCTTAGTTTTTTTTTTTTTTTTTCAATTCAATGGCTTATTTAGCCACTAGAGTCATTGCTTCATCCAAATTTGAGGAAAAGAAACGAAAGCAAATTGCTTAAAATTTAATTTTTCTTTGCATTAGGCCTTTTAAAGTCTTTAGATTTACCAAATTTTAGGAAGTAGAAGGGGCATTACAGTCCAGTCCCTTGGCCCTCACTTTGAAGACAGGAATCTCTTTATTCCTGACAAACGATGTCTACCTTCTGCATGAAAAATGCCAGGGAAAGAACCCATCCTATATCTATTCCCATTTGGGACTTTCTCACTGTGAGAAATTTCCCTTTTGTTTTTATCCTAAATCTACTTGACTATAGGATCCACCTATTGTTTTTAACCACTCTCAACTCTCAAGCAATATTTAGTGTCTTGTGTCTCTTCCACATGAGAGCTCATAAATTAATTGAAGAGAGATACATATACTTTCTGTGCTTCTGGGTAAAATGGTTCCATTTTACCTCCCTGTTCTTCATATTAGGTGATTTGCAGTCCTCTCTCCCACCAAGCTCTTTACACAATATGTGTTTCCCATTCATCAAGGTTCTGTTTAAAGTGAGAGCCTCAAATCTGGGGAAAATACTTCTGTTAGAGTCTGATCTGTGAGAAACATAATGAATGATTTTCTCTGACCAGACGTTCTTTTTATAAAGAACTATCTGGCTCACTAAAATGCCATATTTTTGGAGGATGGAGGTCTATATGATATCATTGTTTCTAATAAAACTTTAAAAATTACTTAATTATGTGTAAGTCAGTTGCATAGGATTAAATGAATCAAATCCTCCAGTTCTCATCATTACACGTGTGTATTGTCCTTCTGTCTGTATGCATTTTTAATGTGTGTGTGGTATTGTGTATGTATTCCCCTCCTCCTTTTTTTCGTACTCAGTACTGTTTTTTAAGACATCTATGTGGGTAGGTGGATATTTAGTTTGTTGCTTCTAACTACTGCCTAGAACTTTGGGTTGTGCATTTATCCAAATTAACATGCCTGCTCTCCCGGTGATGGATATGCTGACTGTCTCTAAGACTCTGATACAGCAAGTAATACTGTGATGAACTTCCCCAATGCTGTGTAAGAATTTGCTGGACCAGAGGGTGTAAATATACTAATAAATAAATAATGGAATAAATAATAAATAATGCCAGATTGCTCCTCAGAATGACTACAATATTCTACCTTCATCTACATGAGGGTCTCTATAACCCCATAGTCTCACCAACATTTGGTATTTTCCAAGTTTCTAATTTTTGCCAGTTTAAAGACATATCTTCCTGATACATATTGCTATTTTAATTTTCAATTTCTAGTTACTAATGAATTTGAGCATCTTCCTATGTTTGTTGGTGTTTTTTTAATTTCCTCTTCTGCCAACTGCTTTTTCATTTCCTTTGTATTTATTTTTCCATTGACATTCCTATTTTTTTTTCTTGTTAGCTTGAAGGACTTCTTAAAATATTTTGAATAATGATTGTTTTTAAACATTGCAAATATCTTCCCTCAATATATCACACATTTTGTACTTTTGTCCATTTATAATTATTCGGCTTATAATTTGTTTTTAAAATTTTGTTTAAAATTTCTTTATCCATATCATTCACAATATTTTCCTACATTTTTCCTGTTAACTTGATAGATTTTTAATCCGTTAAGGTCCAACTTTGTATGTGTTGTGATCGAATTTTATTTTGTTTCAAAAAATGAGCCACTATCCCCCACCCAAGTTAAGAACAAAACATCCTTTCCATGTTAGGTTAAATCATTGATTTACTCCCCAGATATGCATTTATTTATCTCTGAGTACTCTGTTTTGATTCATTGGTCCATTTGTCTGTTCTTGTGCTAATGCATGACTTTTATTACAACGACCTTGTAGTTTTTCTTCATATTTGGTTGGGAAAGTCTCCCCTTATTTTATTTTTTTATATTTGTCTGAGATATATTTGTAATATTTATTTTCTATGTAAATTTTAAGTATGTTTATCAAAACATCTAGCTGAAAATAGGAATGGGGTTACATTAAATTTATACATTAATGAGAGAATTGACGTTTTTATACAATTAAATTTACTATTCAAGAAAATAAAATTCGTCTCCACTTATTCAGACCATATTTATATCTTTGTTTTAAAGTTCTTTCAAATAATAATTAAATACTAGTTTTAATCTAATTTCTAGGTATATGTATTCAAAGCTATACTTTTTAATGTATTCTTTTTCTTTTGGTTGTGTTTCACACATTTTGACATGTACTCTTTTTATTATCATTTAATTATAAATAGCACTGTACCTCATGCCTGAATAAAGCTTTTTACTGTAAGCAGATCACAGCCTTCCTGCAGTTAGGAACACGAGACAGCACTTCAGCACTATACATGGGGCCCATCTTAAACAGTGAAATCGCCAACAAAAAGCACAAAAGTACAAAAACTTTGGCACTAAATACACCGCCAAAGGGACAGTTGTTTACAGTATGGAAGCTGGAACAGGCAGGCAGAGTATTGCCATACTGGCCTCAGCCGATCAGGAAACTCACGTTTTTCACCACTTGACACATGACCACAAATGACTGTGAGCATGCCGCAAGTACTGATTTGGAGGATTACAAATAAATTTTAGCAAGTAGGGAAATTTGCAAATATGAAATCCACGAACAAATAGTGAGGATGGACCGTTAGTACAAATTGTCCATAGAAATATATACATTTCTCTCTCTCTCTCTCTCTCTCTCTCTCTCTCTCTCTGTCTTCCCATGCCCCTGAAATTATGATTCTCTCTTACACCTGTAATTTCCCCAAGTTATTTTTTTTGTTGGAGGGGTGTTGAGGTTTGGGCAGGAGAAGCCCACAGACCATGTTAGTTGAATTGACTAGTACATAAATTAAGTCAGTAAGTAAAGTCATCAAGACAGATTACCCTGTTTAGTTGTGGAGGTCTCTAGGTTAAGGGCTTGACAGCAGTGATTGAGGTAGGAAAGTGTAATACAGGGAAGGTAGTCCTGGAACTAGCCAGCAGATTACTGACCAAAGATCATCAGGTTAGCAACCAAGATGAGGAGGCAGTCATTACAGGGAAGAAAGAGAAGGGGAGAGGCTGAATATCTAGGTACAGTCTATGAACAGAAATCAGAACCACATAGAAGGAGGAATCCTAAATTACCCCCATCATATCAAACATCAACTGGGATTGCTCTGAGGGTGTGGATATGGGAGAGCTGCATTTGGTCAGTGCTTACTTCCAGGCCACGGAAATAATTGTGCCTGTGGCTTTCCTTACTGTTGTACTTCTTCAGTGACTCACAGGGGGTGGTGGTGGTGTTATTATTTATGAATTGTTTTTACCTAGTGTTGATGACAGTGCTTCCTCCTCTAACCCAATCTAATTCAGTCTAAATTCTCCCAAGGTCACATAGTCTGAATTATTAGGTTCTCCTAAGAGGGCTGAGACCTATGTCAGAGAATCCTAGTGCCTGATCCGGGATCAGATAATCTCTCCAAAGTGTACTTCTTGTTTACCAAAATGCTTTTACCCTGCTATATTATTAATATGCTTTCTCTTTCATTGAAAACAAATACAAATGCATCCACTTATAATGCCATTTTTTATACTATTTTTCCCTCAAGGTAGCTATTGGTATTTTAATTATTTGGATAACTGAGATCAAGCATAAATTTGTATAAATTATTACAGCACCCACCCATGGATAATCCAATATTTTTCTTTAGTTAGCTATTTTTTCTCTTATAAATACAGCCTTCATTTGGCATAATTGAAGTAAGTGTGTGGAATAAGAACTGCTGACTGTTTTTAGCAGCTTGTTTTATTAGATTTGTCCACCCAAAATATTTCCAAACAAAATACTACTGTTGTGAAGAGGCTTTTGTTTCTACAATGAAAAGGATTTTGGAAAATTAATATAAGGATCTTCAAAATCAGTAGTAATTGCTGTTTGATACCAGATTCAATTCCAGTTAGGTTCAATTTTAGTTTTCCCTGCCACACTGAAAATCCGTATCCCATCTCACCACACTCTGTACAATTTGGTAAAACATAAGTCCTCTGAGGGTGGACTCTATACATGGTTATCTTTTCAGATGCATCTTTAACTGCCAGATGGAAAGACATTGTGATCCGAATATTGTCTTTTAAAATAGGTAAATTTGTTGCAATCACAAATTTAGGTGGCAGTAGAATGACTTGAGCTACCAAACAAGCATGAAAGGACAGTAAAGACAGAGCAGTTTTTCTCTGACGTATTTTGGATAGAATTGTGTAAATAAAGGACTTCTTTGCCTAAGCAGTGGATTCACTGTGTCTCAAAAGTCCTGCAGGTTATGTTTTCTCCAATATTTCTTGCTCCATTTCTAACCCGTTTTTAAGGCCTATGTGAAAAGAGGTTAACTTTATTTTTATGGACCAAAAAAAAAAAAGAAACGCTTTTCATCTCTGAAGCAAGTTGAGCTTTTGTATTTCTTTTGCAGTGCAAGAAATCATGATAATTTGGATTCTGAATTCATGGAATTGGATTTAGAAAACAATTGGGTTTTGGAACTTGTAGCAGTAGAATCAGCTGGGAGGACCCAATTTTATCCAATTTGTAGCTTGATTTCATCCAGCAAGACATACTTAAGCATAAAGACTTAAAAGTGGTAGGTGTTGTATTGAAATAGCATTGCACTTAGGATGCAATGAGGCATAAAGTAATGCTGAATGCTCTACATTCACTAACACAACATTATTCCAGCATGACACACAATCCAAAGCTTTTGCAATTACAGCTATGACCTCAAATTAGATTTTAAAACATGTATATATGTATATGCATTTAAAATTTTTCCCTTCATTTTATCTCCTAATAGTTTAGAAATGCAAATGCTGGTGCCTTCTTAAAATAACTCTGTTCACCCAGAATATCATCCTTCCACTCAATTGACTTTTCTTTAGACAAAGTCTGGTCTTTTCAGGGATGGGCAGGACCAAAGCTTGGCTTTTAGGGAATGAAGTTAGGGGCCGAGGAGCCCCTGCTTCTGTTACAGTGAAGTTTCACTATTTACCTGAGATGGTTAAATTGCTTTCTCATTGAGTTGTAGGGATTTTTTCCGTATAAATTAAAAGCAAGACTCACATAAGGTTTTTAAAGGCACAATGACAGTGCCAGCTGGGCTGATAAAAAAGTCCCCCTTCCTCTCCTGTGTCAAGATTAAGTCACAGGGGGCTCTTCACTGCCTCAAGGCTCTAATTCTGAGCGGCAAGAGCTCAGAGTGGCATCGTAACATTTTCTCTGGGCTTGTAGAAGCATTTTCTTTCCCTCAGAAAGTGCTTCACATCACTGGGGGCCCCAGGAGGGGGAGAGCCTCCCCACCTCCATTGGCTGCATCCCCACAGTACCAGGCCACAAAAGACTTGGACTGACATGCGTATTGTCTAAATATGCCCGATGTGTGAGCATTTCATTTGTGCCTTATGTCCCACAGCTTCCTGCCTCCCTTAGAAGATTATATAATCACTTATCTTTTCTATTTTTAAAGCAGATTAATTTGATTTAGTAGAAAGGAGACAAGGGAGAAAAGAAAGGGATAATGGGAGAAAGCCAATATTATTTCTTTCACAGCAGTTTGGTTTAGAGTCATTTTAATAGGTCTGGAAAATTAGAATTGGAAAAAGAAAATCAATTGTGATGCTGTATTCTAGTTTGGAAGGGAACATAAATCCACACTGGCACCGACTTCCTAGTGGTAGATAATTAGGACTGCTTTGTTCTCTTGTGGGAGAGGCAGGGGATTCATTGGTTTCTTACATCTATTATTATTATTAACAAAGTCATGAATACCAAAAATTCTCTTAGGAATACAAGATATGTGCAGGACACATCCATCATGGGAGTAAAGGGTAAGTAGCATGTCTACCTCCTTCATTGTGGGAAAGGCCTCTGTCCTCACCATGGGCATCTCATGGGCCTTTCCCTTCCCTGTCCCACTTGTTGAACATCAGATTAACTCCCTCAATCTGTTTTATCCATGAATATTTCTGAAGATTTTATCCTCAAAAATTACTCTGAAATAGTAAAATAAATGCAGTCTATATCTTGGACTTTTATGCAATCTAAAGCTTTAGGAAACTTTTAGTTTTAAATAGACTCTTTTTTGTTCCTTTTGTTTATTTCACTTTGACAATTTCAGAACAAAAGCTAGGTTCATGTGGCTGAGGATACAGAAAATATATTTATGGAGGGTGAAGAAATTGTAACTAGTCATGGTGAGAGGAATATTCTAGGAGGAACAAAAGAGGGGAAACAAAGACTGAGGAAACTGTACCTTATCAAAATTACATTCTGTGAAGTTGATCGAAGTGATTTTGAAAAGAAAATGTGAGAAAGAGTGTTGGGGTCATAGGAATAAATGAAGAAATGCTAGAATTGCGCTCTTGGAACGGATACAAAGGAAAATGGTGTGAAACACCTGTATAACTTCTGGGAAGATATACCTGTCAGTAAGGCAAATACTTGGTTATGAGAATCAAAGAGGAGACATCATGTAAAATACTGTGGGAAGCTGAGGATAAGTTCAAACAGTGTCAAAGACAAATTGCCCTGTACAGAGTGAAATAGAAGAGGAATGCTTTATTTAAGACTATTGCAATAGGGGAGAGAGATTGGACCCAAATGAAAGGTGGGAGAGTTTTTCAATACTGAAGTGAGTTGGTGAAGAAAGTACTGAGGGTGGTTAGGGGGAGGTTGGTAAATGTGATTAGGCCATTTGTGTTTGCTAATTATTGTTTATGAAAGTAGGCTCCTACCCTGTCACAGAGACTTCGAGATTGAGTGCAATCTTTCTTGATGATTACATTTCAAAAGGTTGGCTCCCAGATCCTCGAGAAAGACAACCCTGGGATATAAAACTATCAAGAGGCTAGGAGAAGATTTACATCTCAGGCCTGGGAGAACAGGAATTTATAATTGCAAGTTTTCTAAGAAAAGAGAGGTCAGAGGCCTATAGTCAAGAAAGTAAGGCTTCATTAAGCTGAGGGGAAATTTAAGGCCGTTGTATTGGTCAAAAAATACCAAAATTGTGAATGTGGGGAATTCCTCAGACCTAACTTTCATTATAGGTATACTTTGTTTTATTGCACTTCGCTTTATTATGCTTTGCAGATAACTGTGGTTTTTACAAGTTGAAGGTCTGCAGCAACCCTGTGTCAGGCGAATCTATTAGGACCATTTTTCCAATAGCATTTTTTCACTTTGTCTCTCTGTGTCACATTTTGATACTTCTCATAACATTTCAAACTTTTTTCAGTATTATTATATTTGCTATGGTAGTCTGTGATCAGTGATCTTTGATGTCAGTATTGTAATTATTTGGGGGTGCCTCGAACAGTGCCCATTTAAGACAGCAAACTTAATTGATAAATGTTGTAAGTGTAGTGATTGCTCCACCAGCCAGTCGTTCCCCATCTCTCTCCCTCTCCTCAGGCCTCCCTATTCCCTGAGACACAACAGTATTAAAATTAGGTCAATGCATAACCCTACAATGGCTTCAAAGTGTTCAGTTGAAAGGAAGACTTGCACATAGAAACACAAGAATGATAAAGAAGCAAAATAGCCTTAATGCTGATATGGAGAAAGTTTTAGTGGTGTGGATCGAAGATCAAACCAGCCACAACATTCCCTTAAGCCAAAGCCTAATCCATAGCAAGGCCCTAACTGTCTTCCATTCTGTGAAGGCTGAGAGAGGTGAGGAACTTGCAAAAAAAAAGTTTGAAGCTAATAGAGGTTGGTTCATGAGGTTGAAGGAAAGAAACCATCTACATAACATAAAATTGCAAGGTAAAGTAGCAAGTGCTGATGTAGAAGCTGTAGCAAGTTATCCAGAAAAATCTAGCTAAGATAATTAATGATGATAGTTATACTAAACAATAGATTTTCAATGTAGACAAAACTGGCTTCTATTGGAAGAAGATGCCATCTAGGACTTTCATAGCTAGAGAGGAGACATCAATGCCTGGCTTCAGAACTTCAAAGGACAGGCTGACTCTCTTGTTAGGGGCTAATGCAGCTGATGACTTTAAGTTGAAACCAGTGTTCATTTACCATTCAAAAAATCCTGTGGCCCTTAAGAATTATGCTAAATCTACTCTGCCTATGCTTTATAAGTGTAAAAACAAAGTCTGGATGACAGCACATCTGTTGACAACATGGTTTACTGAATATTTTAGCCCCATTCTTGAGACCTACTGCTCAGAAAAAAAAAAAAAAAAGATTCCTTTCAAAATACTACTGCTTATTGACAATGCAGTAAGAGCTCTGACAGAATTGTACGTGGCTACTGTTGTTTTCATGTCTGCTAACACAACATCCATTCTTTAGCCCATGGACCAAGGAGTCATTTTGACTTTCAAGTCTTATTATTTCAAAAGGCTATGGCTGCCATAGATAGTGATTATTCTGATGGATCTGGGCAAAGTCACTTGAAAACCTTCTGAAAAAGATTCACCATTCTAGATGCCTTTAAGAACACTCATGATTCATGGGAAGAGGTCAAAATATCGATATTCTCAGGAATTTGGAAGCAGTTGATTCCAGCTCTCATGGATGACTTTGAGAGATTCGAGACTTCAGTGGAGGAAGTCACTGTAGATGCGGTAGAAATAGAAAGAGATCTAGAACTAGAAGTGTAGTCTGAAGATGTGACTGAATTACTGCAATCTCATGATAAAACTTTTAACAGTTGAGGGCTTGCTTCTTTCGAATGAGCAAAGAAAGTGGTTTCTTGAGATGAGATCTACTCCTGGTAAAGATGCTGTGAAGATTGCTTAAATGACAACAAAGAATTTGGAATATTGCATGAACTTAGTTAATAAGGCAGGGGCATGGTTTGAGAGATTTGACTATAGTTTTGAAAGAAGTTTTACTGTGGGTGGAACATCAAACAGCACTTCATGCTACAGAAAAATTGTTTGTGAAAGGAAGAGTCACTCTATAAGCCAGACTTCATTGTCGTCTTATTTTAAGAAATAGCCACAGCCACCCCAGCTTTCAGCACCACCAGCCTGATCAGTCAGCAATATTGAGGCAAGAGTCTCCATCAGCAGATGTTACCAGTCGCTGAAGACTCAGAAGATGGTTAGTATTTTTAGCAGGAAGATATTTTTTAATTAAGGTATATACGTTGTTTTTTAGACATAATGCTATTGCACACTTAATAGACTACAGTGTAGTGTAAACATAACGCTTATATGCACTGAGAAACAAAAAGAACTCTGTGACTTGCTTTATTATAATATTTGCTTTATTGCAGTGGTCTGGAACAAAACCCACAATATCTCTGAGGTGTGCCTATATATAAAATGGAAATATATGAATCTACTCACTAGGGTTGTTCTATGACTTAAATTTATATGTATAAAACACTTAGAAAATTTCCTTGAGATATAACAAATGCTGAGTAAATATAATAGCTAATTATTATTTTTGTTATTATTTCTATTAATTATTTAGGAGGAGAAAATGAAGGCTAGTAAGGTGTATGGTCCAACTCAATGATTAAAATGTATCATTTGTAAATAAACTTTTAAGAACAAAGTAGACATATGCTAACACATATATATGGAATCTAAAAAAAAAAAAAATGGTTCTGAAGAACCTAGAGGCAGGACAGGAATAAAGACTCAGACGTAGAGAATGGACTTGAGGACACAGGGAGGGGGAAGGGTAAGCTGGGACGAAGTGAGAGAGTGGCATGGACATATATACACTACCAGATGTAAAGTAGATAGCTAGTGGGAAGCAGCCGCATAGCACAGGGAGATCAGCTCGGTGCTTTGTGACCACCTAGAGGGGTGGGATAGGGAGGGTGGGAGAGAGATGCAAGAGGAAGGAGATATGGGGATATATGTATATGTATAGCTGGTTCACTTTGTTATAAAGCAGAGACTAACACAACATTGTAAAGCAATTATACTCCAATAAAGATGTTAAAATAAAGAACAAGGTAGAAATTAAGCATCAATAAAAGCTTTATTAAATGATTTAAGCCATTAGGAGATATTTCACATTATAGGAAGAACAATGCACTGGGACCAATGTTTACTTTACATTTCCAATTTTTCAACTGATGAATATGTACTGTGTACATACAGATACAAAAGTATAAAAAGCAAAGCTCAGTTTCTGTTTTCAAGGAGGTCAAAGGGGAATAACAGATAGAGGACAGTTACAATCCAACATTGCAAAGGCAATGATAGAAACACGCACATAGCATTTTATTCTAATCATCAGTGGGAAATAAATTTGTCTGGAATTTTTCTGGGTGATGGCTCTACGCTGCTGGTAGTAGATTTATATAATGAGAAGATCACAGAGTTCCTGAATAATCTGCAGAAGCTTGAAGGCTGGATTTAGTCTTGGATCCTGTGGGTTCAACCTGAAATGCTATTTCACGTACCAATATTTGGTTAATGGCCTCACTCCATCCCTCCAGGGAACATGGTCAAGTTTTACTAGGGGAGCTACTAGGAGGACAGAAATAGTAAGCCCTTTAGTTCAGTACAGTATTCCTCAATATTCCAATGAAATGGAAAAAAAGAGGAGATTTTTTTTACTACATTGGAAGCAGACCTACAGGCACCCAGAGCACAAACCCCTTGAACATAAAAATGGTGGAAAGTCTAAGGGAATGAGAGGGAGTAGGGAAGGGAGTCAGAAGTGGACACGCCCTGTCTCAGTGGTAACACTAATAAATATTCCCTCTGACCAAGCTAATATTCCCTTTGACCAAGCCAATGGCACTGAAAACATTTCCTGGATAAAAGCCACAACTTTTTCTTCTGGTCTCATGGTAATAAGAACAAGAGAATCCACTGACTGTTCATCTTTTTGCTGTATTTCTGAATGAATGCAAGTTCAGTCATCCTCTAAAGTATATGTGGGATAGGCTCTTCTCTCATCAGCTACAGAAGGAAGAATGTTGCTCACTAAGGAAACGCATGCCCTTGTCTAGTCATGTGAAACAACTCAATAATAAAAGTACATATGGACCTCCCTGCCTCCAATGTTCCTGAGCCTTTGCAACTAGGCACATGATGAAAGAGGCCAGAAATACTACATTATCTAAAAGAGGCAAAGAAGAAGCTATATTGGTCAGAGATTATGCGCAGGAGCCAAAGGTCCATATCCTGTATCCCTGGCTCCAGACTGAGTCTAAGCAAGCTTGGAGCCACCCAACACTTAGCTCAAGCTATCTAATCAACAGTGGCCTTGCTAACTCATTTATTCCTACCAACACCACCCTCAGACCTGATTATCTCTGTCACACTGACTGATGGGCAATCTATCACTAACACTAATATGGCTAAGGGGGCAGAATAGCTGTACTTGATTATCTGCGTGGGGAAATAATCCTCCTTTCGTAGTCTCTGTCTAAATCTTCTTTAACCAAGGAACTTGGCCTTGAATCTCTATTCTCTTATGGAAATACTTTAGACTCTTTCTCAGACCAGAGAACTCGTCAGATTAAACGTCAAAATGCTTTCGTTTACCTACCCTCTGTATGATTTTGGCTCCGTGCACCTAATCGAAGCCATCCAAAGAGGGGGAGAAAAGAAACAACTTGGAGAATGGAAAGGCAGAAAAACCTAAGAGAAAGGATCTCTATTCCTGAAATCTGCAAGTCTCTAAAGTCTGTGCTTTAGCTTAACTCTTGGCTAACAAATGCTCCCTTTACATCCAAACTAACACTGCCAAATGATTAATTGTAAAATACTGAAGAAACCTTCAGCCATAAAAGGAGGCTCTAAAGAATATCTTTGAAGAGAAAGTTAAGAGGAGGGTTTGCCTTACTCTTGCCAGAATATTCAACTCTTGCATTTTCCTTACATCAAAAGCCAAACCTACAAGCTTACTCTGATGCACCATTTGATGCAATGTGAAAGCGTACTTAGGGGTGGAAAATTCCAATTTCAAGGACCTAGGTAACATTACTTTAGTTTCACAAACCCATAAGTCTGGATGCTTTACACAGCAGGAATAAAGTTATCTTCCCTGACTTATCCTTCTTTCTTTAGTGTATGCTAGTGTACATGGACATGTTTACAGACACACACATACACACACACACACACTGCAGAGCTAATGCAGTCTCTGGAATGCAGAAGACAAAAGTGCCAAACATGGCCAAGGAAGGCCAGAGAGCACTTTATCCCAGTTTTCTCCAAGGTGTCACCTTGATTATCTTTTGCTTTTCATTAGAGCTGCTACTAAACCCCTGAAATCCATCTTAATATTTAAGCAGGATGGAGCCCAGATAAACAAGCAAACTAGGAGTGGGGTTCAAAGCAAGCACTCTTCTTTGGGTCTGGGAAATGTTACTCCCTGTCATGTTGGGGGAGAATCAAGCTGATAAATTACATAAGCTTTGAAGAGACCAGTAAGTTTCGCTTCCTTCGAATAGGTTCTAGTTCTCAATATTTTTTCTCTCCTTGAATATGGGTGTTTGCTGCTTATCCTTGTCAGTGGGTAGAATATTTTCCAGGAAGGTATTTCTGGTGTCTTTAAATCAATATATAATAAATGACATGATATAGTTTATATTCTACATTTGGAACAAATACAGTGTCTATAGTTATTTTCATAGCTCTTTCTGGAAAGGTAGTATTGTGTTGATATACGAAGGCAAATTTTTCCTGATTTGTTTAAAAGGAAAAGTGACTTTCTGCAATGAGATGATCAGTTTGGATTAATTGCTGTGGTACCTTTAATATTGACTTGGCATCATTCACTAAAAGATGAACCTTCTAGTCCATCTTTATATATAGCTTATCATTGAAATAATTTTAGCTTCATCAGTAATGTAAGCTGTTATTTCTTTCTTCACTGCAAGCAGAATGAGAATGATTTTAGGCTGCTCTTTTAACATAAGGAGATGAAAATGAAAGAAGAAAGTTTTCAAATGACAGGAGGTTGTAAGTAAGGGTTTATCTCTGATAGGCTAAATAGAAATTTCATGGGGCAGAGCCTGCTGCACAAGCCGAAATTAAACATAACAGCTCCTGTAGTAGTAGCCCCATAATTCTTCCTCTGGAGAAGTGAAGGGAGTTTTCTACCTTCTAAAAGTTAGAAATTCTAATCATTTGTTCGTGTGCTTAAGTTGTTTATAATAACAGCCCTATTTATTATCTCACATGTAACGTTGAGCCACCTCCTGCTGGATTGTACTGTGAGTCATAACAACCTCAGCAACTCTGTCTTAAGTAACAAGCTCTGATAGCAAATGTCCACAAAGTTAATTATGTTGGGGGAAAATAATAATAATGCAAGAAATATACACAGTAAGCCTCCCTTAAAAATGAAGAGGTGTCAAAATCTAATACACAACTGTTTTGACAAGTTTCCAAAAACAATCACTAATAGTCATAGGAAGGGCTAATATTGATTATAAGATTGCATTTATCATTGTTGTCTTTCAACACTTTCACTTGTGTAGGATGCTTAAGCAAGAACAATTGCAACGTAAAAGAGGTCATGATATGTTGATGAGGCAAATAGGATGACTTAGACCACTGTAAACCACCTAACTGCTATTTTGCAAGTTAGTTGATGTAACAAATGTGAGATTTGCTGGTATTGATACTTCCTGCATTTCCATCTGCCTTGCAAACCATAGCAAAACAGTTCTTTTTCCCCAGTAACTTCTCTTCTTCTCACATGAATAATCTGAGAAAACAAGATTTGGAACAAAGAGCGTGCTTATTAACAAAAGGAAAAAAGAGTGACTATTTCCATTAAATATTGTTTATCTTTGCTGTATCCTCACAATGATATTACAAGGGTACTAGCAATTATTGCTTTAACTCATGAGATGAGTGTCTGTATATAAGAATGAATCATCAGCATTTATGAAAGTCTAGTTTAAAATCTCAGTTATTTGTTTTGGATTAAATGGTGTTTTGTGACAAGGATGCATGTTCAGAATCATTCCAGAGCATTGACATTTTCGGTTGGGGTTTGGTGAGAGACCACATAAAATATCTTTATCATCAAGCTGTTAGTCAGACTATTAACTGACTAACTGGTTAATTGGTTACAGTGAAATAAAACAAGCTATTCACTCTAAATCTAAAATACAGTTACTTTGAATTTGGTTTCCATTTAAAAGGATTTGATGCTCATTGGTGGCTGTATTAGTGTGCTAGGGCTGCCGTAACAAAATATCACACGTGGAGGGGTTTAAACAACATATATGTATTTTCTCGCAGTTCTGGAGGCTAGAAGTCCAAGATCAAGGGTCAGCAAAAGTGTTTTTACCTGAGGCCCGTGTACCGCAAATAAATAAATAAATAAATAAATAATAGGTGTTCAATAAATTGTGTTGAATGGAAAAAATGAACAATTCACAACAAAATATTACCCTTCCTTCAGCAGTAGTTTTCTATTCCTTAAGCCTAAGTTTTATGGGTACTGAGCTAAACCTGTTTTTTTCATTTGTTTCGTGTAAATAGCCTCATGTTTTTAAGATGAGGTGCTGCTATTTAACAAAACTAAATCTAAGAGACAGTAGAAGAACACACGTTTTGCAATTGTAGTGACTGATTTGAAATTCAGCTCTACCACTTAGTAGTTTGACAACACTTCGGTGCTTCAGATTTTCCACGGGTGTATAATGCAAACAATAACAGTGTTGGAAGAATTAAAGGCATTACTATATGTAATGCATTTAGAACATTGCCTGGCACATTGAAGGTGTTAGCTCTGATTAGCACCCCAGTAGCCTAAAGCTGAACCCTCTTCTTGTATCTATAACTATCATCCCTACCCTTGACCCAGTGATTTCTTGACTGCATCTGAGGGAACTTTAGGACTTGAACTAGAAGAGAGACAGAGGAACAAACATGATTTTCATTGAAATAATTTAAGGGAAATTAGTCTTACACACTGCTGAGATATACCTAATGATTAGTCCCCAGGCTGATCCATCATCAGTAGTTTGTAACTAGTTTGTTCCTTACCCTAGAGTAAAGCTGAAGGCACTTCTTTCTTTAACAAACTAGACATTAATTAAAGTAAGCAGGGGACTAGAGGGTATAATTGCTATTGTAAAGTATAATGAATGTTAAAAAAGCAGTGAGCTTACTAATAAAAAAATACAATTCTTCTTCCTAAAATATAAAATAGAAGAACATATCTTTATGAAGAAATGTTCTTAACATCATAGTAGGAAAAAAAAATTATGGAAGTCCTATTCTCTCCTTCTAGCTATTTGATGCTCAAAATAGAGGAAACTTAGGAGCAAACCTTGGTCTTATTCTCAGAAGTTAGGCAGGGTACCAGTCAGATCCACCTAAGTTGATATCTTGATTTCTATTCAAATTGTGTAGCTTTTCCTTTGTATTTTTTTTTTAAATCTCACTTCCTGGGTGTCCTATTAATACTGCCCACTTCTTAATTTCCTCTTTTTTCGATATCAGTTCATTTGCCTATGCTCAAATTTTGAATATTATTCTTGATATCTTCCTTAACCCTCATATCCAGTAAGTCACTAGTCCTCCTGGTTTGACACCATAATAGCTCTAAATGAGCTATTTCTGTACATTCCTCTATATTGCGATATTATAGTTAGAAACTTCATCTCTAGAATTAAGTAGTCTGTATGTAAACTCTAATTCTGGCATGCGATTTTAGGTCAGTTCCTCATTTGTAAAATGAGAATGAAAATACTATGTATCTCAATAAGTTATTATAAGTATTAATGCTTTAGTACACATAAGGGACTTGATACATTGCCTGCTCCAGAATGCCTCAATACATGATGGCTATCATTGATACTATTGTTGTTTCCATTGTCACCAGTCTAGTCAGTTCTTGCTTCTTTTCTGGATCACAGCAGTAATATTTCCACCTTCAGTCTCTCTCATCACGAATTATCCTGTACCACATCATCGGATTAATCTTTGAACTCCATACTGCTTGCCAGATTATGCTCTGTCCCCAAAAAGCCAAATTGTTTGTCTTTATACAATACATCCTCTCCATTCTGCTCTACCCTCTCTAGCATGTTCTAACCCTATTCTTATAGTCTTACCTGATATCTTAATTCAAGTGTACACCATTTCCTGAATGTTCTAGGTGCCCTCCTGCTTTTGAACTTTGCTTTTACCATGCTTTCTGTTTGGATTTCTTTTAACCACTGGGAGTTGATAATATTTATTAATTCTTTAAATGCTACATCAAATAGCACATCTTTCATTGAATCTTCTTTGGGTTCCAAATCAGAAGTGATCCTTTATTGCCGTCCTTCAGTTGATCTTCCATAACATCCTATACTTCCCTTGGGTTGCTTATCTTTTTCATTATGTATCATATACTATAGTTGTGGTTGTGCTGGTCACCTCTCCATGACTCCAAAGTAAGCTTCAAATGGGTGGATCCTATGTTCTAAACATTTTTTGACCACCTATATCGGTGATTCATAGAATATAGAGAGGGTAGCAGTGGTGACATGAAAGATGGTTTTAGGTAGTACAGTTAGGGTCTTCAATAGCATTGAATCACATAGTAAGAAATATATTACTTAAAAAAAATCCTTATAGTTATATCAAGAAAAAGCCCCCTGTTTGATGCTGTCTCTAAAACCTCTCAAATAACTATTAAAATTTTTAATAAAATTGAATGGGCTTCAGACTCAGAACCTTCAGAAATCAACCATCTCTAATCAGCACTTCAGTGGTTTTTTGTTTTCATTGTATGCATTTTTCAACTTAACCATACTGACTAAATTACAGTGTATCTAGTATGTGTATTTGGCACAGTAACTGAAGGCAGTCTAGCAATGTCTAAAGGTTGTCGTGTAGCTCTATCAGAGTGCTCTGCTCATGGTGAACCTTGAGTAGGTGTTGGGTGATTCTCCCATTCCATGTGCTTCAGAAGAGAATTCTTGTTAAGGGTGGGTGGGCACTAATTCCTATCTTTCATTACCAGCAGAAATAATCCAGTAGTCTCCACTATTATCTTTTTCATCAGTTGAAGTTCCCAGACTGGTCTCCATGTCACTGTTTACAAGCAGATTGATTCCTTTTAGCCTCTTCTACATAAAAACTACATCACTGCAATGTGTTGGGAAACAGTCATAAATTAATGTTAAAATTCTCAGACTTTTCTTTATGCTGCTTGCACAAACTCTGAGACTGACTGAATGAGTCTTATCTTCCTTTGCAAGGAGTTGACTGTAATGAGGTTATTTGACACCAAAAAGAAGATTGTTATTACCGTGGACCGAACTGTGTTCCCCCCAAATTCAGATGTTGAGCTCTAACCATCAGTGTGATGGTGTTTGGAGATGGGACATTTGGGAGGTGATTAGGTTCAGATGAGGTCATGAGGGTGGGACTCTCATGATGGGATTAGTGGCCTAATAAGAAGAGACATCAGAGAGTTTGCTCTTCCTTTGCCATGTGAGGGCACAGAGAGGTGACCATCTGCAAACCAGGAAAAGCATCTTCACCAGAACCCAGCTGTGCTGGCACCCTGATCTCAGACTTTCAACCTCCAGAACTTTGAGAAAATAAGTAAATTTCTGTTGTTAAAGCCACCCAGTCTATGGCATTTTGTTTTGACAGGTTGAACAGACTAATATAATTATGTAACTTGGCACAATTTTATCAAAAGATGAACAGATCATATCCATAGATGGTTCTAGGACAAGGAACATTTCACAGTTCCTTTGGAAAACATACTGCTATCATGAATCCTCTGCCACCACTTCTGGCAGTTGTGTACACAGCCAGAAAGGTGCTGGCTGCTTCTAACAGCCTGCACAGAGGAAGTCAGTTAATGGCCTGAGGACCATTAATGGCCTGAGGCTAAGCATATTTACCTGTTCCCAAAAGAAGAGGACATAGCTTCTGAAAAACCTACACAAGCATCTAAAAGTGCATATAATACTAAAACTAGGAGAACATTTCTACTAAATACTAAATATTGACAATGCTTTTGAAGACCTGAGTACAAAGGGACCAATGTGATGTCATCTTCTATTTTAAGGCATAAGTTGATACATCTAAGTGGGTAATATAGCCTACGAAGGTCATTTGAACTTGAGTTTTAGTGATTTTTCTAAATATTGTTTATTCGAAAACCTTCTTACATAATATGAGGAATTGGTTCTCTTTTTGTCTTCATCTGTGCTGTCACCTGAAAAAGTCAGCCATTGTTCATCATGAAAATACCATAAGTCATACCTGCATCACAGCAGATCATGAAGTGACTGAAGATGTCAAAGGCTGGGTCCTTTGCTGACATGTTTCTTCCTGACAGATCCAGCATCTTCCTTTGTGTCATTAAGCCACCTACCACTCCATTACCTTTGATTCTTTGTTAATTTTATTCTACCACTGCCTGTTTCACTCAGAAAATGTACAGAAATCAAGAACAACAGCAAAAAAATATTTTAACATTGCTGTTGGTCTAGGGATTAAAAGTATTTAGACAAATAATTCTATTTCTTCATTACTCTCAACTCTTCAAAAATTCTACCTTTAATAAATTATTTGACTAAATGGAAAGAAAATAAATACAGAAGTTAATTTATATATGCTAACAAGAAATCACAGTTTTTTCCACATTGGTTTTACCATTGAAAGAAGCAGCCTTAAAAAAAAAAAACAAAAAAAAAAACGTGTTTAACCAACATATTACTACATCTTCAGCTAAAATATAATTTTGGATAATACATGTGGGAAATACAAAGTGAATCCACATTTTTGTGTTAGTTCCTGACATTATTAAATATTTGTATGTGTATAAGTACTGACTTGATGATACTTGTGATTAAAAACACTCTACATTCCAAACACGAAGTAAAAACAGTAATGAAAGGAAGAATTACATCAGCAAAATGACTGAAGAAGACATCCCTGGTGTGACCTGCCTCACCAACAATGATTTTGCGTCAATCCACAATCACAGGAGCTTTGGGATCTAGGTAGGAGATAGTGACATGATATATATTGAAAACCCTATAGAATCCTACCAAAAAAAAAAAAAAATCTATTAGAACTAATAAATAAACTCAGTAAAGTTGCAGAATATAAAACTAATGTTCAAAAATTAGTCACATTTCTATACACTAACAGCAAAATATCTGAAAGTGAAATGAAGAAAACAATCCCATTTACAATAGCATTAAAACAATAAAATACTTAGGGATAAATTTAACCAAGATAGTGAAAGATCTGTATACTGAAAACTGTAAGACATTGAGGAAAGAAATTGAAGAAGTCACAAATAAATGCCAAGATATCCCATGTTTTTGGATCAGAAGAATTAATATTGCTAAAATATCCATACTACTCAAATCCATCTGTAGTTTCAGTGGTCAAAGAATACAAACTCCCAATTACAGAATGAATAATTTCTGTGAACCTGCTATTGAGCATAGTGACTATAGTTAACAACACTGTATTATACACTTGAAAGTCACTAAGAAATTAAATATTGAATGTTCATACCACAAAAAGTAAATTGTAATTATGTGAGGTGATGGATGTGTTAACTGACCTTATTATGGCAATCATTTCACAATATGCACATGTCTCAAGTCGTCATGTTGTACACCTTAAACTTATACAATATTATATGTCAGTTATATCGCAGTAAAGCTGGAAAAAATAATGGGAGTAATTTTCAAGTCACAGATCAGATGCAGGGTCTGGGGATTTATTCATGATTGGGACACTTTGCGGTCCCCACTCTGTTTTGTTCTTCCTCCCCACTAAGAAACTTGTTGGAGACTTTCTCCTAATATTTTGAGATCATATAATGTGACACAAGGGACTAAAATCAGAAAATCAGATGGAATTGTGTTTATTTTTTTCTTACGGGGATTAAGGAGAATTGGTACATCCGAAAAGCAGACCAAAACTAGTAAACTCAGACTCCAAATGTCAATCAACAGAAGATAATGTTGATAATTTTAAAAAATGACGAATATATTTCCAACTAAAAAAATTAAGTCTGATAGGAGTAACTTGATTGTATAATGCATCATGTGACAGCTGCCACGCTGAAGCTTATCTTTGGGGTCTCACAGAATTTTGGAAGCATTTCTCTGATGAGCATTAATGATGTTAATTGCAGTGGAAGCATAGTTTAATGATAACCAACTTTCTTAACACCGTAAACACACCTAAAATGGCATATTAGACCAGTCCTGGAGCAAAGGAATGTAAAATCGAAAGTATTTCTATCTTTTGCCCACAAGCAACTTTTAAGAGCTGGCAACTGGTGTTTCAAAGCCTTATTGGTGGTGGTGGTTGTTTTCTTTTCTGTATTGGTAGATTTTGAACACTGAGACTATAATTGATTTTACTAAAAAAATTGATTTAGATTAAGGTTAAAGATAACCTTCTTCTACTTTTACAATGCTTAAGGTGTCACACCTAGCAACAAGAACGTTGCATGTACTTTTCAATGGGCAGTATTATTCGACCAAAGCAGAAGTGGCAGAAGTATTTCAACACAGAAAGTTCCCCAAGAAGAAGCTAAATTTTGAGGAATCGCCATCTAAAATTACATTAGTGTTCTCAAACTACAAGAAACATGCTAATAGTTATGTTCATTAATTTTATCTCCTTTGGTTCATTAATTTTATGTTGTCGACTGCGAAAATGACACTGTGCTTCCAGTCTGAAGATTATAAGTCTTCCGTTACAATTTTTTGCATTAGCACACTGGTCCAAATTAAATTAAACTACATTCATGGCATATGAGCAAAACTAAGTAAATAAAGTTTGTATTTTATGAATGAACCAAAAGGATTACCAATTAAAAAGAAAAAAGCACTAAAAATTCTTCTATGGGGAAATATGTTGCCCTCTTCTTAATGAGGCTGCAACCAGGGGCAACAAGACATATTTGATAACATCACATTCAGGTCAAGGGAGATTGTGTGAATATAAAAAAATAATATCCTGTTTTATGCACCAAGAGATAGGGTTAGGGCAAGTTAAACAAATCATTAGTCAAGAGCATATTTTGCTAAAGATCGAGATCTTTGGGCACACGGTATCATTTCTTCATGTCTTTTTCAAGCCTGTATCTGTCTATGGAGGAAAAATGGATATTTTCCCCATAAGACAGTGACAGAAATAGGCTGTGGATATGCGTCTATGTCCAATCAGCAGCATTATGCATAGTAATATGTGGCACAGCTTGTGTAATGAAGTTCCCAGCGTGCAGTCTGGAAAGGTATCCTCCAGTGTGTAGGGTGATTTATTTCCTCTGTCAAGAGGCAGGACAGCCAAGACTTGTCCTTCCCTACTGTACCTGCAAAAATACTCTGTCAACTTGGGAAGTGGTAATGGGTTCGGCGAGAGCTGTACAGGGGCATTGTTTTGAAGCCTTCATTTAGCTGGGCTGTTTCCCATGCCTTTTAATTCTGTCACTGAAACATTAAAGGGGATTTCTTCAAAAACAAAGCAATCTCTAGTGAGAAGGGCTACCATGTTGTACTATTGCCTTGAAAGCAGTATTTAGAATAATGAATAGAAACACTTTTGCTGTGGTAAAAGTATATAGAAAATGAGAGGAAACAGCTTTGTATATAATTTAACAACTTTCTCTGTAGTCAGGGTGAAAGAAAAACAAGATTTGTGTTTGCTCCTTAAAATTATTGAAGTTTGTACATTTACAGTAGCCATGATTTCTAGTGCTAAAATGTAGCTATTAACTATAGTTTTTCATGGCTATTTATATTAGATTTTAAATTAGAATTTTAATTTCCTTTTGAACTTTTTAAAATATATGGAAGTTTACCTAATGATAGTTCTTTTTCCAAACCAGAGCTTTTTTTTTTAATACATAAAACTAAGTAAGTAAAATGAAAATTTAAAATATAAACTAAACAATTTTTCTTTATCATCTCTAACTGTAATAATCATTAAATAGCAAAACATGTTTTATTTTTCAAAAGAGTAGAAAATCAAGAGAATAAAACTGAACAGCAAGTCTCCTAATATTGGAATAAGTTATTTGTTATCACGATTTTTAATGCAAGTGTTTTAATAAATGCTTTATATTATGTGTTTCCTCACATAATTTTTATTTAGAAAGCCAACATTATTTGTTTTTAGAAAATATGTCTTATGTATCTGTAGCATTTCAAAAACCCGCATTTTGAAGTGCTAGTAAGAATTTCATGTGAGCAACTTACAAGTGGAAATAAGGTGTGATTTGTCTACAGATGAAATACTTAACAGTGCTGAAATTCAAATAAGAGTGGAAACAATTTTCTAAAGAGAGGAGAGGGAAATACAGTAATTGGCTCAATGCTCAATTACAATATTTCTGATGAAAAGTTTATTTGAGGCTTCTTTCTAATAAGTTTATCTTAGAGAAGAATGGTAGTTATTTGGCCAGATTCATTGAAGAAGCATGATGTCAAAGGTAAGATCTTAGATGGCACTCGCTTGGGTTCAGACTCAGTTGCGTGAAGGATTCCACCACTTTCTAGACAAGTCACCTGTGTAAGCATCAGACTCCTTATCTGTAACATAAGAATAATAATTTCTTGGTTGTTATGATCCATAATGTTTTAGAAAGTTAAATTAATTTTGTAGAAGTTTTGGCACAGCAACTGGTACCTAGTGAGTATGTTTGGTATACATACTACATTCAGTAAGCATGTCTATGTCACTTTAAATTCTGCGACACAGCATTTCTATACTTTGCCACTTGGGCCGCTAGAATGTTTTGCTTTCTATGGGTTCAGATTCTAGGCCGTAAATTCTGCAGAGCTACTGTGGGGATCACTTTGATACTTCTCTAATGTTCTTTCAGGCATTTTAGTCGAGTAGTATCTTATTCTGTCTTCAACAATGATTTATTACTTACCATGTAGGGTTTGATAGGAAACTGTTTCAAAGATTAAATCAGCTCCTTCCATTTGGACAGCTCTAGCCATTGTCTTTGAATTATATAAAGAGAGTATTTTTTATCAGTGGTCCTTTATTTCTATGCTTGTAAATGGTTTTAAGTTTAAATCTAAAGGAAGGTTGAAGAGCTGGAAAGAGGAGTGAGCTAGACTTATTGGAATTTCTATTGATGACAACAAGTGTTACTCTAAAATGAAATAGCTAAAGCATAAAATCGAGAGTGGTTTACTTTACTCTTCAGAACCTACTTTGTCTTTCTCTATACCCTTATTTCTATTGGACTCTTACTTTGGCTAGGAGCTTTTCACAGATTAGCTCATCTAATCCTCGCAGTAACCATGTGAAGATGTTATTAATCCTGTTTTAAAGGAAACCATGTCTTTGAGAGGTTAGGTGGTCCCACAGTGATCAGGGAAGAACCAGAACTCAAACCCAGTCTTGCCTCACTCCATGCCAATGCTCTTTACTCAGCTATAAAAACTTCTTCCGGGCTTCCCTGATGTTGCAGTGGTTGGAAGTCCGCCTGCCGATGCAGGGGACACAGGTTCGTGCCCCGGTCCGGGAAGATCCCGCATGCCGCGGGGCGGCTGGGCCCGTGAGCCATGGCCGCTGAGCCTGCGCGTCCGGAGCCTGTGCCCTGCAACGGGAGGGGCCGCGGCGGTGAGAGGCCCGCGTACAGCAAAACAAAACAAAACAAAACAAAACAAAACAAAACAAAACAAAACAAAAAATACTTCTTCCGTTTCTCTTCTCCTTCTCCCCCTCCTCCTCTTCTCTCTCTCTCTCTCTGTCTGTCTCTTTCTCTCACATATATTCTCCTTTAGGTAATCATGATGCAGAATGGAAAATAAATCCATGTCATTTTATATTTCTTTTTAGTCATATTTTAATTGAAGACAATGTTAAATAATCTCTCTATTGCATTTTCTAAAAGAATATATCACTATTGTAAGTTGAATGTTAGACTCATGTCTTTTCTCTACATTAGTGACCTTCAGAAGAAATCAGCTTCTGTGACAGCGAGACTCAAATTGGAGTCAAATTATTTTCTTATGGTGAACAGAGAGATTAAGATTTTGCATTAATAGCAAAGACAGCATTGAGGTTAGGATCTAGAAGATCAAAATCAGGTGTGTGGTCCACAATGAGATACAAAGTCTCAGTCAAGCTGTTTTGTCAGAATCAGGGACCTGGGAGGACAGAGTTAGGCTGCTACCTAGGTCAGGAAAATCAGGGATTACAATCAAGAAGACAAGAGAAAATATTACAGATCAAGCTCTTGTCGTAACGTATAGAAGGGGAGAGAGAACTCTTGGAACATCTGTATAACTTCTGTGACCCTTAACTTGCTCATCTTCGAATATGGATATAACTGCTTGAGTTGTGGGGATTAGACATACTGCATGAAATGCACCTAACAATTCCTGACATGGCTATAACCCAATAAATGGCCCTACAAGGGAAGAAAACCCTAGTGTTTTATATATTTATGACCTTGACTCATAATTTAAGATTTTCTGTAGAACGGTGTTTCTCAAACACGAAAGTGTTCTGTTCCACACAGGCTAACATGACAATTCATGTGTCACTGCCCTCCACGTGTGCATGGGTGTCCAGACCCCCAATATCAATGTTAATTTATATAAATGAAGTAAAAGCTTAAAAATGGGATATACACACATACATATAATGAATATACATGCATGAAATGAATATATGTATTTCTAAAATTAGATCTATAATATTGTGGTTTCATAAAAAAGAAGAGGAATTTGTTTATAGGCTATAATTTCAAGTAAATAAGTTTTTTAAAAAAAAACTCCAAAATGTGAATATTCCTTAACATTATACATGTTGAACATAACTACTCTCTTTGAAACTTAGGGGATAGATGTGAGCTGTGACCAGATGAAAAACAAATAAAATTATTTAAAATAGTATTGGCTAAGCATCTCAAAAAATATCAGCAATAATTCTCTTACTGGTCACTGAATACCCATATAAGTTAAAAATCCAGTATGTTCAAATTCATTCAACTTTTTTTTCTCCAGATAACAACACACCTATATTAAATGTTATCAATATCCTACAGTTTCACTCTTCTCTCATCAGATGTTGGTGATGGAAGGATCAGAGGCAAGGATAATGTAAAGGATAGGAAGAGTCCTGGTTGTCAGAAATCGTCTTTCTAAAATGCATCTGGTCATTTTATTGCAGTGCTGAAATTCCTCAGTATCTCCGCATTGCCTATATATAAATGCAAATTCTTTGTCCACCATTTTCAACTTGTTTACTCTTACATGTGAACTTAAATTACAGGCTTACTCACATATCTTCTGAAAAGGGCACACTCTGCTTTGCATGTGCCATTCTCTGTGCTGAAATGCCCTTCCTCATCTGATGTTGCCCAACAAACTTTGGCTTATACTTGAAGACTTAGTTCAAGTGTAATTTCTTTTGTGAGGATTTCTTTAACTGTCCCCTGCACAATTTATCATTTCTGTGTACCTTTTGCCTCCATTGCCTCCATCCGGTAGTTCATACTTCTGTGTTTCAGCACTTAGCAGAACAGTATTACTCTTATTTGTTTGGTTGTGGTGCCCTAATTTAGATAGTGAGTTGCTTGAAAACTAGGATTCTGTTTTTTTCAGCTCTTTATCCTTAAATCCTAGTACACTGCCTGCCTGGCTTAGTACATAGTATAATTCAAGAGGTATGTGTTGAGTAAATGAATTAAAGAGTTCTATGAGACAATTCCATGGTTCACTCAGCCTTGTATTCTACCTGGAATGTGACCTTAGGGATGATACAGCATGGTGGTCGCTATCATCTCTTAGGGGATTTTAAGTTCCTGGAAATTAAGATCTGAGAAATTTTCAGGAATGTTAGCATAACACAAATACAGCGTCACATTTTTAATAGAGCTAATGGTGTATTTTTTCATTTTAAATTGATAAAACTGTTATTTCCGTATTTTCTCTTCGAAATGAAGTAGTCTGAGTAAATCCCAGGGTATAACGACTGAGTGGTGAGCGGTGTCATGACACAGTCACTTAATTTGTTAATCAACTAAACTCCCCTAGGAACTATGATGGTTAACCATTATACAATTCCAAATTTTTATTCTTAATCGTATACCATTTTTAGCTATAATGTAATGTTGATAAAAGACAGAAAACATAACAAAAGATGAAACAAAGGTAGATAAGGAGAATATAACTCTACAAAATTATCTGAAGATGGTCTTTCTTTGCTTTCATATCAGAATTCTAAGTTGCTTTCCTCTTGAGCAGAAGCAAGGTGTCTCTAGTACTACAAAACCTAATGTTAAAAGAAAAAAAGTAGAGTGATGAATATATCTGATTTGTATTTTTATCTACTAAGATGAAGATTCTTAAATATCCATTATGTGTCATTTGTGGGATGTGCTTGCAAACCCCCTAAACTTCCCATCACTTAGAGGGAAAATAACATAAAAATTATATTTTAAAAAGTTTTTAGTTAAAAATATAAAAATTTTAATTTTTAATTCAGCTAAGAATTCTTGTCTATTTTGATGTAAAAAAGTTATATTTCAGTCTACATGCTAATAGACATTCAAACGTGATGTGTTATTTTATAAATTTGTTCAAAATCAAGAGGTTATTTTTTCATAACACAATTAAATTAAAGTAAATACTATGAATGACTTGTTAAGTGGCAAATGTTGAATTTTGTCTTTATATGCTCTAAAATTTATCAGAATATGACAATCAATTTTATAATCTTTTCTAACATGCTAATATAAATTTCTTTAATCTTCTTAAAGTAACCTTTTTGTCACATTCCATATACACATAAAATTATAAAGGGATTGTTTTAAATAACAAGAAACCTCCTCAAAATTATGAGCTTCTGAGAAAGGAATTTAAGAGAAAACCCCCATATAGTTGAGGATAGAATTTGAAGGTACATTTGGATTCTGTGCTGAAGTATTCCATTGACTTCCACTCCAAAGGCAACAATATGTTTGTGGTCTTCTGACTATAGAAGGTTTTCAATTAGACTATAAAAGAGAAGTCGCAATTGGTACTCTAAAAATTTCTATTAAAATTTTAAACATGCACAATGAAGCCATATTGCATAACAGATGCAGTCAAATTTGCTGATGATTCACTCAGGGGATTGCTTTAGGAAGATTAACACCTCAGTGGAATTTGAATCTATCTATCTATCTATGTATCTATCTATCTATATCCACATATATACCTCTGCGTTCAAATAAACCAGCCAAACTGGCCATTTGCAGCTGTTCACCACATTTGAGCTGCTTATATTTTCAGCAGGGCTTAGAAGCAGGAATGTAATAAGGATACGGCTGATTGGTATGGAATATTTATCCTAAGCCACTAGAAGGCCAATATTTTGTGACTTTCAATGTTATTTTAATTATAATTTCTGAGTATTCCCATAATAAAGAGCAAGTTTAGAAAATTCCTAATTATTTCTCTTCCCATTATATTTCCTACCATATCCTCTAACTCAGGCCCTTTGCCCTACTCTCTCATACTTCTCCAGAAAATTCACATTCTTGGGGACTTGTGCCTTGTTAGCCGTAATCCCTGTTAAATCCAATATTCTTTCTTTATCCCTGCTGCCTCCATCATTTATTGGAAAAGGACTTCATTTTCACTCATACCTTAAGGAAACCATAGTTTCTGAATATCAGAGGAGGCTTGCTTATTCTGTTACCAAACCAGGGAACAGCAGAAGTAAAACTTCAGACATAAAGAGGATCTCTGAGGCAGTAATATAAGATGACAATATATTTTTCAATTGGTTGAATATGGTAATAAAGCAAGGAATAAATTTAGCTACAGTACTTTCCAAATATGTCTTGACCTTCTATTTGTCCCCTTTGGTTTTTACTAGACAGTCAAGCATTTTGGTAGAAGTTTTCAGTATACTGAAATTTTCAATCGGGGACCCTAGTGGCTATCTTACATTTATATATTTATTTTAGCTCACGACTAACACAGTCCTTACAGAAACTAAGCAAAACTAAACCACAACTGTATCAGGCTTATCTCATATTTCAGAAGATTTCTAAAATGTAGGTGGGTGTTTAGTGGACAGAAAATAAAATAAACAAAAATGTGAAAGAATCTCAATCTAAATTATGTTTGATTCAAATCATTGCTTGGATGGCTCTTATTTTTTAATGTCAGGTCTCTTGTGCCAGAATGACAGACCAACCCTTTTGCTAACAGCCTGTGTTTCAGTGGGAGAATTTCTGTTTTCTTACAGCCTGAATTCAATGCAGTCTGATCACCAAAGCAAGGTAATACCAGCCCAGCATGCATGTGATTTAAATACACAAGACTTGCATTTAAAGAACATTTAATATCCTCTTAGTTGCCCTTAGGTAAAAGAGAGTCCCCAAATCCAGTCTTTTGTGCTTCTGCAGGGATAGAATAATAGAAAATTAAGATGATTCCTCTGACTGTGAACTTCAATCCCAGAGAGCTAGATGAGGAGTACAGTCTATTGACCCCGTTCTCTTTTTTTGCTCCTGTACAAGGAGAGCCCAAAAGCAAAATCTGTGGAAAATAGCTAAGTGTTCATCCGTTAGCATTTTAGCATTCAGGTACCACTAATACAAATTCAAAAAATGCTAATAAAGTCTGAAATTTCCCAGTAGGGGAGTAATGGAACACTTTTTAGAAAGGCACTTTCAGTTAATGACTAAGGCATTTTTTGCTAACAGCAATTTTGGCTTCTTATCCCAGGTGGAGAAAAATGCATTAAACAGGAGATTAAAATGTCCTTTCAACTGCTTGGTAATGCCAGCTGCTGCTGCAGGCTAAGGCATCCATGAAGTGGCATTTAGTTGATGGTGGTTCTGTTCCAGGGATGGAGCAAGTACGAAAATCCTGCTGGATGGGGGTCTCTTTAAATATGCTGTATACGCACAAATAGCAAGTGTAGGAGCTGGGCTAGGATGGTAAACTGTACAATCTGTTCATTGCATTTTGGTTGCTAATTAAGAGGTGACGTACAGTATGAATGCAAAGAACCTGTTGAAATTCTGTCAGGCTCTGTCTTTGCTTTCACATGTTTGAATGCTATTTAATAAGGCGTCTTAATTGAAAGCAGAGAAATGTATAAAAGTAGAGGACAAATATGTTGGATTAGGATTCTGCGACAATGTGTGTGCGTATTCATGATTTCTAACCCCTCGGTGCTTCTCTCAGAGAGAGCTACTCTACTTTATAAGCACAATATGCAAATTCCGTGATTTTCTTCTTGCTGTAGGGGATAGAACCAGAGTGGAAAGTTGGAAACAGAGCCTGCGAACACAAATGTGAACTTAACAGTGACTCTGACGTAAAGGAAAAGTGGTTTCTCTTGCCAAGAAATACCGTTTTTTATGAGGACTGTTTAAGTAAAGAAGATGGAAAAAAAGGGAGGGCACTGTTACTTTTAACAATATATTGTGTGTGTATATTTTTATAGTTAAATGCATATTTTCTCTCACTTTATCCTCAGTGTATGAAGCCAGATTAATACCAAACTTTATTCCCGGCAAATTGGCTTCATATAGTAAACATAATGAAGAAAGGGAAAACTAGAGCAAGAGACAAAGCCATCGGTCTCTGTGAAGCCGGTAATGCTAGAGGCAGGAGCACACAGGAAGGTCAGCATGAGGAACTGAGAATTCTATCTCTATGTTTTCGTTTTATTGTTTATATGTAGGCATTAATTAATGAGTTAAAATATGTGAAACATTCTGAATTTTCCTGGCACACAGCAAGTGCTCAAAAGTATTCATTCCGTCTTCCCTGGTGTTTATTATTTAGCCCTTGAGTGCCAATAGACTTAGAAAATCTGATCATGGTAAGTTTTCTCCTTAGAATTCTTATTGCCCATGCTTCCCTCTTGAGCTAAAATTATTTGAATTTGTTTTACTTATGCTAATCAAAGACTCTTCTTCTACCTCTCCAAATGACAGGTAGAAGTTGGCACTATTTAAGCAACTATATGTACACCCACTTTAACAATCATTTAGCAATAGCTTAAAAAAAAATCTTTTGAGTTTGAAGGTAGCTTTTCATTTCCATTTGTACTGTTCTCATCTTCCCAGTCTCCTCGTTTATTCCGCTCATAGAGTTGAGTAGGACTTCCTCATTTGATACCCAGATCTGTTGACACTCCTCCTTAAATGTCAGCAATACCTAAGGCCCAAAGACATACAAACTACGATGCCTTAGCAGGAGGTTAACCTGGAGCATTTGTCATCACTTGAGCTACATAAACCCTCTGTTTTGCAGACTTACAGTAGCCTGAATTCACAGTCCGCTGAAATTCTGAGTTAGCAGTAGGACATTGGAAACAGCCATTCATTATTATGTAAATAACCAAGGAGTAACTTAAGTAAATAACTTCAGCAAATGTGTTACTCAGTTTTTTAAAAATCATCGCATCCATAGCAATAAGAACTAATTGGTACCTTATTCAGCATACGAGGATCTGAATTTAGAGACTAAGAAAACTGAATAGTGATTTGTAACTATTTAGGTGACTCTAGAGACAGGGAGGAAGGGATGGAAGATGGGTTGTGTTCACTTCTGGGATTCGATTCAATCTCTGGAGCCAGGATCCCGATACCTTTATATTACGGTATAATGTTTTTAAACATATCAGATCTTCAAATTGTCAGAAATTCTGTTGCAATGATTCTCCATAGTTTTATCAGTTTTATTATCTTTTGTCAATACTGGACATAGAATTCTCAAGAAATACTACTGCTAGGGCAGTTAAAGGTGTGTGGTACTGCCCTTGGGGCTAAAAGCAGGATAAGCTGAGGTGATCCCTCAAGCAGCCTTGAAATGAACGCCCTAGCTTTCCAACACTAGAGCGGAGCAGTTGTGCAGAAGGTTCTATGCTGAGATGCTCTCAAATTCTTTCACATATTAGTAAGACTGTAAATATTATTAAAGATTTCAGACTCCTAATCACTAAGAAAATAAAACCATACCAATACCCTCAATTACAAGTCAACTGTACAATGTTACTTACCGTAAGAATTTAGTTTTCCTTGGTAAATGCCAGTTAAAAACATAGCAATTACATGTTCTTACAGATTACTTGGTGACTCTATTTCTAAAGTTTGTATGACTTGCCCTCTGATTTTATAACCAAAATAATTTCTTTACCCTATAATTACTGGCTATGTAAATACCTGTCAATAGATGATTGACTCTGGTCATTTCCATTTAATTAAAAGGTCAAGACTGACACATACATACTTTTTTATTTAATGATAATATTTAACCTATAACCACAAAGGTAGTTTAGTATCCAAGACAAATTCATTTTTGCTGTGCACACTGAGATACACAATATGAATTTGATATCACAGACATGTAACATCAAATTCCCCACATGGCAGTTTTAAGTGTTAGGTCATTTGTACATAATAATGATATGTAATAAATGCACATAGAAATGTTCCATAAATTATTAGTCATGTATAAATTTATTGAATTACTGCATAGATTAGGTAATAATAATGAGTAGGACAAAATCATTTCACAGATTTTTTTATTCAGTTACAAAATATACTTAGCTATTTGTTCTCATAATTCTTCTCCTTTGAGTGAGGGAGAGAAAATAGGAAGCAGAGAGGAATAGGACTTATGATACGTAGTCCTCGGTTCCTAGGCGAGTCTGTGGGGATAAAAGGGTGCAATGGAGCAGAAAGACAGAAGAGGTCAGATGGGTTACATGACAAGAGTAAAGAGCAGGCTAATTGAATTTGCAAATGATATGAAATTGGGAGTTGTCAGGAACACAGGGGGAGATACATTCTGTGAGTGTTGGTAAGTTTGAGTAAATTGATGTTCTGGAACTTTGAACACTTACGCTTTGCATACTTTGGCTCTGCTTTGTTCTTTGCCATAGGGTTTATTTGTTACTCTTCTTACAAATAGCTGATGATTATTCCATTGTCCATTCAACAAATATGTACCCAAAATGTTCCTGCCCTTTTTTACTCCAAGGAAGGACACAGAGACAAAAATAAATATAATCATTATTTTTATAGCTTTCCTGGCTTGAAAACACAGTTGCCCCAGAATGTTCTAGTCAAGTGTAGGACACATGGCAATTTGAGTTTTTCTGGATGGAACATGGCTCTTAATTTGAAATTTTTACAAAGATCAATTCAGAGTTCAATCTGAAGGAGAATACCATGGATAATTTTGCAGAGGAAAAGCGCCCTTTAAATAGGCTATATAAAAGAGATGGTAAATAGTGCAGTTTTTGGCGTATTGGTATCTGGAAACTCCCTCACCCCTGTTACCATTACTTTAGGATGGAGAAATACATTTACACTTCAAAGGGTTTGGCCTCCTTTGCCATATATTAAATGTTTCATTCTTACTTTAATTGAATGTGGCATCATTTTTGCGTGATGCAAGGTGCCTGGCTGTCAGTCCTGGAAGGAGGAGCCCCTTCCCTGCAATGCCTGGTGAATGAGAGGTGGCAGGAGCACATGGTCCTTCACTCTCACCCTCATTAAACTTCTCTTGCTTCACCTCTTTTCCACACAGCTCTAGTAGCTCTCAAAAAAAAAAAAAAAAAAAAAAAATCTGGGAATGAATATAGACCTCATAATATGATATGAAGAAATGTAGGTCATGAAAATTTCAAGCCTGATAGAAATAGTTAATGCTCATTTATGCAATGACCTATGTTGTTTAATTTATTTATAACTTCTAAATGTTATAACATTCTTTTAAAACTTATCTCCTGTCAGTTTTCTTACAGTGCCCCAGGGAAAATTTTAAACTTGAAAGTTCCAACATTTCAGATTTATCAAAGTGAAAGAATTTCTCAGATTCTCTTTTCACTGGGTTTCATGGATTTTTACATTGGAGAGTTAATATAGCTAAAAAAAAAAAAAAATCGCTCCGTTAAAAAAAAAATTACCTCTAGGCTGAGACCATATTTGGAGAGCTTCTGCTCCAAAGCAGTTTTGAGGCTATTTACATAAAAGGAGGAAACTGGAATTATAACTGAAGTTATTTAAATGACAAAATTCACTAAACTTGGTGCTATGATAATGTCTGATGAATATACACATTTTCTAAAGAAAATTAGATAAAATCTCATTCCGTTAAAGCTGTATCTAGTTTATAGTGAAAAAAGCCTTGTTTTAAGGTGTTATTTTTAAAGCGTTTTGCAGACTGTGAACTCAACCATTTTTTAAAAGAAAGATTTTTATTCTTAATAACAGTAACTGATAGAATTGGTTAAAAAGTATTTTTTTATATATGGGATCACCTGTTTGTGGGTTTAACGTGTCCTTTTAACAAACCTATACATGCCTTAGAGCTGTAAATTCTTTCAAGTTCAATAGCAGGCCTAACTAAGCACCTTGAAACCTAGAAATTTAGCCAGTGCCTTAAGTATGATTAACAAGCTGAGTCTAGCAAATCATGCTGTCATACTTTCTCATGCACCCATATATATGGGGATCTAAATTACCACTCACTGATTACTATTTAATTAAAGAAGAAAAGTGCAGGTAAATTGTTCCTGTCACTATAAAGTCTGTGGACACATTCAGTGACTGTCACTCACCTAAACTAGTCCCTGAGTGATTAGCTAGCTGCAGGCTATATGGAATATATCATTTCTTTCAAAAACAAAGCAAGAATCTTTCGGGGGGTGGGGGAGTATTATATTTGTTGTACATCTCTTTCTCTGTGTAATTTGGTTATTTTGAGACAATAGCTTAGTGTGAGAATTACACCATGCAGCAGTTTTAGCCCACCTACATTTCATGGCATTTGCTATTTTTTTGCATTGTTCATATTCATATTTAAGACATTTAAAAACATAAGCAAGTAACTTGAAAGACAAGCTAGGTTTCTAATGATGAAGAACGTTGTTTTCTCCTAAAATATTGGTCCATGCCACTCATCCCCTGCCCCCAAGCATCTCCTCCGCTCCTGTCTCATATACAGGCTTTGCCTTCAGAACTCATGTAAGTGTCCTTGCATTCTGCCCTTGGACTTGATCGACGTGGCTCCTGCTCTGGGCCCTATGCTTTGGAAACCCCCACTATGACCCTCCCTTCACTGACCCCCCCTCCTAAGGTAGACAGAATCCATTGGGCTGGCTCAGGGGACAAACCCAGTTGGGATATGTAATCCTCCAATTAGATGACATCTCAGGACCTTGGGACCCCATAATTTCCTGCACAAATATACCTGAGAAGACTCCTCAGGCCTGTGCTAGAGGATCCTCCAGGTCCCTTCTCCTGAGGGCACCAGTGTGCCTTTTCCAAAGGGGAGAAGGAGATGGAGGTTGTGTTAAGCAAGCATGAAGATGATGGTCCAGGGGTGGAAGGAAAAGTGGTGGGTGGCTGCTCGGAAGCCTCCACAGAACTCATGTCTGGCCCATAAAAGGAGTGATCCTGGTATCATTTACCCAGGGAAGTCTTTCCTAACTTCCATGATAAGGTCAAATGCCTCTATTATTTTTATAAGCCCTTAGATCATCATGTGACAATCCTTGAACATTTGGTATTTTTTACTTTTTTTGTATGATTATGTACTTAATGTCTACCTTGCTACAAGTCTTTGGCCTCAATTAAGCCAGAAAATGGGTTTGATTATGTTCAGTATTGTATCCTCTTGCCAAATAGATTGGCAGGCTCATTGTAGATGCCTCATCAATATTTGTAATGAACGAATGTGAGCTTTCAAACTTTATAACATTTCTCTGAAAACTCGAAGACGAATGAACTTATTGAGTACTTGAGGCTTGATACATGTTTGGCAGATACTTGGAAAAAGTGTGTTAGTTAATGTTTGTCCAGCCAAGCTGATAATCAGTTTGAGTGACTATTACCTGGTTTGCATATATGTGCTATCAATTATTTATTAGTCATAACTATAAATAATTTTACTCTGCCCTCCTGCTATATCAGTACATTTAACAGAAAAGTCCAGGGGAGTTAATTGGCTTTAGGCATATATGGATCTAGGAGTTCATATGACAACATAAGAAATCTGTCTCTTTCCACTTCTAGACATTGTGTTGTCTTTGTTCTGTGGCAGTCTCTTTCCCCAGCGATTAGACTAAAAGTTCCAGGCCTGACTCTCACAGACCTAGTCTGGGTCACACGTGCAACCCTGAACTATGCAGGTCAGGCCATCATAGCAGAGGGATTGAAAAATGAGGATAAAGCATGTTCCCCAAAAGAAAATTAATGGGTTTTTATTGTAATAAAGATACTGAGCGGTTAACACCACAGATACTTATACACTTTAACTATCAACACACTCTACAGAACAGAGATTCTTGATTTAAAGTGACTTGATTTAATGACTTGCAGTCAGTTGCTGCTGTGTTATCCGTTTATCACACATAGAAAGAGAAGGAGCAGTATGCAGCCTTGCCTTCTAAGCTTGCTTCCTGAAGGACTCTGCTCAAGCATCACCAGGGTCTGCTCTCAGAGTAGCCCTTCATCACTTCCTCTGAGGGATTAGGAGGGAGAGAGGCTACTGGATCCAAGTTACAGCCCAGTCAATGTGGTACTGACTGCACTCAATAGTATGGGATTTTGTAAGTTAAACATGGAATATGACCTGAAAAGGGAGCTAGATTTGTACCTTTAGGACACAGACTAGCTGTGTGTGTGTAAAGGTTTAACCATGATTCAGTGTACACTTTAAGACTCTTGGACACTGTGAAACAGCAGAGTGATGAGGTATCAAAGGATGAAAATGTCAGTGCCAATAAGGATTGGTTCATGGATCTTAAAGGCTCATATGACTTGTGTAATAGTTAGTGTGCAGGAGATAGCCACAAGTACTGATGATGGCAGCTGCAGAAAACATGGTAGCTTTCTAATTGGAAATTAGCAAAATGACCAAGAATATTCACTCATTCTAATATTTATTAAATATTTATTATTTAAATAATAAATGCACACCATGTGTGCATTAATTAATTAATTAAACACATGGTTATTAAATACTTAATATACCAGTGCCGGGAATGTATATATATATTCAACTCCTAATTATGAGGGATCAAGAAAGGCTTTACAGAGATTGCCACCAGGCAGAAAGAGGCATTTCTGTGGGCTAGCAGCCTGAGCAAAGGCACAGAACTGTAACGTACTTCTGAGCGTGTGGGGTGGGCAATTCCTTTAGTATGACTGGAGCCCAGTGTGTGAGGCACAATAAGATTGGCCAAGAGAAAAAACAGACAATCATTGAATGCCCTAAATGCTGTGTAACATTTACTTTATTGTAAATGTGTTAAAGAAGCTCTTAATCTGAGGAACGATCAACAGCTTCACATTTTAGAAAGACAATTTTTGTGAAAATATGGAAGACATATGTGTGGTGTCCTGAGACTAGAAGCAGGGAAACTGGTTAGAACACGACTTCAGGTAAACTATATTAAGGGCCTGAAGAGAAGTAGAGGTGTGGCTAGAGAGGTGTACATGACAGATAATTTGTGTAGGTGGGTTTGGTGATTGGTTGGAAGTCTGAGATTGGAAGTTATCACTCATCAGATTGAGAATAAGAAAGAGTGTAGATTTGGCGGACAGGATAATGAGGAATGTGTGTTGGAATTGCTGTATTGGAGATCCAGAAAAGGCTCAGAGAGAGGTATGGGTCAAAGGTACAGAAGTGTGTGTCATTAATGGGCAGAGAAATACGTGCAGCGTGAGTAGAAAGAAAAGAGCAAGCCAAGGGAAGAACTTGAGGATCACTAATTGTCAAAATAGGTGTAAAGAGAAAGAAAACTTCTCATATAAAACTGGAAAGGAAAAAGAGGGTCAGAAAAACCTAACAGCACGGACACCTGTGCCAAAGAGGTGCCACTTTGTCAGATGCTGAGTGGCCAAGCGGAGAAGCCCTTAAGGAATCCACTGATGCTTGTGCATCCAACGGGAATATTTTCAATAAAAATAAGAAATATGACCAGAAAACAGTATTACTCAACTTTCTGAAATATTCACCTAGTGATCCTAGATTTCCCCCGAAAAGCTTCCCTTCCAAAATGTTGTCTGCAAAAACCTCTTCAAACTTCTCCTGGGTTCTTATAAATTATATGACCCTAATTGAGATAATCTTCTAATTTTTTGGATCAGAAATTGAGAGATACTACTATATAGACATGCTCTATTACTGAATAATATTAAATATATGAGAAACTTCACGTAATACGTCATTCAAACATTAGTTTCATATTATAGCTGTTTCTATGCAGTCTGGGCCCTACTCAGGAGAATTACCTTTTATTATGCCTATCACACCAATGTCAGTGCAGGTCACCAGGCTCAAGATAAAATTTGCTTGTCCCTACACGTGTCCATGGAAAATCCAATGTGTTTCCAGAGAATCTGTGAAACACATTGGATTCTAGGGAATGTTTCCAGGGAATGTGTCCCTAGGGAGCTCACATTGTCTGATTCCAAGCCTCTGCTATATCAGTTTAGATTATGGATCATCTCACTATCCTCCAGTGGTGATATCATTCATGTTTTGTTATTACATACCCACAAATGTATGTATGTTATTACATACCCATCTTTGTGGACATTGCTGCCTTTGCTAAAGCTTTGGAGAGATGTTAAAAGTTTCTTTTTTCTTTTTTTTTGTTTTTTAGTAGATCTTTACTGGAGTATAATTGTTTCACAATACTGTGTTAGTTTCTGTTGCACAACAAAGCGAATCAGCCATATGCATACAGATGTCCCCATATCCCCTCCCTCTTGCGTCTCCCTCCCACCCTCCCTATCCCATCCCTCTAGGTCATGGCAAAGCACCAAGCCGATCTCCCTGTGCTATGCTGCTGCTTCCCACCAGCCAACTATTTTACATTCAGTAGTGTATATATGTCGATGCTATTCTCACTTCACCCCAGCTTCGCCCTCCCACCCAAAGTCCTCAAGTCCATTCTCTATGTCTACCTCTCTGTTCCTGCCCTGCAACTAGGTTCACCAGTACCATTTTCTTTTCTTTTTTTTTTAGATTCCACATATATGCGTTAGCATATGATATTTGTTTTTCTCTTTCTGACTTACTTCACTCTGTATGACAGACCCTAGGTCCATCCACCTCACTACAGATAACTCAATTTTGTTTCTTTTTATGGCTAATATTCCATTGTATATATGTGCCACATTCATTATCCATTCATCTGTCGATGGATATAGCCTTTGTCTTTTAAAAGAAAGAGAAAACCATCCCTAGACAGCTTTCTGAAATCGCAGGTTCAGAAAAGATGCTCCCGTGATTGGAAGATGGCTAAAACAACAGAATATGTGTCTCCAGCCTAGTGGTAGAAGAAATCAAGGGAGAAGATTATTAGGAATGGTTGTTGACTGGGCACGCCAACTAATAATGTTCCCCAAACACAGCTATGACTACATCCTCACACAAATCCCAGGAGGTTGAATTGCTATGATTTCCAATTTTACAGAAACTCAGGTAGACTCAGGTGGGTCAATTGAAGCTAAAAGCAAGGAGGCAAAGGCATTTTTAAAGCATTCCTGCTTCTTATTTTAAGTTCCATATATTGGTAACAAGCCACATGTGTGTCCTGACACTGGATAGAAGAAAACCAGCAGTCATTACACAGGCTTGTGCTTCTGCTCAGCTATTCTCTAAATATACTCACACATTCTTGCTTATTTAGCATGTCTATTCCTTCCTCTCTTCTTTTCAAAATTTCATCCTTTGAATTCCCATGTCATTTACAAAGTTTTCCTGACCATCCCAATTCTAGTAACTTTTCTCATCTTTAAAAGTCCATGACTTTTAAGTTGTAATAATTTATTTGATATTTGTTATAAATTGTCTTGAAATTTTGGTTATAGTTTCCATTATGTATGAAGACTTTCCCCTTGTAAACTTCTTAAAAACAGAGAGGATGGCTGCTCGGAGTTGTAGCTATCCTACTCCTACTTCCTCCTGTCTCTTGTCCACTTTCTAACAAGTAAGTGTCATTTAAAATAACAGAAATATAACCTTACTCATGGTAATGTGCAAACAGATTTTCAAACGTAACCTATTTTTCCTAAACCACTATCAGTGTTACAAATAAATATTATGAAACTGAAAGGCATTGGCATCTGATATCTGATCTTCTGTAGGAATAACCACCCACTCCTGCCTAGGTAAAGCCTTCTAAAACAAGGGTAAGAGGTCAAAGCTCTTTGCCCTTCATGTAATATTTATTGAACACTTAAAATGTTCTTATGATGTACTAGATATTGAGATTGTAAGGGTAAAAGACAGCCCTGTTCTTCAGGAGCTTGTAGTCTAGTGGGAGATGCAGAAAAGTAAACAGGTGATTATATGGCAGCGTGGTATATGTCCCCAGCTTTCCTGGAGCCTGTTATTTGTCTCCTTTTCAGCATTATTTCATAGGAGTTTGAAACTCTTCCTTTGTTTCCCACTCTCTATTCTATTTTTCAATCTTGTTTCCTAGAATGTACAAGAATGCATTTTATTTATGCTATTTTCTAATAGGCAACTTCTAAATAATGACTTTATTTCATCCCCCATACATGTTTGTTGTAGCATTTTAAAGCGTGTGTAGGCTGCTTCTCAGATAACTATCAATGATCCCCACCTCAGGGTATCCATGCTCTTGTGTAATCCTCCCCTTATATGTGGACTGGACCTAGTGGCGTGCTTATAACAAATAGAATATAGCAGAAGTAATGGAATGTCTCTTCTGAGATTGACTTACAAATGAATGGACTTCCACCTTCTCTCTGGCTTGTCTAGTGTGTTTTCCCTGGTGATGTAAACTGCTATGTTGGAAGCTGCTTTGTGGAGTGACCCATGAGACAAGAAACTGAGGGCAACTTTCAGCCAACAGTCAGCAAGAAACTGAGGCACCCTGTCCTATAGCACAGAAGCAACTGAATCCTGCCAACAAGCAGATTCTTGACCCAGAGAAACCATGAGATAATAAATGTTGTTGTTTTGAGCCACTATCTTTTGGGATAATTCGTTAAACAGCAATAGATAATACAGCCTGGAACAGACTGGATTTATCATGTTGATACATGGACTTTATAACTAATCTTCTGCCCTCATTTTTTCCATAGACTTTCCTAACTTCTAACATGTCCTGCACTGTAGTTTTGTTTCCTTTCACTTCAGACTTTCTAAATTGCCAACACTTCTTGGCGAAGATTTCTTTTTTAATACTTTTTTTCTAATTAATTAATTTTATTTTTGGCTGCTTTGGGTCTTTGTTGCTGCGCACGGGCCTTTCTCTAGTTGCGGCGAGTGGGGGCCACTCCTCACCACGGTGTGCATACCTCTCATTGCAGTAGCTTCTCTTGATGGGAGTACAGGCTCTAGGTCCGTTGGCTCAGTAGTTGTGGCTTGTGGGCTCTAGAGCGCAGGCTCAGTAGTTGTGGCACATGGGCCCAGTTGCTCCGTGGCATGTGGGATCCTCCTGCACCAGGGCTCGAACCCATGTCCCCTGCACTGGCAGGTGGATTCTTAACCACTGAGCCACTAGGGAAGCCCTTGACGAGGATTTCTAATTTCTTATAGGAAGCTAGATTTTGACCACCACTGTAATAAAATTGAGTAGGTTACAAGTAAGACCATGAAAGCTTTCTTATCTGTAGGGTAGAGTTTCAGAGTCTTGGAAGATAATTTACTCTTAGTCCTCAAGGCAAGGCTCTGGGCTGGCCAGCTACCAGTCTCTCTTCCTAGACAACTGCAGTAGATTCTTCCCTGATCTCCCTGACCCCAAGAGTCTGTTCTCCCCACTGCAAATCAGGAAGATCTTTTTTTTTTTTTTTCGGTATGCGGGCCTCTCACTGCTGTGGTCTCTCCCGTTGCGGAGCACAGGCTCCGGATGCGCAGGCTCAGCAGCCATGGCTGACGGGCCCAGCTGCTCCGCGGCACATGGGATCCTCCCAAACCGGGGCACGAACCCGTGTCCCTTGCATCGGCAGGCGGACTCTCAACCACTGCGCCACCAGGGAAGCCCAGGAAGATCTGTTTGAAATGCAAATCTTCCCCTTACAATGCTCCACCCCCACCATCACACACATACACACACACACACACACACACACACACACACACACACACACACACACACACACACACACACACACACACACACACACACACACTTCAAATAGTTTGAGACCTTCTCACTGATTTCAGGTAAATGAGAAAAGACCTCTTCAGGACCTACCAGGCCCTGCAAGGTTCAGCCAGCGTACACCTCCCCATCATCGTACTTCATATTCTTCTCATTCTTACTGTCAGGCCACTACAGCTCCTCATCTCTGCTCTCTTTCTGCCATACCGTATTTCCACACCCTGTTTCCTCTCCTAGGAATAAATACTGTAGATAAGTAAGACATGCTCATCTTTCGGATCACAGCTCATCACACAGATCTACTTCTTCTCTCAAGTTTTCCATGATCTCTTCTATGTTCACGGATCACCATAAAACTCTTCTTCATAGCCCATAGCCCACTCACAATATTCAGCTATTTTGATGAGAGCTTCTAGTCCTAGATTATAAGCTCCCTCCCTGTAGGTACCATGTAATATTTTCTCATCGAAGTGTAATAATGTCTGGCAATAATAGATGTATGATAAATATTAATGAATAAATGAATTAAGTAGGCAGCACTAAACTCTTATCCTTAGTAAACAATGTTATTATTAGGCTACAACTTCAATAAAGTATTAATTTTATGTTTCATCTAACATGACCGTAGTGCAGAGAAAGAGATTAGAACAAAAGGGAGATAGTAAATTTTAAAAGGTTGCCATATATATGTATTAAATATATTTTCCTGAACTTATGTACCATATATTAGTCCTAGTTTTACACTGTACGACATTTTATACATGTAAAAGTAAGAATCTAGTATTAATATACAGTATGTTCAATTTCTGAGTTCTTTTAACCAAATTAGATGAAGAATTAGATTAATCCATTCAAACATTAGTTACTTGGGTGGTAATTGATTTTTACCTTTCAAAACTAGGTTTATCATGCAGCATAAAATTGAAGAAGCACTGAAATCCCTTGGAGCGCAAAGACCCACTCCCAAGCATCTACCTGACCTTGCTTGGTTGTGGTTTTCTTCCTTACTTGGCCGCATTTTTCCTTGACACTGTTACTTTTCGTTAGAATCAGGCTGATAATTTTCTTGAATCTTTGTGCCACTGATTAGCCTCTCCTTAAAACTAATTTTTAAAATAATGCTCAAAGCTTTGAAATGTTGAGTTCTTCACATTTAATTTTCCTCATTTTATTTCTTATTTATATTCTGTAAATAAGTATATATATTTCAAACTGAGACAGACCTTGAAACATAACGTGTCTTTATATAGCTGTGATCCACCCACTCAGAAGAAAACAATTCATGAACATGGAGTTTAAAATATATCATAAAATTCACGCTTCATACTGTGCCAATTTAACACAAACATGCCACATCCCTTGCATTAATAACCATAGATGATGACTGACAGAAGAAGTTCATAAGACTGCAACTTAAAATCCATTTATAGATCAGAAAATAATTTGAGTAATGAAATTTAGATATACAGAAAAACCATATCTGCACTTACATGCAGATGACCAGAATCTCTAATGCCATATATGATTCATTACACATATGAGGCACTAAGCATTTATGCCCTTTAACTGTTTCCAGTCCTTCAAAGAGGACCAGAATACCCTTTTTAAATATAGTTTTTCTTCTAGAAGTTTATTAAAACAATAGTTGGGTAATATTTGTGGGATGTGAAAATGATTTTGTTGAATTCTGGCTGCTTACAAAATGTCTCTTACTGGTCACTGGCAACTTGTGGGATTATTCAAGCCGAGTTAAAAACCCTGATATTTAGAAAACAATTAAGATTATATGACTCTAAAACAAAATCACTTTGTAGATTATGAAGTCTGGTAATGCTGCTCACTCATCAGCTCTAAAAGAAGAGTTTACATATAGAGAAATAGATAATCAGCATTCTTAATAGGTGCTATTATACAGTCTATCACATAGCAACAATAATATTAAGAGAAACAAAATTATACTTATTTTTTATTCTCAACTTCTCTGAATGATTTCCCAACCTATGTCACTAAATACTATTTTGAAGAGTCCATCAGTTTTCAAGCTTTTCCCGAAGTTGATGCAAGGAACACAATTGTTTTATTTATTTTATCCCTATGTATCTTATATTAGGAAAGTACATTTTTTAAGGTATAATATTATTAAAATACTAATGCTGGACAAATAGACTAAAGTATCATTTAAAGGTTATCCATAATCTGAGATAGCACTAAATTGTTGGACAGAAAATTGAAATATTGTGCCTGCTAGAAGAGAATCAGGGCAAAAGATTGACCTCACTCTGCTTGGCAAGTTATGTGTAAGAAAAAGATCATGTCTGGTCCCTCTGTATTCCATACTGCCCTGCAACAGCAGAGAATATTTTGCAAATTTTTCTTCTCATGTATTATCAGCAGGTCTCTTTGGAAAATAAAATAATGCCTAATTCTTTAAAAAAAATAAAGGTTATCCATATAAAATAAAATAAAAGTTATTTGTGAAGATTTCCTTCAGGAGATCATCTTTGTTCCAGTGCACACGACTCTAACTAGAATTTGGAGAGGCCAGGTGACACAGCGGGAAAATATCTGAACTGCAACTCAGGAGATAAGTCACAAATTGGAAAATTCTGAAAGGTTACATAATAGGTGAACATTTTTTGCAAGGGTATTTTTGTCAATTCATTTTAAATGGTACATTATTCAAGCAGAAATATTCCACAAGAATTTAAGATCCTACAAAAATTAACAAACATCCTTGGTATTGTTTGTTCTATCTTTTCTCTCTTTGTTTTTTGCTTCTTACTTGATAGGCCCAAACTTTATTATAAGTGGGAAATTTTCAGTTTATGCTTTTATAAACTATATTATGCTTTTATTACTATAAAGTACTTGTTATAGGATAATAAATAGATTGCTTATTTGTTCACAAAAAGTTTTTCCTGTATTTCCTATACAAACTGCTTATCTAAATTTGACTACCTCCCTTCAGGTAGCTGTGACTGGATTTGCTCACAACGGATGTGAACCAATGTGGTTTGCTCACAGTGGGTGTGAGCAAATGTGATGCATTCCACTTTCAGGCCCGGCCCTCTGAGAGCCAGCCCATGCTTGTTCTTTTTTGCCAGCTCAAGGCAGAGCAGCCTGGAGAACTTGGGGTCCATATACTGAAGAACACATGGGCAAGACAGAAGCAGCTTGGTTTCCTGAATCGTACGTGCAGGAAAACTGCCCATGGATTATAAACATTTTTTGAACTTTCCTGAGCAAGATATAACTTTACCATGTAAAGTCACTGAGATTTTAATCCAGGAGCTATATTTTAGTTTTCAGATCAATAATTTAGTTGAAGTATAAATTATATAAAGGAAAATTAACCCTTTTGTGTATAGTTTTTGAGTTTTGGCAGCTGTATGTAGGCACTACTACACAATCAAGATACAGACTGTTCCATCACCTCCCCAAAATCACTCATGTTCTTTGTAGCCAATATGTCTGATCACTGCAATCCCTGGCAGCCACCGACCTGTTTTATTTGTCTAATTTTGCCTTATCTGAAATGTAAAATTCATGGTATCATACAGTATGTAGACCTTTTTTTTCCCATAAACATTTTGTATCCATCAATGACATTGCATGTATCAAGTGTTTATCCCTTTTTTTTGATGAGCAGTATTACATTGTATGGATGTATCAGATTGTTTAACCTTTCACCTGTTGGAGGGCATTTGGGTTATTTCCAGTTTGGGGCATTTATGAATAAATCCACCATAAACGTTCACTTACAAATTTTTATGTGAACATACATTTTCACATCTCCTGAATAAATACCCAAGCATGGAATTACAGGGTGATTGTATGTACATCTTTATAAGAAACTGCTGAATTTTTCTGTGAAGTATTTGTACAATTTTTTTATTCTTATCAGTAATGTATGAGTTCTAGTTGCTCTGCATCATTGCAAACAGCACTTGCTATTGTCAACTTTTTGTTTTGTTTGACCATTCTTTTAAGTGTGTAGCAGTATTTTGTATTAGTTTCTCCTGCTGCATGACAAATTACCACAAACCTAGCACCTTAAAGCAACACAAATTTATTATCTCAGAGTTCTTGTAGGTCAGAAGGCTGGGCACAGTTTGGCTAGGTACTCTACTTAGGATCTCAAAAGACTGAAATCAGGTATCAGTAGGACTGCAAATTCTTCATCTGAGGCTCTGGGTCCTCTTACAAGCCCATTTAGGTCATTGGTAGAATACAGTTGTTTTCATTGTGGGACTGAGGTCCCCATTTCCTCCATGGCTGTTGGCCTCAGGTCATACTTAGCTCCTAGAGATCTCTGGCACAGGCCACCTCATAAAATGGCAGTTTAATTCTTCTTTGAAGCCAATAGGAGCATGTCTCTTTGATTTCCTCCGTCTCTGACCACTAAACCCTCTTTTAAGAGATTACTTATTTGCATCAGGCCCACCAAGATAATCTTCCTTTGATTAGCTCAAAATCAACTGATGAGAGATCTTAATTATATCTGCAAAATCCCTTCCCCTTTGCCTTATAATGTAACCCAATCATGGGAGTGATAGCCTATCATAGTCACAAGCCCCACCCACACTAATAGAGAGGGGAATGTATTGTACAAGGGCAGGGTCATTGAAGGACCATTTTAGAATCCTTCTTACAAGGTAGCTCGTTTTCTTTTCATTTGCATTTCCCTATGGCTAATGATATTGAGCATCTTTTAATATACTTATTTGCCAACTTTATATCTTCTTCAGTGAAGTGTCTCTTGAAACATTTTATCCATTATTATTGGTTTGTTTGTTTTTTTATAATTGAGCTTTAAGCGTTCTTACACATTCTTGATGCAAGTTCTTTATCAGATAAGTGTTTTACACATATACTCTCCCTCCTGTGCCTTGTCTTTTCATCCTCTAAACATTATTGTTTGAAGAGCAAAATTTTCGATTTTAATAAAGTCTATTTTATCATATTTTTTCTTTTATGCTTCATGCTTTTAGTGTTATATTTAAGAAACACTTGACTAATTCAAGTTCACAAAGATTTTCTCCTACGCTTTATCTAGAATTTTTCTAGTTTTAGGTTTTACATTTAGGTCTATGATTCTTTTTAGTTAATTTTGTTTAGGGTACAAGTTATACTTGAGGTTAATTAGTTTGGTAATGAATATCCAATAGTTTCCAGCATCACTTGTGAAAAGACCATCCATTCTCCATAGCCTTTGCAACTTTGCCAAAAAATCCGTTCACCATACAAGTGTTTGTCTATTTCTGGACTCTATTCTTCACAGTTGATTTACGTTTCTATTCTTTCTCCAATGTAATACTATTTTTATACTGTAGTTTAAAAGTAACTAAAAGTCAGATGATATAAGCTGCCCAACTTTATGCTTCTTTTTCATATTTAGTGGTCTTTCAATGTTAAGTATAATGTTAGCTGTAAGTTTTATTTTTTTAGATGCCCTTGAATAGATTGAAGAAGTTCCTCTCTATTCCTAGCTTGCTGAAAAATTTTTTTTTTTAACATCTTTATTGGGGTATAATTGCTTTACAATGGTGTGTTAGTTTCTGCTTTATAACAAAGTGAATCAGTTATACATATATTCCCATATCTCTTCCCTCTTGCGTCTCCCTCCCTCCCACCCTCCCTATCCCACCCCTCCAGGCGGTCACAAAGCACCGAGCCGATATCCCTGTGCCATACGGCTGCTTCCCACTAGCTATCTACCTTACTACGTTTGTTAGTGTGTATATGTCCATGACTCTCTCTCGCCCTGTCACAACTCACCCTTCCCCCTCCCCATAACCTCAAGTCCGTTCTCTAGTAGGTCTGCGTCTTTATTCCTGCCTTACCCCAGGTTCTTCATGACCTTTTTTTTTCTTAAATTCCATATATATGTGTTAGCATACGGTATTTGTCTTTTTCTTTCTGACTTACTTCACTCTGTATGACAGACTCTAGGTCTATCCACCTCATTACAAATAGCTCAATTTCGTTTCTTTTTATGGCTGAGTAATATTCCATTGTATATATGTGCCACATCTTCTTTATCCATTCATCTGATGATGGGCACTTAGGTTGTTTCCATCTCCGGGCTATTGTAAATAGAGCTGCAATGAACATTTTGGTACATGACCCTTTTTGAATTTTGGTTTTCTCAGGGTATATGCCCAGTAGTGGGATTGCTGGGTCATATGGTAGTTCTATTTGTAGTTTTTTAAGGAACCTCCATACTGTTCTCCATAGTGGCTGAACCAATTCACATTCCCACCAGCAGTGCAAGAGTGTTCCCTTTTCTCCACACCCTCTCCAGCATTTATTGTTTCTAGATTTTTTGATGATGGCCATTCTGACTGGTGTGAGATGATATCTCATTGTAGTTTTGATTTGCATTTCTCTAATGATTAATGATGTTGAGCATTCTTTCATGTGTTTGTTGGCAGTCTGTATATCTTCTTTGGAGAAATGTCTATTTAGGTCTTCTGCCCATTTTTGGATTGGGTTGTTTGTTTTTTTGTTATTGAACTGCATGAGCTGCTTGTAAATTTTGGAGATTAATCCTTTGTCAGTTGCTTCCTTTGCAAATATTTTCTCCCATTCTGAGGGTTGTCTTTTGGTCTTGTTTATGGTTTCCTTTGCTGTGCAAAAGCTTTGAAGTTTCATTAGGTCCCATTTGTTTATTTTTGTTTTTATTTCCATTTCTCTAGGAGGTGGGTCAGAAAGGATCTTGCTGTGATTTATGTCATAGAGTGTTCTGCCTATGTTTTCCTCTAAGAGTTTGATAGTTGCTGGCCTTACATTTAGGTCTTTAATCCATTTTGAGCTTATTTTTGTGTATGGTGTTAGGGAGTGATCTAATCTCATACTTTTACATGTATCTGTCCAGTTTTCCCAGCACCACTTATTGAAGAGGCTGTCCTTTCTCCACTGTACATTCCTGCCACCTTTATCAAAGATAAGGTGTCCATATGTGTGTGGGTTTATTTCTTGGCTTTCTATCCTGTTCCATTGATCTATCTTTCTGTTTTTGTGCCAGTACCATACTGTCTTGATTACTGTAGTTTTGTAGTATAGTCTGAAGTCAGAGAGCCTGATTCCTCCAGCTCCTTTTTTCGTTCTCAAGATTGCTTTGGCTATTCGGGGTCTTTTGTGTTTCCATACAAATTGTGAAATTTTTTGTTCTAGCTCTGTGAAAAATGCCAGTGGTAGTTTGATAGGGATTGCATTGAATCTATAGATTGCTTTGGGTAGTAGAGTCATTTTCACAATGTTGATTCTTCCAATCCAAGAACATGGTATATCTCTCCATCTATTTGTATCATCTTTAATTTCTTTCATCAGCGTCTTATAATTTTCTGCATACAGGTCTTTTTTCTCCTTCGGTAGGTTTATTACGAACAGGCATTGTATTTTTGTAAACAATTCTTCTGCCTTGATTGAGATGATCATAAGTTTGTTTTCTCTTCTTTACTCTATTGATATGATAGAATTGCTTTGATTTATCATAATGTAGTAACATTTTTATATACTGCTGGATTCAAATTTTTACATATTTTTGCATCTATGTTCATGAGGGATATTGGACTGTAGGTTTGTTTTCTTGCAAAGGCACTATTTGATTTTGGTTTCAAGCTAATGCCAGCTTCATAAAATATGTTGAGAAACATTCACTTCTCTTCTACTTTATGGAAAATTTTGCATTGAATTGGCATTATTTCCTCCTTAAATGTTTGGTAAAAATTGCCAGTGAAGCCATGTAGTGAACCTATCTAGGGTTTTCTTTGTTGGAAGGTTTTAACTACAAATTCAATTACTTTGGTAGATTTAAGACTATTTAGGTTATCTGTTTTTCTTGAGTGAGCTTAGGTTTTTGGTGTCTTTCAGGGAATTTATCCATTTCACCAATATTTATGGGCATAAAATTGTTCTTGGAATTCCCTTATTATTATTCTAATATCTGTGGGTTCTTTAGTGATCTCATTTCTTCCATACCTGATATTAGTAAATTATGTCTTCTCTCTTTTTTCTTGTCAAGTCTGACCAGAGATTTGTCCATATTATTATTTTTTTTAAAGAATCAACTTTTTGGTTTTAATGATTCTCTCTATTGCATTTTTTGTTTTCAGTATTACTCTTTTATGTCCTTTTCTTTATTACTTCCTTCTTTATGTTTACTTTTGTTTTCATTTACTCTTCTTTTTCTAGTTCAGTAACATATAAACTTTGATTTCAGACTCTTGTTCTTTTCTAAAGTAAACGTTTAATACTGTATATTTCCCTCGAAGTACTGAGTTAGCCACATTCCAAGAATTTTGATACATGGTGCTTTTATTTCCATTTAATTTAGAATATTTTCTAAATTCCCTTGAGACTTCCTCTTTAGCCCATGATGAATATAGATGTGTGTTGTTTAATTTCCAAATGTGTATTTTCCACACTTACTTTTCATATTAATTTCTTGTTAAATTATGGTTGAAGTCAATACTTCATAACATACATTCTTCAGAAAATGACTCAATCTGCATCATCAATGACTATGATCTTCTTTTCATGTGTCCTTTCATGGAAAGGTTGTACACTAAGTCAAGCTGGATGTTCTTAAAGTTAGAATCTATTTGGGACTTCTTAATTCTAGGTACTGTTCTAAACACTTTCATTTGGGAATATTTTCATCTTTTTAACAAGCTTAGGAGGAAGTTAATATTATCCATACATCACAGATGGGTTAACTGAGGCACAGAGAAGTTAAATTCTCCAAGTTCACATAGCTTGCAAGTAGTGGATTCAGGATAGGAACCTAGTTAAAGCGCACATTTGAACCTCTAAACTCTTTAGGATAGCAAGTTAGGAAGGGCATATGTTTATAAATAAAAGGAAAGGAGGGTTTTTTTTTTTTTTTTTTTTTTTTGTGGTACACGGGCCTCTCACTGTGTGGCCTCTCCCGTTGCGGAGCACAGGCTCTGGACGCACAGGCTCAGCGGCCATGGCTCACGGGCCCAGCCGCTCCGCGGCATGTGGGATCTTGCCGGACCGGGGCACGAACCCGTGTCCCCTGCATCGGCAGGCGGACTCTCAACCAGTGAGCCACCAGGGAAGCCCAGGAAAGGAGATTTTAATGAATGTGAATTGTATACAGTAGTAGATGCATTACATTTGGAGATATATTTAATCTATGTAAATTATATATTTCAAATTTATTTTACTTTTACTGATATTTATTTGTTTTCAGAGCTATAAACTTAAATACCCTTAGTGACCACTCATATCTGATAAATATATAGTTCTTGATTAAATAGCCATTTTGCTGAAATACTATTTGTAAGTAAATTTTTCACTGACCAAATGAAAATTAAAAGTTATATACTATAGTACTCTAGAGAAAGGCCTCTACATGTATTTATCAATAAATAAAAGTGTCTTATTCAATTATAACTTGTCAAGGAACATAATTATAAATTTGTGAGATCCTGGCAGTGTCAGAATGTTTCTGGAGTTACATATTTTCATAACTCTAATAGGTCTCCAAACCTAATCTCATCTTGAAGCCAGAAAATATACTAAAGTGTTTGTGGTTAGTTTGATTTGTGGACTGTTTGGCCCTCTGCAAGTTTCGTAACTAGCAGCAAATCTCGTGGCTCCATTCTAGGGCCAAACCTCATTCTGGCATGCTACCATAGTTCAGTCATTTCTTTGAGAAGATGTGTTCTACTATTCAACCAAATAATTTTCAAGTGAATGCTGGTAATAACAACTAGGAATAAAGGGAGAATATCCCGTATTAACTTATACTGCACAACTGTACATTAGCTACTATTGTATTAAGTCTCATAGTGTTTTCCTGAGGTGCAGTTTTTATATTAGGGTGCCTCCTTCTTGAAATCAAGAGCTGAAATTTGTCATATTTTTTTCCTCCCTTCTTTTCAACCAATACTTATTTAAATACTTAGGCCAGGAGGCCAGGCACTTTGTTATAGAAGATTTTACACATCCCGGGCATGATTCAGAAAGAAAATGTAAATCATTTTTCTGCTGATTTTCTAGGCTCAGCTCTTTTTCTATTATCCCAGTAATCCTGGAGCATTTACAAATCTCTGGGCATGAAATTAGTAAATAAGCGTAGTGTTTGAGATACCATATTCATGAAATAAAAATAAATTCATTTATTATATAGTTAGTAAATTTAGTTAATATCAACTGTAAACACAAATATTAGGTCATTGATATAATAGTCCTATATTTCATTCCATTATTTTATATAGATCTTTGATTTTAATGAGTTCATGCATAATTTTGCATACCAATTTATCATCTGTCATTACTTTGTAAGCATTTGCTATGTTGTTTGCACAGCTATCATTTTTACAGAATACATAAAACTTTATCTAGTGAATGTCCTATAATTTATGTTTCTTGTTGTTAGACATTTCATTATCTATTGGGTTGGCCAAAAGGTTCATTTGTTTTTTTCTGTAAAATGGCTCCAGTAGTGCTTAGTTGTCTTTAACTTCATTCGAAACAATTTTGTTAGACTGTATTGTGACAGCTGTCATATCAGCGTGCATTGAAAAAAAAAAAAACTCATCAAAATTGGTGAATTTTTTGTAGCCATTTTAATATTGAAGATGAAAGAAAAAAGCAACATTTTCGGCATATTATGCTTTATTATTTCAAGAAAGATAAAAATGCAACTGAAATGCAGAAAGGATTTGTGCAGTGTATGGAGAAGGTGCTGTGACTGATTGAACGTGTCAAAAGTGGTTTGCGAAGTTCCGTGCTGGAGATTTCTTGCTGTACAATGCTCCATGGTTGGGTAGACCAGTTGAAGTTGATAGTGATCAAATCAAGACATTAGTTGAGAACAATCAACGTTATACCACGCAGGAGATAGTCGACATACTCAAAACATCCAAATCAAGCGTTAAAAATCATTTGCACCAGCTTGGTTATGTTCATCTCTTTGGTGTTTGGGTTCCACATAAGTTAAGCGGACAAAAGCCTTCTTGACCATATTTCTGCATGCAATTCTCTACTTAAACATAACAAAAATGTTCCATTTTTAAAACAAATTGTGATGGATGATGAAAAGTGGATACTGTACAATAATGTGGAATGGAAGAGATCGTGGGGCAAGCGAAATGAACCATCACCAACCACACCAAAGGCCGTGTTCATCCAAAGAAGGTGATGTTGTGTATGTGGTGGGATTGGAAGGGAGTCCTCTATTATGAGCTCCTTCCAGAAAACCATACAGCTAATTCCAACAAGTACTGCTCCCATTTAGACCAACTGAAAGCAGCCCTCGATGAAAAGTGTCTGGAATTATTCAACAGAAAACGCATCATCTTCCATCAGGATAACCCAAGACCGCATGTTTCTTTGATGACCAGGCAAAAAACTGTTACAGCTTGGCTGGGAAGTTCTGATTCATCCACCATATTCACCAGACATTACACCTTCAGAATTCCATTTATTTTGGTCTTTACAAAATTCTCTTAATGGAAAAAAATTAAATTCCCTGGAAGACTGTAAAAGACACCTGGAACAGTTCTTTGCTCAAAAAGATACCAAGTTTTGGGAAGATGGAATTATGAAGCTGCCTGGAAAATGGCAGAAGGTAGGGGAACAAAAGGGTGAATACATTGTTCAATAAAGTTCTTGGTGAAAATGAAAAATGTGTTTTTTATTTTTACTTTAAAAACCAAAGGAACTTTTTGGCACACCCAATATTTTTGCATAGGAAACTATCCCCCCAAATAATAGCTTAAAAGGCAATTATTTTGTTTAACCCTGATTTTTTGGGTCGAGAATTGAAACAGCGTACCTCAGGGACATCTTATTTCTGATCCATAGAGTCTGGGGCCTTTGTCAGTATTGCTCAGAGGTGCCTAGTCAGCCACTCTGTGGCAGTTTTTTTACATCAGTCCACTCCACACCTGACCTGATCAGCAGTAAATCCTTCCCAGGTCGATCCTTACCCTGCAGTGGATACTGATTTGGCTTCCATTCCTGAAATGCTGCTTCCACCCCCACCACCTCGGGGCTTACTGAGATGCCTCATCTATTCACATGGTACCCGCACAGTGTGGCTTCAGACCAAATAACCTAGTTTCATGATAAATGCGGTGTTACAATAGACACTAGCATATGGTATGTTACTGGCCTTAACATATATTCCTCACCAGGAAGCAGCTGGCTGAAAAGAATATTGGAAAATGCTTATCTAAGGTACCAACTCTGGAATTTGTCCTCTTTCCTCTATGATTTGATATATTTACTAAATGTATGGTCATCATCAGGTACTGTGAACTTAATAGAATAATATTTGGGTTTTGAGAAAAGGAGCTGAGGTATTATTAGCCCTTTTCATCACTGTACCTTGTGGCTCAGTTGTGGAATTGTTGATTCTCATCTCCATGGTCTTGCATTCTGCCCAGATGTGAGATTCTGTTGTCCATGTGTTTTCTTTTTGCCAGGGTATACACTTCAAGTTCCACTGCACTTGCTGCTCTGACCACCATATCATATTCTACTCCTATATCCACGTGTCATGGGGTGAACTTCTCTGATTTCACCGTTAGTGGCAGTCATTTTTCCTCTAGTATTGTTGAAATATTCTGGTAAAGTCTCTTCCATTAAATGCAAAGTTAGATCCTACAAAAGACAAGTAAGAACTATATATGGCAAAGTGGAAAGCAGAGAAAAGAGAAAGGAATGCTTTTTGTTTTCCCCCCCCATTTTACCTGTGACTGTCAAGGCTTTTGATTAAAAATGGCAGCTAGCCTTTGAGAAAAACTGATCTAGTTTAAAGTTCCATCAGGAATATGCAAGAATGCCTGTTTCACTGCACCCTTGCCACCAATGAGTATTAAAAAAATGCTTGGTAGACAAAAATACTGTTGCCTTAATCTAAAATATTTTAGTACTAATATGATTAGACATTTTGCATATGTTTAGTGGACATTCTTAAAGCTCCTTCTTTGAATGAATGTAATGTCATTTGCCCAGCCATTTTATTGGGGCATTCTAGACATCTTCAACATACAGCAAGAACTAGCTTTGAGAACTACTTTGCTTACCACTCAGAGAATGAAGCACACACACACAGACATATAGACAGATACACATTTGCAGATGGTCAGTAGTTCCTGAAATATTACATGTCTTATCTACATTTCGTCTCTCATAAACAGTAGTTAACTGTTCCATAAGATTATTACATAATGTTATAATCATCTGATTAATAGTAGAGGAACCAAAAATACATACTTTTTAAATAAAAGTAAAGGTAAAGTAAAATGAGGAAAAGCTACACAACATATTGGTAAATTTAAAAGCACATAACATAAAATCAGAATTTCTTGGTCTCTGAGCTACACCTTAGAAGTACATGAGGCACATTAGGAAGATGAATCAGAGTATTATGTACTATTTTATAAATCCTGCTTATGAGTGACCTAAATACAGCTGTTCCCAAGTGACCTGAGAGAGACAGATTCCAAGGGTTGGTAAAGTTACAGCCATGCAACAGCTTGAGCTGTGGGAGAGTTACATCAGTAGTTCTTAAAAACCTTGCTCTGGGAGGGCCAGCATGATTGTGGGGGGGGCAAAGACTGTAAATATAGCCTGGGTCTTACTGTCTCTGGAAAAACATCATGAATCAACACAACACTCTTCTGGAGCTGACTTCCTCGTAATGTGCCTCCAGATTATCAGTCCTTAGAAACCTGGAGCCACAAGATGACATTTAACTTTGAACTCTCTTCTTTGAATTTAGCAAAGCAAGTGCTAATGAGGTACAGAAGCTAGGATAATAATTGCAAAAGTATTAGTTAGTACTCTTGTAGTTTCCAACAGAGGCTAGTGAAGTTACCAAAGAGCAAGAATTCACATTTGATCATAAGCTAATTGAAGAATCCTTCTTGACTTTTTAAAGTAACCAGAAGTAATGAAAAATTAGGGGTTTAAATGGCAAAGCAAATTTCAGGCACTTAATAGCTGCTAAAAATATTTAGACTTAAAATATCATTTAAAAAATAGTTTTCCTTTCCTCCAACTCTAAGAACATGGTATTGGTACTAGTATTGTGGTATTTCCCATATACTGCCATATATTATATTACGATCAGTTCCTTACCAGATTGTATGTTTTGTGGGAATCAGGTCTAGGGTCCACGAGACATTCACCTCTATAGTCACTGTTGCATTTTGAATATGTCCTGATCAGGGCTAAATAGATGAGTACCACATTCATTAATGACTACCATTTAAGAAAACAAACAACAAGGTTGTTTTGTTTTATTTTTTACCAACTTTACTTCTATATACTTCTATATACTTGTGTAAAGTACTTCATAAATTTTAAGCAGCTGTAAATACTTTGGAAATCACCATTCTTGTACATTTGAAGGGTAATTTGTTAAATCATCAGAAATATAAGAATCTGAATATAAAATGGGCTTAACCGTGTCTTCTATTGTGAAAAAGTGAGAATGCAATCAAACATATATTTTAATGTCTAACATTATATTTGTCTGAAATATTTCGCAATAAAATTAATTTAAAAAGAGATTTGAATATGCCATTTTCAAGTCAATTTTTTATTTTAACAAATATAAAGAATATAACTGCAGTCTTTGTACTATTTTGGATGATAAAGGAAGAAGGCATTTGACATTTGGAATTTTGAATTAGGCAATAAGGTTTTCGTGGCACTAATTATAAAGTAGGTTGTTATATGATTTTAATTCCAAAGCATGTGTTACCTGTTGCTCTTTTAATGTCTGTGGCTTGGTAGTACTTTGAGGAGGGTGAAAAGACCAAATTGTAAAGGAAAAAAAAAAACAAAAAACAGTCCTAGCTGTTTTACCAATGTGTATTAACACTGAAATTTTTCTTTTTCTTTCTTTTTTTAAAATTATCACCCTGTCAAAATTAAATGTGCAATTCACAGGAAATTTAAATGCTAGTTAAAATATTTCAGTATAGTTAAAGTCTCTTTGAATTTCCAGATGCATTATTTCTGCAGTAAATTTTATAAAATGCAAAATTAATTTAATTTTTTGTATACACTATTTACTCACTTTGGGTCTATCATCCTAATAGTAGTGTTTGGTACTTCTTGGCTATTTTGTTAAACAGGAGCTTTTCTTTATTTTAAATTCTCTAACACAGGATTTTTTTTTCCAATTCAAGCAAAATATCTGAATTTTTTGCCTGTTACCTGCATCTTTTTGTTCTACTTGTGTCTGTGTTTGAAGTTAAATGTCTATACCATATTACCTATATCTAAATGGTCTGATGGAAGTGAAATAGGATTTTGTAACTTCAAAGAACAGTATAAGAGACGGGTAAAGAACAGGGAAACAGAAATTCAGAAGGAAACAGATTGTTCTCCCTCAGGGAAAAGTAAAAAAAAATTTGCAAAAGAACTGGTCTCTTTTTTTAATCTCTGGGATGAAAACGGTAACCATAGAAATAACAATAAAACTTAGGCTTCCTTGTCAGAGAATATCTCCTGGTGAATGACAATCCTCGATACTATTTTTAGATCTCTGACCTTATAGCCTTTCCCAATATTTTAGAATTTCTAGAGAGAATACACCTGTGCCATTCATGAACTAGCAAGTTGGCCTGAAAATTGAAGCAGAGCTAAAAATTTGAACTTCTTACAGAGATAGAATACATGATACAAAGCGTAACAGTCAGCTTTCTATAGGGGATGGGAGAGAAGAAGAAAGGGTTGAGACTCATTCCTTACTCATATCTTTACCGGTTACGTTCTTTCTGTTCATAAGGCATAAAAACTCCTTGACTAGTTTAAGAGAAAACTTAGTGAAAGAACAGAAAATTAGCTTATGAAATTTAGGAAAACAAGTAACCCAGACTTGAAAGCAGGAACTAAACTACAGCAACAGAATTTTGTACATTTTTCTTTCTAGAATGCTGTTCTTACTGAGAGTTTACTCCACTGACTCTTGGTCTTGGGGTTTTTATCTACCAAACATCCTGGAAGAGAGTCTGAAGGGATCAAGTTAAATCAGGTGACTACTCCTGAATCAATTTTCTGTGACCAACCACAAGTTCAGGAAGGATGAATAAAACCAATCAGAGGAACTCCGCTACCCACACCCCCTACTTGGGAGACAGTTCCCGGGGAAGGGGGAAACATTTGTGCAGGGCCATCATTTTAAAAGGCACTGCCAGGATATCCATATGATTAGGGTCAACATTCAAAACTACCATGCTCAGGTCATAAATTACTAAACAGACTTGAGTATAGCAAAACCAGTGACTCCACTGCTAAAGAAATTCATTCATTTATCCACTCATTAATTTATTTACACATTAATTAAGCATTTATTATGAAAGAGACATTATGCTATATAATTAGGATATAAAAATGAATGAGATACAACCTTAGTTTTTAAGAGTTTATGGTTTACTGAAAAGAACAAAACTTGCATGTATTAAAAATAAACGTAAAATCTTCAATGATAAGAATAATTAAAAATGCTAAGCAGTGAATTTAAGTTTGAGGGGAACAGAATGCATTTTATGTATTCATATTCTCCTAAATTCAGTGTGACCAGGACTCTCCCAGGATCCATATTTAAAGCAAGCGTAACAGATCCTGTCTCTTGCATCTGTGTCTGTGTTCATATGCTATGGGTTTCCTGCCTCTCTCTGTTGCACTCATGTCACTTTTATTTTCAAATGAAAGGCCTTGGTTTTCAGATTAAAGTGTCCTCCCAAAGATCTCTCTGATTTCCATATCCCGTCCGCCTGCAAATGATCGGTGCCTAAAATTTCCCTATTGCACAGTTGTATCTACTGTCCCCAAGAAGAGAACAGAAATGAACAATACCATGATAACAGTAATTTTTTATTTTTTCAGTTTTGTTCAGAGCTTACATGGTAAGAAAAAGTAGAATGCAAAGGAAGTTCTTTAATCTCCTTCTTATGTCCAGCATGACGCCTACCTGAGGCCCGTGCAGGGATTAACAGGTGTAAAAGCTGAATGAATTTTTTCATAAATACAATGTTTTGATTTTTTAAAAAGTTGTTAGGCTTGTTTCCAGCTTCTGCAATTAGAAATATGAATGTAATATAGCTGGTTTGCATTTACTGCAATAATTTAATTCCTGTTTAAAGAGGAGTGTTCCATATATTTGAAACATGCAGTGAAGTATCAATACTTTCATATTCAGACACATGTGTATTTTCTTATTCAGTAATGATTTTGTGTCTATAAGACACTGTCTCTGTATAATAAGAAATGTATATTTTACTTAAACATCTGATGTTATATAAAATCACCTGATGTCAAAATACTTACCTACCCTGATTTGAAAAGGATAGCTCTAGAGAAACTATATGTAAATAATAAATAAACATAAGGGTTTCAATAAAAGGAATTGAAGGTTGGTATATATTCAGTTATACAGTTGGCCCTCTTTATCAGCGGGTTCAGTGCCCATGGAGTCAACCAACAGTGGATTGAAAATATTACAAAAAAATCCAGAAATTTCCAAAAAGCAAATCTTGAACTTGCTGCATTGCCAGCAACTATTTACATAGCATTTACATTGTATTTACAACTATTTACATAGCATTTACATTGTATTAGGTATTACAAGTAAACTAGAGATGATTTAAAGTATACAGGAATGAGTATACATAGGTTATACGCAAATAGTAAATCATTTTATGTAAGAGGATTTTGGTGTCCGCAGGAGATACTGGAACAAATCCCCCACAGGTACTGAGGGACAGCTGTATGTGTTGTGAAATGATCATGCTAAATCCAGTTAACATCCATCACCACACATAGTTGCAGCGTTTTTTCTTGTGATGAGAACTTTTAAGATCTACTCTATTAGCAACTTTCGGATATATAGTACAGTACTATTAACTTCAGTCACAGTGCTATACTTTGTGTCCCCATGACTTATTTATTTTATAACAAGAAGTTTGTACCTTTTGCCACCTTCACCCGTCTCTCCTTTGTCTTTAATTTTTTTTTTAATTAAGTTATTTATTTTTGCTGTGTTGCGTCTTCGTTTCTGTGCGAGGGCTTTCTCTAGTTGCGGCGAGCAGGGGCCACTCCTCATCGCGGTGGGCGGGCCTCTCACTGTCACCGCCTCTCTTGTTGCGGAGCACAGGCTCCAGATGCGCAGGCTCAGTAGTTGTGGCTCACGGTCCTAGTTGCTCCGCGGCATGTGGGATCCTCCCAGACCAGGGCTTGAACCCGTGTCCCCTGCATTGGCAGGCAGATTCTCAACCACTGCGCCACCAGGGAAGCCCTGTCTTTAATTTTAATCATCATGAATTTTAAGTTTAATTTTAATCATCATCTTTAATTTGAGGGGAACATCCATGAATAAATATAATGGGTAATTATGTAGGGGAAGACAGTACAATGTGAGGAGGCAGAGCATGAGTCCTGAAGTCAGACTGTAGGGCGTTGCTTAATTTCTCAGTGTCTCATTTTCCTCACCCATAAATAAGAATTATAGTAACACCCACTTCCTATGGCCCTTGTGGACCTTAAATGGAATAATACATATAAAGTGCTCAAGACAATACCTGTCACATAAAAAGCAGTCATGAATATTAGCTATGACTATTATATTCTATGAGGCAATTGGAATAATTTTTAGAAATATTTTTTCATTGACATAAGTCTTAGTTGTCACCATTTTAAACTCTTCAATATACATTCATTTAGCAAATATTTTTCCAGTACATATATTACGACTGTTAGACTATATTATATACTTTATTAGATATTGGCGACACAAAGATGGCTGCTCCATTCAGAGAGCTTAAGAACTAAACTAGGGAGGCAGTTTGTGACAAAAAAATCCATTACAGTATCATAACTGGAATGGTGGAAGTAGGCATGGGATGCCATTGGGATGCATGGGAGACAGGGATATCTCACATCTCCCTGTGTGTAAGCAACCAGAAAGGCTTCAGAGAGTAGTTGCCATGAGCTGAGTCTTTAAATCTTGCGGTGTGTTCACCCAAATGTTGGCCGGGAGAAAGGTTGAAATCTAAGTGGGTGGAATATCATGGACAAGAGGGATAAAGCGTTGTAGTGAACTTTGGGAATTGTAAATAATTTTGTAAAAACTAATGTACAAAAAGATGGAGAGAGATAAAGCTTGATATTTGAGCAGAGTCGTTTCTTGTGCAGTCTTAACGGCCGTGCTAAGATATCTGAGCTTGGAGACCATACGTACCTGATACAGCGAGACTTATTTAGAAAGTTAAATTCAGTGAATTTAGTTTACTTATTGATTATATTTATTTTTATCCTCTGTCTCCTCCCACTAGAATGTAAACTCAAGAAAGACAAGGATTCTCATCTTTGTCCCCCAGCATTGAGTAGTGCCTGACACATGACAGATGTTCAATAAATATTTGCTGAATAAATTGAAATTTCAACAGTCCAGGTAAAAGGAAATGAGAGTCCGAATGAAAGTAGTATTATTGAAGCCCCAAAAAATAGATTTTAAAGAGCACAAATATCAGAATTTATGACTGATTAGATAATGGTGAAGAAACCAGAGATTTTTTTTAGCAAATACTCAGTGTCCAAATTGAATATTATATCAGTTCCTGAAAGGGTTATTTAAGAGGAGAAAAGTCTGGTGTGAGGAGGAAGGTGGTCAGGGCATATAGGAGTTTAGTTTCTGACTAGTTGTTCTCGAGGGACATACAGGTGGGGAACTTACAGATGTCCAGGAAGTACTTAGTTGTATGGTTCTCAATATTATTATGGTTATATTTAATGAATTTGTGAATATATTTAAATCCAACATCTGAATGAATGTCCAGCATCTCCAACCAGGTATCAGTAACTGCTGAATGTCTAGTACTGTGTATTTTTTCCCTATTTCCCTTACCCCTTTCCACTCCTCTGACCCCTTTGCTCTGCTTACTCTACTTATGTCTTTAACATATATATATTTATTATATATTAATTATTAATATATATTACTCTGACTAATGTGCTCTGACTATAACTTGAATTATTGCTATCCCAGGTGTAAAGAATGTATTACGTCTAGTAGTAAATCAGAGATGATAAAGTTAAAGGTTTTTAGATAATTGGCTATCTTTTCTGAGATTGTTCTGGTATAAATGTTAGATGTTTTAAAAACATTTTACACTTTAAAGCATTTTGGTAAAATTTTCTCTTGCACAGAAATACAGGATTATCCATTCAGCGTGTGTATTTTTTATTTGACTCTGATACATTCCAATAAATCAATTGCATGGGCCCTAGTTGAACCAGCTCCTTTTGTTTTTTTTTTTTTTTTGGTTTTTGGGTTTTTTTTTACATCTTTATTGGAGTATAATTGCTTTACAATGGTGTGTTAGTTTCTGCTGTATAACAAAGTGAATCAGTTATACATATACATATGTTCCCATATCTCTTCCCCCTTGCATCTCCCTCCCTCCCACCCTCCCTATCCCATCCTTTTGGATCTAAGTGTCTCTGCCATAACGAACACTGTACTTTGTAAGGGAATATAGGAATTTATATTTGTATAGGAATTTTAAATGCATGATGCTTATTGATCCTCCTAATCACCGTGTGAAGCTGGAGTATGGGAGATTATCATCTCTGTGCTATAGAAGAGGAATTTAGGTGGTAGCAGATTCACCCAGTAAACAATAGAAAAGCAGGTCTCAAAGCCAGGGGCAGCTGAATACGAGTCTACTCTCTTTTCCCCTGCACTTACTTCCTCGTCATCCATCTCCTACCCAGAGGCCTTACCCAGGTGGACACTAGGCATGAACTGCAAGAGAGATAATACGTCTGGACAAAATTAGCATTGATTGCAGATGTTAACAAGCAACCACAAAACGTATGAAATGAAGAATACTTAAAGTTGCATAAGATTAAACTTATGCTGCTATATTGCAAAATGCATCCCAGAATAACTCTCATATTCTGTACAGGAGTTATTTCAAAACCTTCCTAGCTTCCAAAGCCTCTACCACAACATCAGCCAAAATTCAGAGATCCAATGGAAGCCATAAGCCCCCTACCCCCACCCCACTACCCGCTTATCTGTACCCACATATGCTTCATTCTTTCCCCAAGATCTCACATAAAATGTTACTGCTCTTCCATCCAGTGTTAATAACATCCCTTGTGGCCTGGATTCGTCAACTTACTCAGAGACTATATTCTTTTAATTATACTCAAGTCTATCCAATATTGAAGCAAATAAATGAGTAAACAAATAATTATGGATAAAACTAAAATGCTGCTCTGTAAATCTTTTATGCCTTATAAGCTGCTGAATTTCTTTCATGCTCTAGTCATGTCTATAAAAAGGAGTCTGTCTGTCCTTCACTTCCTAACCTCTCTATTTTCCAGGCCACTGACTACACTATTCTGTTTTAGTGTGGTTGACCAATAACCACCTAATTGCCAAGTCTGATAGACTTTTATTTTCAGTACTTTTTTTCTGTCCTCATTTTACCTGATTTTAATGTCACTTCTGACTGTAACTATATTCCCTTTAAAATACATTTCTCTCACTGCCTCCCTAAATGTTCTCTTTTCTTATACTTTTAATAATTATTATTTAGGTTGCTTCTCTTGCTGGTTATTCTTTATTTGTTGGTGTCCTTCAGGGTTCCATGCTCAACTCTGTTCTCATGTTCTCATCTTCTCTTATGACTTCACTTCCATCTATATGTTGGTGGCTTCCAAGTTTCTTCTGTCATCATGCATCACTCTGTTCAACATCACACATATCTCACTTTCTCCTGAATACTTCCACTTCTGTGTGACACTGGCATCTCGAGTTCAATATGCTTAAATTAATTTTATGATTCTTCCCAAGCACCCACCTCCTGTAAACGTCTCCTTGTCCTATATTTTTATCTCGTTGCATGGCATCACCATCCATCCAAGTCTTCCAACCCATATGCTAAGAATCATTCTTAGCTCTACCAACACTTTTATCCCATCCCTAAACCTGTAAGGCTCTTAATTCTTTCCATCCTACTTCTTAAATATCTCTCAAATCCACTGAAGTTTCTCCAGCTCCGAAGCCACTGCCTTATTTTAGATCTGCATTATTTCCCAAGTGGATTATTTCAGTGGTTCTTCCAACCCATTCTCCATACTGCAGTTAACAGTCTTTCTAAAACTTATCTCTTTTATGCCAAGTTCCTATAAACAAACTTTGAGAGATTTTGTTCCCTTCAAATTACAGTCCACTTTTTAAAAACTAAGTTCACAGGACTTTTGGAGATTTAGTTACTGACGTACTTCTCCAGCCGTTGGTCTGTTGCTCCTTCATTTGGTCAATTCTTGTGCATCCTTAAAATCTTTGCTGAGACATCACTTATTACAGGTAGTTTTCCCTCATTCCTCTGTTTTAGGTTAGGGGCCTGTCCTCTGTGCTCCCACACACTTCCATGTTTACATTTAACAGAGTATTTATCGTATATTGTATCATCTCTTTATTTCTCTTTACTGTTAGCTCCTTTTGCTTGGTGAACCCAGAATGTGCCATGAGATAAAAATTTGTGAGATGCCTGAATATAATGTATATTTAGTGGGGGCATACTGCCTGACAAGCACTACTCTAGGCATTGAGCATACAACTGTGAAAAATACAAAGTCCCTGCCCTCAGAGAGCTTACATTCCAGTAGGGATAATAAATAAATAAACTTGTATTCTAAGTGGTTAAAAAAGTAGAGTCATTAAAAAACCTCTATCCAGTTCTTTTTTGTAACAACCAGAAAGACAGCTATTCTTCAAATTGCAGGTTTTATTTGTAGTACCAAAATTTCTGATTAAGTGTAAAAATTATACTAAGCTGGAAGTTTTATCTATAAACCTCATACCAAACTTCAGAATGTCTCCAAATGTGTATGATTTAATGTAAGTATGATGATCATCTGATAAAACTCATAGAAAATACTGTAAACAATTCCAATTACATTGGCTTAAAACATTTAAAATCAAACTTTGCATATAAAATTTATTTCAGAAATCTCAAACCATAAAGTATGCAAAGAAAATGGGCTATGAATGGATGAGAGTCTAAAAAAGTGTCTAATTTCTAATTCCAGCTGCAAGGAAAAGAATGTCAACTATGTTAGACTGTGGCTGTGTCTGCATCCACAAACTGATTTTAAAAATGATTGAATTCATTTAAATGGCCAGTTATTTTGACGAAACCAACAACCCAAAGGGCCAAATCTAGTCAATACCTGGTTGTTTGCATTCAGCCTACTTGCCCCCTCAGTTTGGTTCTTATGTGTAGATAGTCTGTGTATCAAGAATTCAGGGTGGGCCACTAATGTCATTTTGTGAAAACAACACGCTACCAAATAAGAGTGTTTTCTGGCCATTTGCTCTTGGCCACCCACGTGTCTGAGAATGCGGTACACTGGGCTCAGTACCTTAGGACCTCATATTTTTTCTCATCTTCTGAAGGTGTGGGAAGAAATAGTTTGATTGGAAAATAGTCAACCTGGTGGTTATGGAAACATAGTTACCATAGAAGCTTGCTACCAATCCAAGGATCAACCAGCAAGGGCTGCTACCTAAGGACCCAGCAATTTGTACTTTTCCTTAATTAACCTGACTGGTCTGTTAGGTAGAAACGTTTAGTCAAAAGCATAGACTTGCATACAATTTTTTTTAAAGTGAAGCGACTTTGCTTTTGAATTGCATTTGTTTCTGTAACAATTCCCCAGCTTTAGCTTCTGTCAAATAAAAGGCCAACTAGTATTTTTCTAAATACAAACACCAACAAATATGCTTACTGCGATTACTATAGCTGCCTTTTTACTATTGTTAGGAGATATTGAAGGCTTAATTGCTTGTATTTCTTGTAATGCTGATTAAAAACAGAAATGAACACATACAATTCAATGAGGACTGTGAGAAAAACAGTGTACGGCTGAACGTGTAGTCTTATGGTCCCACTGACCCTCAGGCGGGGTTATTACAATGTTAATGAATAAAACTACAAAATGTATACTGAGGATACAATATACTACTATTTTAGTTTACTTTCACGATGTCTGTTCCTTACACCTAATCAGTACATCCTATTGCTCAACCGCGTCCAAAAGTAAAAATTTATGGTTGGAACCTAATACATATTTGATCCTATCCTACCAGGCAGGTCAAAAGTCTTTTTGGTGAAACAGGTATGAAATAGATGTGGCATTATCATTACAAATTTAAGTTGCCCTGACTAATCATTCCGTGTGGTTTAGAGATAGAAATAGTATAGATGGCAGAACTAGAAGAGGAGGTGCTAATTCATTTGCTCATTCTTAGACATTTACATTGGGAAGAAATGACTGGAAAACAATCATTTATTATTCTTTAGGACACCCGAGTCAGCAAAATCACCTGCACATGGTTGAGAGAGGGGTCCCTCATAGTGCAGATTTTGTGTTTGATTTTACAGAGAACTCAAAAGCCAGTAGCTGTGGATGGCATTTATATTTAGTAAGAGTGCAATATACTCGTTTGAAGTTGGGAGATGAGTATTTATTGAAACAGCTGGCAAATCAGCAAGAAAATGCTGATTTTGAAAAAACTATTCTTCTTCTGTGGAATCAGACCTACTGTATTTAGCAACACTATTATAATTGAACACAAAAACTGCATTAAAATACCATTAAGAAGGAGACAGAAATCCAGAAAAATAAGAGAATTCTAAGTTAAAAGCTGTCACAGCAGTCCTGAGTCAGCTCTTTTAAGAATAAATGCACAAATGCACAAATGATCTTTCAAGTATGACACCAGATGAACCCACTGGACTCTATTTCCCCATCACTTGTAGCCGCTGTCAAATGCAACCAGCACATTTTTCCAGGCTGACCTACCTACCCATAGCTCATCTATCTCTAAACTCAGGAGCACCGATTCCATCCTTTGATGGAATTAAAACACCAGGAAATTGGATGAAATTTAATTTCAACCTGCCGCAAATACAGCTTAACCTTTCCCTGAAAATAATCTATGTATTAGTAAAGGACATTCTGTAACTCCAACCAATCCTCATGCCACCACTTAGAAACACAGACTGTACTTTTGTACAGACATAAGGAAACCAAAGGATACTAGGTCAATTTTTTTTCTAAGGAGAATACTGGGAACTGCTTAATTTATGTAACTTACTGAAGGTCACAAAATTGGTTTGTGGCTAAAAACAAATCTTATGACTTTCAATCCAGTGTCCTTTCGACCACACTCTTTGCCCTCTCTAGTTTGTCAGTGATGGTTGTTGCTATGTTTAAAATAAAGATAAACTTTGTCCCAACCCTGGCCCTTAAAGGCAACTAGGAGGAAGGACAGGAGTGGGTATAAACAGTAGGACATTTTGTGAAGCACTTAACTATTACTATTTTCTCCTCCTGCATTTAATAGTGACAGCAGTCGAGTAGGGTTCGTCTACCTCCCCGCACAGGCCAGGAAAGTCCTGTGGCATGCCACTGAGCAGTTTCCAGAGCAACAGGCCATTTCTGTGCCTTCTGCTACCCTGGAAAAATCAGGAAAATATAGGCCATGCAGAAGTGCAAGATGCAGATGGCTGAGAGTTCTCCTGGTGTAGCTCAGCTCTGAACCAGGCCCATCTTTTTTCTTCTTTTAATATTTATTTATTTTATTTATTTATTTTCCTTATTTTTTTTTGGCTGTGTCGGGTCTTAGTTGTGGCACACGGGATCTTTGTTGAGGCACACAGCATCTTTTCGTTATGGATCGTGGTCTCTTTGGGTTTCTCTCTAGTTGCGGTGTGCAGGCTTCTCTCTGGTTGTGGCATGCGGGGTTTCTTTGTCTGGTTGTGGCACGTGGACTCCAGGGCACGAGGGCTCTCTCGTTGAGGTGCACAAGCTCAGTAGTTGTGGCGCGCGAGCTCGGTAGTTGCCCTGTGGCATGTGAGCTCTTAGTTCCCCGACCAGGGTTCGAACCTGCGTTCCCTGCATTGGAAGGCGATTCTTTACCACTGGACCACCAGGGAAGTCCAACCAGCTCCATTTTAACGTCAGAAGTCCATCTGACTATTCCTCAGAAATGTGCTAATGGTTTTTCTTCTAAAAAAAAAAAAGTTAGAAACTCTCTGGAGATCCAATTGAATTTCACCTTTATGTATACAGTCTAAGATAAATCTCATTCTGATTGTATAAAGTATACCTGGATCTAGCTGTTGATAACTCTTTGTGGAATATCAACTGCTTCGGGGAGCATTGGCTTCCCAGGATGCAACACTGGAAGTCCATGTGGCTTGGCAATACCAATCTCTACTTAGATCCTAATCTCTGTTAGAACTTAGGAGACTGTATAGGTGGTGCCAGTGGGTTCCAAGAGGCTACTTTTTTGTGTCTAGCCTTATTCTTCAAAAGTGCAATCCTGCCGCTTCCCACACCCTCAAGATTAGAGATGGGTTTATCTAGAACATAGATCCCTAGCCCTCACAAAATCCAATCATTTTTCACCTTTAGAGAGACTAGAATTTACTGATTAAGATTCCTACATGACTCTGGGAAGTTTAGCAGGTAAGAAACAGAAAATTTGAGAACTTACTCCTGAGTTGAGAGCTCAGTGAATGTTCTTGTGGTTGAAATTTTAAACCTAACTTAAACTTGTGAATATTCAAGTTCATACCATCTTGACAAAGCATGACCTCCCTTTCTTCATGGAGAAAAATTCTAAAAACTTTAAAAGTTACATTTTAAATCATTTTAATTACAAATGAATTCAAAACATAAGGATGAAATGTCTCTGAAATTGCACATAGCCACTAATACTAGAAGAAAGAAGATGGAAACAACTTCTTTTAGACTTCATCAAACCATAAATATCCAATATTCTTTTGGAAAATTTGGAGGGTGGTGTGCATAAATTCTTACAGTTCCTTATTTTTTTTAATATGAAATAGAATTGAGGAGAACTTTGTATTGAATGTTTGTAGTAAAAACCTCAAATTTCCTCTAGAGAGGTGTTTTCACTTCTTTTCCTATTCTGCTTTATGCTAATATATTTTAATTCTGCTAACCGTATGTATTATTAAGAGAACCATTAATAAATCTTTGTAAGAAACATGGCTTTGGTCTTACCAAATTCTGGGGATGAGTCTGTGGTTTTTACCATGGATTGCCTACAACTTTTGTTGGGTCAAGTTTGGTGAGAAGTCTAAACAATCCTGAACCATTACTACATTATTTTTTAATAGTCCCATATCAGTGATATTGAACATTTCCATACTTGGATTTCAGGCACATTGATTTACCTGACAGGCTTGATATAATCTTCCAATCTATCTTTTAGTAAGTTTTGTCTACCTTTACTTAATGGCATTTATTTTGGCATTTCATTTTTCTTCTAGCAGTTTCTGTATGGATTTTTTGAAGGAATGTTTTTAGTGAACACTTGGCATTGAATGTAATGTTACTTTTATAATTTTGTTGAGAAACAACATTAATTGAGTGCTTATTCCACGCACAAATATGCAAAAGATTTATATCTATTGAGCTTTTGCATTTGGGAACTTTTCGCACAGAATTGTAAGCCCAATAGTAGCTTCTTTCCAAAGGTAAATGTTCTATACCTTTTGTTGCCCTTTCCCATTCCTCCCCCATGCTGCCACCTGGCCATACTCCACAAAATTTCCTCCAAATATTTTGAGTAACTACATATTGCAGTTAAAAACAATATGGGAGTCCAGGGGAAGATGCTTCTATGAGAAGCAATGCTGTACTTCACCTGCTTATAAGTGCAGAAGCTGTTATAGGTAAAGACACCAGGACATCTTTATTGATCCATATACCAGTCTGCTCTGCTCCACTTGTATATGAGAGGATCATGAGACCAGTTCTTTAAACTGTAAGATCTTAAACTCCTAAGATCAATATCTGAACGATATAAAGCTTGAAGGTTAAAGAAAGATCTACATACACTATATATACATGCATACAGTGATTACTTGCATGAAGTGATTTACTAGACAGCTTTGGGATGGGAGTGTAATAAAGCCTGATTTCTATGCTTCTTTGGGATAAAATGAATATGGAAAAGTAGGTTGAGCATGGAAGTGTTGATGCTAAAACTTCACTGTACCTTACTGATGCAGCTTCAGTCTACACTGGCCCCAAACAAATCTGGATTGCCCAACAGCCCAACAAACCCATGAATAGGGCAATGAGAAAACAAATATATAAATAAACTAACTAACAAATACATAGATATATACAGACATTTTGGCTAAAAAAATTGGTGTTGAAGAAAGGAGCATTCACATTGTGCTAGGATATAACCATGCTTCTGGTTTCAACCAGGCTGGTTTCTTCACTGCTCTCTGGGTGGGGAGGGAGGCAGTCCTAGGTCCTAACTGTGTCAGTTCAGGTCTTTCAAGAAACAATGGCTGACAAGCTGGAATAAGTCTGTGGAGTTTGAAGGGAGAGGGAGCAGAAGAGGGCAAGACTTGCATCTGGGTACAATACACAGCTGACATTTGTGAAAGGAGAATGGGAAGAAAGGCGAGCTGGATAGGAAACAGTTTAGATTCACTGCAGTTCTGAGATATGTTCAACCAGGCCAATGAGGAGTCCCCTAACAAAGGCTTCTCACTAGAGCCCAACACTGGGCATGAATGACCAGGCTCAAGTACACAGACTTGCTTAGTCATGGGTTGGGGGAAGCATGGACTCAGCATTAACAACACGGTGGATCTAGAGGTGCTACAGCTGGAGGGTGTCAGCTAGCTACACCCACAGCATGTTCTCTTGGGGAGAGCTTAGTGGCATATGTTCATGTGATAAAGTGTGAGTCTTTGTTGGGGCCTAAAATTCACCAAAGTGTCTTAAAAGGAATCTTCCACTGGAACACTTGTTGCTAGATTCATCCCCCTTCTCTGTCCAAATATCTGTGAGATTAGTCCTTCCAAGCTTACATTGCTTTTCTAATTCTTAAAATTTCTTTTGTTTTAATTTTGAATCCTCTAAGTCTCTTTTAAGAAAACAAAATAAATAACAATAATAAAATATGTTCCTTTGTAACATCCTCCCCACAATAATGCTATTCCAGAGTTTCAATTATTTATCCTGTATATCTTTCTGAGGAAACATATCTCTAAGTCCCATCTCCTGTTGCCTTTTCTCTTATGTTGGTATTGCAATTAAGAGCTATGTAACTTTTATTTGGGGGGAAGATACTATGACCTCTGGAAAAACTGGAGTTAATTCCAAACATAATAATAACTTTGGGAAGGAATTTTCGGCTTTCTTTTTGCTTCCCATATGTTATTAGTTAAGATAATTAATGCTAGTTGCCACAACAGACAAACTTCAAAATCTTCATATCTTAACAAAAGTTATCCAGCATAGTTTTGCGGAGCGTTCTTTGTCATTTGGTAACTCAACAATCCAGGTTTCTTCCATTTTGTCATGTCCCCTTATCATCATATGACTATAAATTGGTTGTAGCAGGAAAAGAGAGTAGGAAGCATACTGGCTCTTAAATGCTCTGAACAAGAAGTGACATATGACTTCCACTCACATTCTCGTCTGCCTGAACTTACTTCTGTGTCCCCAGCCCAACTGAAAAGGATGCTGGGAAATATAAATAAGCACAGTGACATTTGTTGAGCACTATTTGTTTTTGCACACCTTGCCAACTTTATTCTCACTCCAGCCTGGGGTGACTGTTTCATATATGAAACAGTCCACATGCATATATTCTCTCCTTTACCAGGAAAGAAAGGACAAATATTTGTAGAAAGAATGAGATGTTTCTAGACATACCTTTACTTTAAAATATTCATCCAAACATCACGTGTTTCTTGATGCCAGTATTATTTTTTATGTTTTCAAAGTTTTTGGTATTTCTCCTTTTTTCCAAATGTCTTATTTGAAGGATGTTATTCGAAGAACTAGAATCAAGAGGAACATGCAATAAGAGTAGAAAAAATTAAATGGTTATCTTTAAAATATATAATCCACACCTAAAGACATGCAAACAAGTAAGTGGATTATCTAAAAATAAATGTTTACATTCTGTCTATTATAAAAGTAGAGCATAATGTGATCATTTTAGTCTTGTCATTAGAACAAATTTTTTTAAATTGCTTATTCATAGCAGATGAAAAATCCATTTTACTCAGTGTATTAGTTTCCTATTGCTGCTTTAACAAATTACCGCAAATATAGTGACTTAAAAAAGCACAAATTTATTCTCTTACAGTTAGGAAGGTAAGAAGTCTGAAGTGAGTCTTATGGGCCTTAAATTAAGATGTTGTCAGGGCTGGTTTCTTCTATGGAAAAAGTCCATATCTTGCCTTTTCCAACTTCTAGAGACCTCCAGCATTCTTTGGCTCATGGTGTCATCTCACCAATCTGTGTTTCTACCTTTTTATCACGTTCTCTGTCTTTGACCCTCCTGCTTCCCTCCTATAAGGACCCTTGTGATAATATTAGGCCCACCCAGTTAATCTAGGATAATCTCCTTATTCTCAGCATTCTTAATTTAACCATGTCTGCAAAGTCCTTTTTGCCATGTAAGGTAACATATTCATAGGTTCCAGGGATTAGGATGTGGACATCTTGGGGGCCTTGGCAGGGGGATTATTCAGCCTATCATACTGAGCATCTGTAATCTTCCTTACATACTTTACATTCTTATCAATAGCCCATGCTTATCAATCAGCTGGATGATACAATAGATTCATCTCCATGAAACTAAATGACTGATACAGTAGCAAAATTTTCAACATTAGCCAACTATGAATTGGTTAATGAGTGCCTACTAAACTGGTGGTATCGATAATGTGAGAAGAGTTGAGCAAATGTTTATAGAGGTCAAGGAACCTTTTGGGAACAAAGAGATCAGAACCTCTACCACTTCCCTACTGGGGCTAAAAGTTCTATCTCCTTTGATAGATTCTGGCAGCTAGACCACAGAGGTCCACAGGTAGGATACATTCCCCAGTGGCACCATATTCTCGGTGGCAACATATTAGGGGCAATAAAAATCTTACCTCATAGAGAGGGACTGAAATTTTAATTTAAATTACAAATATCTCCAGCCATGATGACAGATAAACTCAGTAAGGTAAGACTATCTTTATAGACCTGATTCTTTCCTGGATATTAATCTGATTTTTCTAAACCTGAACCTGGTTTTTCCTTTTAAGTGTCACATACTCTGATATATTCTGTGATGTAATTGTTACCATTGTAGTGGTGTTGCTGTAGAACTACTCTGAAATCTTTTAACCAATGTAATGGAATTATAATGGCCTTATGATGGGCTCCCCAAAATTTCTTTTTACTATTGTAATGCTGTCATAATGGCATTGTAAGGGGCCGTCCATAAACATATACTGAAATCATTTTGCCACCATCATGACACTGAATTGAGTCCCCATAGAGTTTATTTGAAATTGTTTTGCTCTTCTAATGGCATTATTAATGCAGTCTTCACAGACTTAACAGGGAAATTGTTTGACCATCATAATGTGTTCTTCATAGACTTACAATACAATTGCTTACCAGTGTAATGTGGTTTCCATTAACTTGCACTAAAAATCATTTTCCTACCATAATGGCATTATAATAGGGTATCCATGAACTTGGGCTACCAAAGTTTGGTTCTCTTGATGGCATCATAGCAGCATTGCTACTAAGACAGTTAAAGTAATATTGATGCTCTGTTGTATCATAAGCAAAGACTGTAAGTAATGCACGTCTACTTTTCACACTTAAGTATCTTGGTTTTTCCTTTAAAAGTAATGTCCTGACCACAGTGTACTTTATAAAACAAGAACAATCACTTCTCAAATAACCAGATGAAAGAACCCTAGATTCTTAGGTCAGGAGATCTCACCTTATGCACTTTCTATATAAATTCGAGTGGTTTTTTCATTACCTTGACTGTTTTTTCTTTTCCTTTTTTTTTCTTTAAGTGTGATGTGTCATTTCCTCTTGACCCTTCAAAAATATTATTTTTTATAAATCCTCTTTTATGAGATTGCAATGCAGTACAACCATTGCTGTCTAGTCCTTAATATGAGCATGCTAAAGTGTATGATGTTTATAACCCTTGGTCCCTTTTATTTACAAGAGACAGCACAAACATAGAAAACTTACTAGGAATAAATGGATACAGTATAAAGACAGATTAAAGGCATGTAATAAATAGAGGGGATCAAATGTTTACTGGATGCACAGGCCCAGTGTTACGTTATTCAGATATGCAGGCAGAACAAAAGGTGTGATGTTGAGGGAGTTTTATGTTTGTATAGGGTGCAATTAGGTTACCGGAATGCAACTTCACAAACAGCTTTTTGGGACCATGATTTGTCATGATATTGCCATGATATCATTTGTCATCATAACAGATGATTTGTCAGCCTGCAAAGTTTTAATCAGTCCTTCTCTGAATTAGCAATAGCATAGTGAAGATATACATGGTTTCAGGAAGCACAACGTGTTGTGCTTGTATTATTATGGATTTGATTTCTATTGTCATTAAAATCCTACTGTGTTCTCAGTCTCATTTCCTTTAGGCACACCCATGAGTTCTCATAGCAGAAAGAAAGCCTATGTAATTAGATATGAAATATATGGGGACCACTGCACATGATTTAGATAGAACTTCAGTTATTTTTAGAAAAAGCAAATGGCTGTTTTATAAAAGCCACCAGCCATGTCTTTGTCTTGGTGTTAAGAGAAAATTGCCTTGGAGGAGTTCTTTTTTTGGCTCTAGAATGTCTCTCTAAGGTCAACTCTTCAGTTATAAGGCAAGTATGTATTATTGTCTTGGAAAAAAAGGGGATAACAAGATGTCCATTTTGGTAAGAATTGTATCTCTGATATGCACTTAACAGGTAATGATAATCACTGAAGAGGAGGTGAAAAAAAATTGTATAGGGGTCAAGGAACCTTTTGGAAACAAGCGAATCAAGACCTAAACCACTTTCCTTTGGAAGTTCAATCCTAGCCCATCATCTTTGTTGATTAAGATGGTCAGCCAACAGAGGTTCACAGGAGGAAGAGATTCCCTAGGAGCATCTCAGTGGGGTTATACCACATGGGATGCCTGGAGTGGTAACTGAGTTCAGTGTTGAGACATTTATGGTCATGGGTTGGTGGACAAAGGCAGTGGAGTGTGTGTGTCTAAAGCTTGTAGCCTCTCCCAGTGCTGTGTGTGCTTTGAAACAATAACTATACATTAGTTAATAGGAGTAGAATAATAATAATATTACTGTATCAGAGATTTTTCTTTGTGCCTTACATGAATTGTCTCAAAACAACTTTACGATACATATCTTACCCATGGGAAAGCTGAGAGGATAAATGACTTGACCAAGTTCCCACAGCTCTTAAGTGGTTGAGCCAGGGATTACCTTAACCAGTTTGACTCTTGTGTCTACCTATTTTTGCACTGTAACATTTTGGGATCCCAAGCTTGGGGCACCCTCATCCCTAGCACACTGATACAGTCGGGTTTTACTTTCAGGGCTGAGATCAAAGATGGTAGGAATGATTTCAGAACTGGAACTTATGCTTAGAGTGATATAAGGAAACATTTGGGAAATAAACTTCCTGCCGTTTAGACCCTGAGACCCGAGAAAGTATTGCCAGGACACTAGTGACATCAGAGAAGCAGATGAATTTAGCATACCAATGTGTGCGTCCACATGTGTTTGCAGCGGACCGAGGAACTCTCTGCCATTGAATCGATGAGATTTTCTAGTTCTTTCTCCTGAGTGTGAAGCGGAACTGATCCCCTTGGAATGAGAAAGTCTCCAGAGTTCTTGAAATATTCAGGGAGTTGGTAGAGTTCCAAGAGAGATACTTGAGTTCCTGCTAATAGGCATATGAAGGCTCTAGAGATTAATTTGAATACTAAAATAAGAAATGACCTCATTTATATCACAAGCTCATGAAACAGGCCATTTTGCATATTCTGCAAAGACCTATGGATTAACATATACTAGCCAGATTTCATATAATAAAAATGCAACCAGTGATTATCTCAGAATTCCTTAATAAAAGCCACTGGCTTTTACAGCCAAGGTTGGGTAATAGATTTATGAATAAAATAAAAAAAATCACAGGGTCGGAGGATGATAACAAAATAACATCAGGATAAAGTTAAGAAAATAACTGTGTCTAAAATATAGTACGGCTATCACCTAGTTGACATTTAAAATGGCAAAAACAAACATTTATGATTCTTACCATTCTATCATTTCACTGTTGCAAAAAGATTAACGTCAACACTAAGGACATCATCATTCTTCAGCATTAACAAGGGGTCTTATAGGTCAGTGGAAAGAATATTCAGATTGGCTATCAGACAGGGGATATACTAGAACCTACCTCATAGGTTTGTTGTGAGGATGAAATGAGATCATTCACCTATAGCATTTAACATAGCACTTGACACATGGTAGTCATCCAACAGATGGTGGCTCTTATTCAGTTTTTATTGTTGTGTTATTGTTATTTGCCAGTAAACCATGTGGCTTCAGACAGGTCATGTAATTTCTCTGGGTCTTAAGTGGGCTATCTTCAAGATGGGAGAATCAAATTAGGCAACTTCTAAGCACTTCTTAATATTCAAGTTGTTTCAATATATGCTGGTAGAATTCTGATGGCAGTTTTTTCTGCAAACTTCTTTAAGATAGCTCACGACTATGTAGGCACAGATAGTAAAACTATTGTGAAAATTTTATTTAAAAAAAAAAAGAGTTATTTAGTCCGGTTGTGAGAAAGGCACTTGGAGTGACCTGCTAGACAGCAAAGATGAGGACTCCAAGTGTAAGAATTATTGTGGACCTTAAGGAAAAAAAAGGGACTTCCCTGGTGGTCCAGTGGTAAAGAATCCGCCTTCCAATGCAGGGGACGCGGGTTTGATTCCTGGTCAGGGAACTAAGATCCCACGTGCCACGGGGCACCTAAGCCCGGGTACAACTACTGAGCTCGTGTGCCTCAACTAGAGCCCACATGAGGCAAACTAACGAGCCCACACACCCTGGAGCCTGAGCGCCACAACTAGAGAAGAGAAAACCTGCACACCACAACTAGAGAGAAGCCCACGCACCATAACGAAGAGCCCATGCACCACAATGAAAGATCCCATGTGCTGCAACTAAGACCCAGTGCAGCCAAAAATAAATAAATTAAATAAATAAATAATAAATAAATCTTAAGAAAAGAAAAGGAAAAAAAACCTGGTAACTAAATAGCAAGAATTGCTGCCAAACACTGGGTAATCATGGAACAGGTTACTCTGTAACCTCTCAAGACCCCAGAATGCAGAATCCACTTGAAATAAAAATATATTTAAGGTTAGTAATACCAGTTGTATGATGAATTATGGGATATCAGAACTCTTTAAGAGGAAGTCTTTCGAGGTATTTTGATATGAAGAGGAAATGGTTTGTCAGTCAACATTATTTACTGAGATTATTTGAGCAAAGAGCTCTCAAAGTGCTACAGAAGAGCAAAAAATTAAACTTAGTAAGGATCAGACATCCAGACAAACATTACGTAAGTTGAGTTCAATGGAAACTGAAAACTAGAGCTAATTAATTCTATGGCTTAAAGGGCAGAACATGAGATACAATAAAGTATAGGCACAGCTCTTGGCCTTGAAAACTGCCAAAGCTTTCTGGCTTATAATTATTATTCTCCTATTTTGATATAACCTCATTATTCTGACAGGTAGATCAAGTCTTTGACAAAAGTGGCATGAGAAAAATTGGTGTTTGACTTTTTGACAAAATTGAAACTATAGACTTCGTTCACGAACTCTTCAGAAGTGGCGTAGACCTGTAGACATGCGCTTCTCCATGTAGAGGTGCCTAAGAAAATTATGAGACATGGCAGGATGAGATGGTAGCATTAGTGATGAAATGTCTCCCATCTTGGTCCTGAAAATTCCTAGAGTTGCTCTGTGTCCTAGAATTTTTCCCTTCCTTTTATTCTTGAAGCCACCTCTTTATCCTCTCTCCATGCTTAAGCTGTGACTCACAACAAAAATATACTGACTAACAATACATCACCTGCCCATACTGTCTTTTCTCTCAGTTCTTTGTGTCATTTAGTCCATTCCTTAGTCATGTCTTCTTATTCATCTCAACTATTATTACTCATCTCAAGATTTATGTTTCCTGAACATAAGGAACAATGATGAAAGAGCATGGAATATTCTAAGGAATGACTTTATAACCCTTCAGTGAGTTATTACAACTCACAGTTTAGTTAGCATGAGCATTTCTGCTTCTCCAACATAAATAAATAGCTATTCATTTAACATGCCATTAAGTAGCCGTAAGTATTCAAACGCTATATTTGTTTGAAAAGTTTACTGTACCCTTCTTTTCAAGGAGAATATAAATCATTCATACTTAGAAGCTTTTTTCAGGATAAATCCCCTAGAATTTTAATTGAGGTATAAATATATATACAATGAGGGGGGAAGTGTGTAAGCCTGACGTGTATAGCTCAATTGATACCCATGGTATATATAAGTGTGTATACCTTGGTAGTAGTTAAAGGGACGGACATACACACACACACACACACACACACACACACACACACACACACACAGTAAAACATTTTGGCTACACTGGAAGGTTCTCTGTGTACCTTCACAGTCAATACCAGCATCCACCCACCTCTCACTCCTCCTGCCAAGAGGTAACTGCTATTTTGACTTCTGCCATCATTGATTAGTTTTGCCTGTTCCTGTACATCACGTAAGTGGAATCATATAATAGTTGTTTTTGTGTCTGGCTTCATTCACTCATCATTATATCTGTGGTAGCCACCCAAATTGTTGTATGAAGCAGAAAATTAGTTTTTTCATGACTGTGTAGTATTCCATTGTATGAATATAACAAACTATATTGATTCAGTGCACTGTTAATGGACATTTGGGCTGTTTTGAGTTTCGGGCCATTAAGAATAAAGTTGGACTAAGCATTCATGTTCAGATCTTTGTGTGAACACAGTTCTATTTTTCTTAGGTTTATGTCTCGGAATGGAAATTCTGGGTCATAGAGTGCTATGTGTATAGCTTTAGTAGATTAGATATTGACAGATAGTCTTACAAAGTGACAGAAGCAATTTAAATTCCCACCAACATATAAGAATTCCACTTGCTGCAAATCCTTCCCAACACTAGATATTGTGAGTATTTTAATTTTAGCTCTTCTGGTAGATGTGTAGTGTTGTATATTCTTATGTGCATGTAATGTGAATTTCCATGATTTATGACACTAAATTCAAAAATTCATAATTGAAATTTTGTGCTACTATAGAATAGGCTACCAGCTCCCATGGCAGAATTATTTACAAAATAACACCAAAATATTACCACACTGAATTCGATGGGAGTTAAGAACTGGGTTTTAATTCTAGGTCTGCCAGTAACTGATAGAGTGATCTTGGACAATTCATTTTTCTTTACTGGTTCTTGGGTTCCTCACTTATTAATTAAGAGTTTACTTGTGTTGCTGTACACTTGCTGTACATTCTAACATATATGGTTTAATAAATATTTTATTCTCTGTCCTAGTCTGCATCTCTGGCCAGGGAAGGCCCCTGACTCTGTACTCAGTAGAGAGAAAGACACATGTAGACAAAATAAGCATTGTTTTCTAGGTCATTTTTTCATCAGTTGTCAGATTCCTTTGGATTCATTTAGATTTTTAATTCTTTTCCTTAGCAGAAGCTGAGAGGGTCTGGTGGTCTGAGTTACTACTTATCCTTTGAAGGATTTTTTTCCTGTAAGATTCCCAAAGAAATTCCTTCTTGGTCCTGTTGGCAGAGGGACTTCACTCCAGAGCCACCATCTTTCTCTCTCTCTCTCTCTCTCTCTCTCTCTCTCTCTCTCTCTCTCTCTCTCTCTCTCTCTCATTAGTGCTGACACAGCTCTCCTGTCAGATCTAAATCTTAAAAAGGGTTATGACCTCACCAAAGTAAATGGCTTCCTATCTGCTTCAGGGAAATTCCATAGCTCAGGAGTGTTGGGACACATCATGTGGTCACAGGAACAAAAATTAATTTTTTGTTACATATAGTTTAGGCAATTGTTGTGATCCAAATTAATATAAGGGTCTTCACTTTTATCTGTGTTTGAACTGGGGCTACAAAGATGAGTTCTCTTTTTCCTTTTGGTCTAAATCCAAACCAATGGTAATTGATGACCTAAACTATAGATTTTGTTTTTCTGTTAAGATTTTCTTAATTCTACATAAATAAATGATTCCATTGGAGACTGTGCTTTGTAGTGCCAAAATTAAGACTAAATGTAAAGTTAGCCTCTTGTAAAAGCTGCATTAACTCTTCAAAGCCATTTGATCTCTAGTTCCTGTAGTGAAGTCATTATTTACATGGAAATGAACCCAGTACATCACTGATCTATAAATACTGCAAGCATTAAACCTACGCCAGGTATTATGATATTCCTGAGAATATAATAATTAAAAACAAAGATAAGTTATCTTTCTCTGCCCTTGCGGGCTTAGAATCTTGTGGATGTCATTATGCAAAGTTCTTAAATTCCAAGTCTTATACATCCAAGAACCTGAACTTTGTGGCTAAATAGAGAAATCAAAGTTTAGAAAATGACTAGACATTCAAAAGGACCCTTCAACTACAGGTAGAAAAATTAGTTTCAAGCATCCGTTTCTTCTGCAAATATTGTTTTACTTCGTTTGATTTAACTGGTCTTGTTCTAAGCCCTGAGGAATCAGGAGTAAATGAGACAGATGTGCCTTTTGTCCTCTAGAGTTTCTGACCCGTGGCTATCTTAGATTCTGCTTGAAAAATTCCATGCTTAATGACTAAGAGTCTGGGTCACAACTAAATTATTAACAACACAGTTTTAATCTTCATATGAATGTTTATGCTCATATGGAACCTCTTTCTAGGGAGCCCGGGACCTGGCTCTTCTTTCCCTTCTAAAACTGTAAACATGGTTGTGTGTGTGTGTGTGTGTGTGTGTGTGTGTGTGTGTGTACTTGGGATTATTTACTTTGTCAAGAGTATATGCAGCTTGGAATCACTTTGTTATACAGCAGAAACTAACACACCATTGTAAAGCAGTTATATACTCCAATAAAGATGTTAAAAAAAAGAAAAAGTATATGCAACTTGGAGGGAAATGGAATGAGAAAATAACTCTCACATCTTAAATATGCCCTGTCAAGCTTGCATATTAGTTACAACCTGCTCCACTATATCCCATGTAGACCAGTATATTTAGCTACTAGATTAGAGTTGGAAACTTGAGTTTGGATTCCAGCTCTACCATTCAATACCTAAGTGACCCTGGTCAACTTACTTCTTATCTCTGAGTTTGAATAATCTCATCTGTAAAATGGGGATAATAATTCCCATTGTCTGCTTAATCAAATTTTTCAAAAAGGAAATTGCATTGCCTAGGAGATTCAGGGCAGTTCTTTTAATTGTGTAGTATTAGCACCTTTCTATGTAATAAAAGGAGTTTGTACTACAGTTACTTCCCACGCTCACGGCCATTGACAACTGGGAAGAGTGAGGAAGGAGGAGTGCCATCTGCTCACAACCCCTTATACACCATCACCTTCCTTAGTCTTTGCCAGTCATCATTTGTTCAGAACATCATTTACCAAGGATCAAATCATGCTTTGAGTGTAAGTATAATATCTGGTTGGCTGGGCACATATACATTCAGAAGTATACCTTATTTCATGGAGGGAGGGCTTCCACAAAGTTCCCTCAACCATGCTTCACTCCACCTTGGGATATTTCCTTTCCCTATGGGTCAGTTATCCCATTTCACTAATGAGGCATGGGTAAGCTAAGTGATTATCACTCAGGCATAAATGATAATTAGATGGTAGAGCCGGAATTAGAACCCATTAGACGGCTTTACTTCCAGGTCTGTTCTCATGTCATTGAACAAGGCTTGTGCTTTGTTTCAGCTCAGATTTCTTATTTCCAGTTGATGTTTTGTTGTCTGAAATTTCACACATTAGCACTTTGACCCCTTAAAAACAGGTTTAAGTGATTGTAGCACTCTTGCCTCAGTGCACTTTTATTTTTGCTTAATCAATTCATCAGGACCTTCTATTGTTAGCAGGAGAAACACAGAGACCAAGAACTTTCACGACAACTCCAAACACTCAATTATTCATTGGGATCTGTAGTGTTTTACAGAAGCAAAATAGACACGACCAGAATTATCATGATTTAACAAGTGAGCTCCTCTAGATCTGAGCATAAATGGAATATGCCTGTGCTATGAAAGCAAAAATATGAAATCTGATTTTATCACTTTTTTCCCGTAAGAAATTTTATTTTCCATATGCATCTAGTTTGTCTGTATCTGTCTATGTAAATTAGGACTAAATTCATCAGAAGTAGACAGTTCAGGTGTGGTAATTGACACCATGAAGTCATCAGAAAACCTTTCTTTCTGTCTTTTTCTGCTTCATCATCCTCAGTGTGTAGCTTCCATCCTCATGGTCCAAAGTGGCTGCTAGAGGTCTAGTCCTCATGTCAGTATTTCAGGCAACAGGAAAGAGCACAGTGGGAAGGGCAGAAGGGTGTGTGCAAGCTGCCTGTTTTCCTTTTAAATAAGTTCTTCGGCAAGTCCCACACAATAACTTCTGCTTATGGTACTTTGGCTATATCTTATTCTCCTGACCATTCTTAGTTGTATAGAGATAAAAGCTTCTATTTTGTTAACAGTCACCCCATTCCTCTTTGCCATTCTGTTCTCCCTCCCCCCCCAGAAAACCAAAGCTAGCAGTTATACGTATATTCCTACATTTCTCTAGAATTATACAAATAATTGATACACATGTTGTTGTTAGTGATCAGAATTAGATCATACTATACAAAGTATTCTTCAGCTTAATTTTTTAACCTAATCCAGGTTCGCTTCATGTAGATGTCCTCATTCTTTTAAATAGCTGCTTCAAGTTCTTTAGTATCAATATGCCACAAATATTTCACAAAGAAGACAACCTTTGCTGATTAAGATGTCCAGAAGGGTGGCAAAATCAGCTTGATTAAGTACTGAAGAGAGCTAAAAAAACCAAGAGACTGAATGATGGAGAGAAAGTTAGAGGGTTTAGGGTCAAGCACATTAAGTGGGTTAACATGGCTAGCTAAGGACACAGAGCATGCTCAGAGTGTGACTGCAACATTTTTAGGACAGAGGGGGCACTTTTTAGCATAGCTTCTTATGCCACAAAATCCCTAAAGATGCCATTTATGCCATCTGGCTTTGTTGTTCCTCTCAATCAGCATCTTTAGACATTTCTACTATTCATTTTTTCCCTTTTCAAAACATCTCTCCAATCAAATCACCATCTAATTTCTAAATTCTGAAAAAAAAAGAGTTTAAAAAATATTTAAAACTTTGCCCTTAAACCACTTTCTCTAGTTATTAATCCACCTGTTGATAGCCTTTCTTTCTGTTTTGAGTTCAAGCGTTATTTTTGTCCTTTCACACTTTTTCCTTGCCTTTATTCAGCCCTCTTGCCCCCTTTCCTTCTCTTTCCATGATTTTCCTCACCTTCTTGTGCTTTTCAGATAATTACCTATTGAAACACAAACCAGCATATAGGCTTTCATATTGAGTTTGCATGAGTGTTTAAAATTTAACATGGAAAGGAGCTGTGTTAGAGTCTGAATCTCCAGGTTTGCTGTTGCTCCTTCCGAAATTTGAGCCTCATGCCTTTCCCAACCATGCCCTATCCATGAAGCCCAAATGTACATCATGAGCATGGTGAATAAGTGAAGAAAGTAAGTAAAAAAAAGCAAAGCTGACTCTCTGAGAGAAACTAAAAGAACATTTCCTCTGTAACACAAACCTACAGATAACTCAGCCAGCATGCAGGGCAAGCAAAACTGATCCAGAAACAAACACCAAGCTGCTCAGTTTCTTTTGGCTAATCCAAGCTTGAAGGGTTTTCCCTCCCTTTGTGTTTTGTGGACTGAGTCAATAGGGAAGCAGTGAAGATGTTCACTGAGAAGGCTTCATGTATCAATGCATTCGTTCGTCTTTCTGTTTTCTGGTCTCCTCACTTTGTAATGAGGCTAATTGGAGGTGCCAGGAAATCGGGGGGCTGGTTCTGAGAGCATCTAACAGCATAACTACTTGCTTTTCTTGGTCTTTGACACCAACTTTTACTAAGAAACATGACCAATATTTACAAAATAATGTGACAACACTAGTAAGAATATAGTTCTCAGAGAATCTCATATATGGAAGTAATTTGCATGTGAGGAAACTGAAGGGTAAAAGTGTTTGCCCCAACTCATATTATTGTTGGCAAAGCCAGAAGCAAATTCTTGTCTATTGTGCAACTCCCCTCACTCTGACCTTGGCCACAGGCTGCTCCAAATGTTGAACTGATGGATGTAGCTAAACCTTACCTTATTTCCAAGAAAAAATTAATCACCTAACATTTTATGGGATGCTGATCACACACCAGAAACCATTGTGCAAGATGTTGTCATGCTTTCATTTACTCCATGATTATTTATCCAGGGACGTTTATGCATGAGTCAGAGAGGGTCCTTGTCCTCATGGAGCTTATATCTGAGGGGTGTGTGTGTGTGTGTGTGTGTGTGTGTGTGTTGACAGAGGGTGAGGGAAAGTGGAGAGTGGAAGAACAATAAAAGCAAGTAAATCCACCATTATATCTGATAGTGTTTTACGTTAAATGAACATCCGAGATAGGATAGAGAACAGTGTGGAAGATGAGGGAAGAGAGCTACTTTATACTATTGCATTTAATTCTAACATCAAGTCTATGAGACAGGAACTAGTATTCTGATACGCAGATAAAGTTCACCCATCTTGGGCGGGAAGGAGTCAGCTCTAAGCCCAGGTCTGCCTCACTCCAGAGTTGTGCTCTAGTCATTATGCCCATTTGCCTCTCAATGACAATGTCATGGGAAAAAAAATATTTCCTTGAATTTTTATTCAAAGCAGCAATTGTTAAATGAGAAAATACACTGGATAAGTGCTGATGATTACGTATCTGAACAGTGAGCTGAGTTGCTTAATGAGGTTAAGGCTCATGACATCAAAACTTGAGTTATTTCATCTTGAGACTGGTGGAAAAGAGACCAAATAAAAATGCATTATTGGATTTATCTGGTTCCTATTTTCAAGGATCAAAGAATCAGCTAATAGGTACACAATTCTTGAAGCCATGCAAGGTCAGCAGCTAATAAAGACATCTATTTAATCATGGATCAGACCACTTGACTTTGCTTGTATCACTGATACCAGCCATTATTGGCTGAGAACCAACATGAAATAAGAGAGGTTGGGGGATCTGTTAATTGCATCTTGTCTCAGCTGTAGGAGGTACATTCCTCCAAAATCAGTCCCTTCCAATTATTCCAGGTTGCAGCTGGCATGGTAAACCCAGGGTTGTTTTCGCCCAATGAAAGAGTCTAATTTTATCACAGAATCATAGGACTGGCAAGACCTTGAGAGGTCAGTGGAGGCATTCAGGCAAGACTGCACTGAGTGAATATATCTAATCCTATTTTAAACCATCTCCAGAGGGGAGATTCCATGATTTCTCTAGAAAGCCAATGCCAGTTTTAAGCAGCGTTTTCTGTAACCAGTCTTACATCCTTAGTGATTTATTTTAAATTCACAGAGTTCATAATGCTAGTTTATACTATCTCTATTTTCCCTCTTAGTTTTTTAAAAGTATCGCTTATTAGCTTAATATTCCTAAATTGAACACTTATTCTATGGTAGCGTTAAGAATTCCAAAGAAAAATGAGTTTGAAGGACTTCCGATCCAGCTCCCACTTTCTCCCTTGTTTCCTTGCTCTAAGCATGCTGGCCATTTTATATCCTCAACGTGCCCAGCTTATTTCTTACTCGGGGCTTTTGCACTTGCTATTTGATCCTGTGCCTGTGACAGTCTGCACTAAATCTTCCTGTAAAGGGCCCCTTCTCCTCAGAAGAGCCACCCCTGATCGACCTATTTAAAGTCTCCTCAGAGCATGTATGTCTCTAAAATTATCTTATTTATTCCCTAGTTGGCACAGTTGTTGTTTGTCTCCTTCCAAAAGAATGTTTGAACTGTGTGACTGGGCCTCACCTGACTTTTTTGTTCTAACCATTGTAATTCCAGTGTCTAAAACAGGCATATCATAAGCATTTGATAAATATTTGCTGAAGAAATGAACGAAAGGATATTTGCATAGCAATAGAGCAGTGTAAAATGTTTATTAAGTCTGTGTCCTCAGGGAACTCCCAGAGTGGTCTGTTCTGAGAGGATGTACAGTGTGCTTACAGGAACTTTAAAGTCAGACCATGTGGCTTCAAGTCCCAGGTCCAGCACTTACCAACTGTGAAACTTTGAGCAAGTTACTTAAATTCTCTTAGTTTTAGTTCTGTAATCTGTGAGATGGTAACAATAAAACTGACCTCCCTTGTCAGCTGTTGGGATGAATGGGTAATTTTACCTATTAATTTACTTTTTGAAACAATAGTTTTGAACACCTACTGTGTGCCAGGCACTTATCTCGGAGCTGAGAGCACAAAAGTGATCAGTTGATAAAAATCTCTCCTCTCAAAGCTTACACTTTGGTATGCATAATACATGTTTCATAATTATTTTAAGAACTGGCTTCTGAATTTAACCTGCAGTGGGATCAAATTTGGACTCTGGTCAGTGTGCTGGTACAGGCTCTTCATTCAGTAGTCAGTATGTATTTACTAAGTGCCTATTATGTTTCCAAGAATAATTATCCAGTTAATAATGGTGTATTGGGAGGGTTCTTAGGTCTGTGTATAAGAGGGCATGTCCAGTCTCACCTACAAATAGATTGCTTGTATTTGACACCTGTAGTGCATAAAGAGATCTATAGAGCAGTGCAAAAAAACATATTGGTTTAATACTGTTTGTATGTATTTCAAAAAGACTATCAACCAAAAAACAAGTGAACATTTCTTTGGAATTTTGATAAAGGAAGGCTTTTTCTGGAAATAAGGGTGTTTCTTAATCAGTGTACCATTTGCATTGGTGATGTTACACTTAGATTAGGACATTGATTTTTTTTTAAAAAAAGCTATCTTTTACCAGTAATCCGTTCTCATTTTAGAATGTTTAAAAGAGAGATGAGCAGCCAAAAGAAACCTTTATTAATATATTAAGAGGTTTACACAAACAAGTATCCACACATATGTCTTTTAAACAGTTCAGTCCTCTTGTTGAACATTTAAGTTGCTTGCAGTTGTTTTGCTATTGTAAAAATATTGATATAAATGTACCTGGCAAAACACCTTCTGTAGTTGTTTGATTTCCTTAGGATATATTTTAAAAGAATTACTACACCTAAGAGGAATGTACAGATCAATGGGTTTGATTATATGATACTGAATTCTTAACTTATGTAGTAATAAACCAAATAAAATGGAAAATGTGAAGCTTGGGAGATATTTGCAAGACATACACAGTATAAAAGGATGATCGCTCGAGCCACCCTGCCAGAGTTTAGCTTCTTTACCTGCTAGTTCTGTGAGCTGCGGAAAGTTACTTACCTCTGTGTGCGCTGATTCCCTCATCTGTAAAGACGGGATAATAATAGTACCCAACATTAAGGGAAATTGCGAGGAGTAAATATAAAATGTCCTCAGCTGTGTCTGACACCAAAGAATGGTTATGTAAAAGTTTGTTAGTAAACATGTCAGAGAGAGATCTTCAAGATGGCAGAGGAGTAAGACGTGGAGATCACCTTGCTCCCCACAAATACATCAGAAATACTTCTACATGTGGAACAACTCCTACAGAACACCTACTGAATGCTGGCAGAGGACCTCAGACTTCCCAAAAGATGCCCTCAGGCGACCTACACGCAGAGGCAGGGCCAAATCCAAAGCTGAACCCCAGAAGCTGTGTGAACAAAGAAGAGAAAGGGAAATCTCTCCCACCAGCCTCAGGAGCAGCAGATTAAATCTCCACAATCAACTTGATGTACCCTGCATCTCTGGAATACCTGGATAGACAATGAATCACCCCACAATTGAGGCGGTGGACTTCAGGAGCAATGGTAGACTTGGGGTTTGCTTTCTGCATCTAATTTGTTTCTGATTTTATGTTTATAATTTAGAGATTATTATCATTGGTAGATTTGTTTATTGATTTGGTTGCTCTCTTCCTTTTTTTAATATATAGATATTTTTTCCCCTTTTTCTGTTTTTGTGAGTGTGTATGTGTATGCTTCTTTGTGTGATTTTGTCTGTATAGCTTTGCTTTTACCATTTGTCCTAGGGTTCCATCTGTCTGTTTTGTTTTGTTTTGTTTTGTTTTTGTATAGTTTTTAGCACTTGTTATCATTGGTGGATTTGTTTTTTGGTTTGGATGCTCTTTTCTTTCTTTCCTTTTTTATTACTTTTAATTTTTTTTATTTTCAATAATTTTTAAAATTTTTTATTTTAATAGCTTTATTTTATTTCATTTTTTTTCATTCATTCTTTCTTTTTTTTTTTCTCCCTTTTCTTCTGAGCTGTGTGGCTGACAGGGTCTTTGTGCTCCGGCCAGGTGTCAGGCCTGTGCCTCTGAGGTGGGAGAGGTGAGTTCAGGATATTGGTCCACCAGAAATCTCCCGTCTCCATGTAATATCAAATGGCGAAAGCTCTCCCAGAGATCTCCATCTCAATGCTAAGACCCAGCTCCACTCAACGAACAGCAAGCTACAGTGCTGGACACCCTATGCCAAACAAATAGCAAGACAGGAACCCAAACCCACCCATTAGCAGAGAGGCTGCCTAAAGTCATAATAAGGTCACAGACACCCCAAAACACATCACTGGATGCGGTCCTGCCCACCAGAAAGACAAGATCCAGCCTCATTCACCAGAACACAGGCACCAGTCCCCTCCACCAGGAGGCCTACACAACCCACTGAACCAACCGTAGCCACTGGGGGCAGACACCAAAAACAAGGGGAACTATGAAACTGCAGCCTGCGAAAAGGAGACCCCAACACAGTAAGTTAAGCAAAATGAGAAAACAGAGAAACACACACCAGGTGAAGGAGAAAGGTAAAAACCCATCAGACCAAACAAATGAAGAGGAAATAGGCAGTCTACTTGAAAAAGAATTCAGAATAATGATAGTAATGATGATCCAAAATCCTGGGAACAGAATAGAGAAAATACAAGAAATGTTTAACAAGGACCTAGAAGAACTAAAGAGGAAACAGACCATGATGAGCAACACAGTAAATGAAATTAAAACTTCTCTAGAAGGAATCAATAGCAGAATAACTGAGGCAGAAAAATGGATAAGTGACCTGGAAGATAAAATAGTGGAAATAACTACCGCAGAGCAGAGTAAAGAAAAAAGAATGAAAAGAATTGAGGACAGTCTCAGAGACCTGTGGGACAACATTAAACGCACGAACATTCGAATTATAGGGGTCCCAGAAGAAGAAGAGAAGAAGGAAGGGACTGAGAAAATATTTGAAGAGATTATAGTTGAAAACTTCCCTAATATGGGAAAGCAAATAGTCAATCAAGTCCAGGAAGTGCAGAGAGTCTGATACAGGAAAATCCAAGGACAAACATGCCAAGACACATACTAATCAAACTATCAAAAATTAAATGCAAAGAAAAAAATATTAAAATCAGCAAGGAAAAAACAACAAATAACATACAAGAGAATCTCCATAAGGTTAACAGCTGATCTTTCAGCAGAAACTCTGCAGGCCACAAGGGAATGGCAGGACATATTTAAAGTGATGAAAGGGAAAAGCATACAACGAAGATTGCTCTACCCAGCAACGATCTCATGCAGATTCGATGGAGAAATTAAAACCTTTACAGACAAGCAAAAACTGAGAGAATTCAGCACCACCAAACTAGCTTTACAACAAATGTTAAAGGAACTTCTCTATGTAGGAAACACAAGAGAAGGAAAAGACCAACAATAACAAACCCAAAACAATTAAGAAAATGGTAATAAGAACATACATATCGATAACTACCTTAAATGTAAATGGATTGAATGCTCCAACCAAAAGACATAGACTGGCTGAATGGATACATTCACATACAAGATACATTCACATACAACACAAGACCTGTATTTATGCTGTCTACAAAAGAGACCCACTTCAGATCTAGGGACACGTACAGACTGAAAGTGAGGGGATGGAAAAAGATATTCCATGCAAATGGAAATCAAAAGAAAGCTGGAGTAGCAATTCTCATGTCGTACAAAATAGACTTTAAAATACAGACTATTACAAGAGACAAAGAAGGACACTATATAATGATCAAGGGATTGATCCAAGAAGAAGATATAACAATTGTAAATATTTATGCACTCACCATAGGAGCGCCTCAATATATAAGGCAAATGCTAACAGCCATAAACGCGGGAATCAACAGTAACACGGTCGTAGTAGGGGACTTTAACACCCCACTTTCACCAATGGACAGATCATCCAAAATGAAAATAAATAAGGAAACACAAGCTTTAAATGATACATTAAACAACATGGACTTAATTGATATTTATAGGAGATTCCATCCAAGAACAGCAGATTACACTTTCTTCTCAGGTGCTCATGGAACATTCTCCAGGATATCTTGGGCCACAAATCAAGCCTTGGTAAATTTAAGAAAATTGAAATTGTATCAAGTATCTTTTCCGACCATGCTATGAGACTACATATCAATTACAGGGAAAAAATCTGTAAAAAATACAGACACATGGAGGCTAAACAATACACTACTAAATAGCCAAGAGATCACTGAAGAAATCAAAGAGGAAATCAAAAAATACATAGAAACAAATGACAATGAAAATATGACGACCCAAAACCTATGGGATGCAGCAAAAGCAGTTCTAAGAGTGAAGTTTATCGCAATATAATCCTACCTCAAGAAACAAGAAACATCTCAAATAAACAACCTAACCTTACACCTAAAGCAATTATAGAAAGAAGAACAAAAAAACACCAAATTTAGCAGAAGGAAAGACATTATAAAGATCAGATCAGAAATAAATGAAAAAGAAATGAAAGAAACAACAGCAAAGATCAATAAAACTAAAAGCTGGTTCTTTGAGAAGATATACAAAATTGATAAACCATTACCCAGACTCATCAAGAAAAAGGAAGAAGCCTCAAATCAGTAGAATTAGAAATGAAAAAGGAGAAGTAACAACTGACACTGCAGAAATACAAAGGATCATGAGAGCTTACTACAGGCAATTCTATGCCAATAAAATGGACAACCTGGAAGAAATGGACAAATTCTTAGAAAAGCACAACCATCTGAGACTGAACCAGGAAGAAATAGAAAATATAAACAGTCCAATCACAAGCACTGAAATTGAGACTATGATTAAAAATCTTCCAACAAACAAAAGCCCAGGACCAGATGGCTTCACAGGCAAATTCTACCAAACATTTAGAGAAGAGCTAACACCTATCCTTCTCAAACTCTTCCAAAATATAGAAGAGGGAGGAACACTCCCAAACTCATTCTATGAGGCCACCATCACCCTGATACCAAAACCAGACAAAGACATCACAAAGAAAGAAAACTACAGACAAATATCAGTAATGAACATAATGCAAAAATTCTCAACAAAATACTAGCAAACAGAATCCAACAGCACATTAAAAGGATCATACACCATGATCAGGTGGGGTTTATCCCAGGAATGCAAGGATTCTTCAATATATGCAAATCAATCAATGTGATAAAACATATTCACAAATTGAAGGAGAAAAACCATATGATCATCTCAATAGATGCAGAAAAAGCTTTCAACAAAATTTAACACCCATTTATGGTAAAAAAAAAAAAACCCTCCAGAAAGTAGGCACAGAGGGAATTTACCTCAACATAATAAAGGCCATATATGACAAACCCACAGCCAACATCATTCTGAATGGTGAAAAACTGAAACCATTTCCTCTAAGGTTAGGAGCAAGACAAGGTTGTCCACTCTCACCACTATTATTCAACATAGGTTTGGAAGTATTAGCCACAGCAATCAGAGAAGAAGAAGAAATAAAAGGAATCCAAATCAGAAAAGAAGAAGTAAAGCTGTCACTGTTTGCAGATGACATGATACTATACATAGAGAATCCTAAAGATGCTACCAGAAAACTACTAGAGCTAATCAATGAATTTGGTAAATTAGCAGGATACAAAATTAATGCACAGAAATCTCTTGCATTCCTATACACTAATCATGCAAAATCTGAAAGAGAAACTAAGGAAACACTCCCATTTTTACCACTGCCACAAATAGAATAAAGTACCTAGGAATAAACCTACCTAAGGAGACAAAAGACCTGTATGCAGAAAACTGTGAGACACTGATGTAAGAAATTAAAGATGATAGCAACAAAGGGAGAGATATACCATGTTCTTGGATTGGAAGAATCAACATTGTGAAAATGACTATACTACCCAAAGCAATCTACAGATTCAATGCAATCCCTATCAAATTACCAATGGCATTTTTCACAGAAATAGAACAAAAAATTTCACAATTTATGTGGAAACACAAAAGACCCCGAATAGCCGAAGCAATCTTGAGAAAGAAAAATGGAGCTGGAGGAATCAGGCTCCCTGACTTCAGACTATACTACAAAGCTACAGTAATCAAGACAGTATGGTACTGGCACAAAAACAGAAATATAGATCAATGGAACAGGATAGAAAGCCCAGAGATAAACCCACGCACATATGGTCACCTTATTTTTGGTAAAGGAGGCAAGAATATACAATGGAGAAAAGACAGCCTCTTCAATAAGTGGTGCTGGGAAAACTGGACAGCTACATGTAAAAGAATGAAATTAGAACACTCCCTAACACCATACACAAAAATAAACTCAAAATGGATTAAAGACCTAAATGTAAGGCCAGACACTATCAAACTCTTAGAGGAAAACATAGGCAGAACACTCTGTGACATAAATCACACCCACCTCCTAGAGAAATGGAAATAAAAACAAAAATAAACAAATGGGACCTAATGAAACTTAAAAGCTTTGGCACAGGAAAGGAAACCAGAAATAAGACAAAAAGACAACCCTCCGAATGGGAGAAAATATTTGCAAATGAAGCAACTGACAAAGGATTAATCTCCCAAATTTACAAGCAGCTCATGCAGCTCAATATCAATAAAGCAAACAACCCAATCCAAAAATGGGCAGAAGACCTAAATAGACATTTCTCCAAAGACGATATACAGATTGCCAACAAATACATGAAAGGATGCTCAACATCACTAATCATTAGAGGAACGCAAATCAAAACTACAATGAGGTAGCACCTCACACCAGTCAGAATGGCCATTGTCAAAAAATCTACAAACAATAAATGCTGGAGAGGGTGTGGAGAAAAGGGATCTCTCTTGCACTGTTGGTGGGAATGTAAATTAATAGAGCCACTATGGAGAACAGTATGGAGTTTCCTTAAAAAACTAAAAATAGAACTACCATATGAGCCAGCAGTCCCACTGCTGCGCATATACCCTGAGAAAACCATATTTCAAAAAAAGTCATGTACCACAGTGTTCATTGCAGCTCTATTTACAATAGCCAGGACATGGAAGCAACCTAAGTGTCCTTCGACAGATGAATGGATAAAGAAGATGTGGCTCATATATACAATGGAATATTACTGAGCCATAAAAAGAAACGAAATTGAGTTATTTTTAGTGAGGTGGATGGACCTAGAGTCTGTCATACAGAGTGAAATAAGTCAGAAAGAGAAAAACAAATACTGTATGCTAACACATATATATGGAATCTAAAAAAAAAAAAAGGTTCTGAAGAACCTCGGGGCAGGACAGGAATAAAGACACAGACGTAGAGAATGGACTTGAGGACCCGGGGAGAGGGAAGGGTAAGCTGTGATGAAATGAGAAAGTGGCATGGACATATATACACTACCAAATGTAAAATAGATAGCTAATGGGAAACACCCGCATAGCACAGGGAGATCAGATCGGTGTTTTGTGACCACCTAGAGGGGTGGGATAGGGAGGGTGGGAGGGAGACGCAAGAGGGAGGAGATATGGGGATATATGTTTATGTATAGCTGATTCACTTTGTTATATAGCAGAAACTAACATACCATTGTAAAGCAATTATACTCCAATAAAGATGTGGAAAACAAAACAAAAAAAAACCTTTATTGAGATAACTTTGACATAGAAATATTTTACGTATTTAAGTTATACAACCTGCTGCTTTGATATATGTATAAATTGTGGAAGGATCATCAAATCAAGCTAATTAACATATCCATCATCTCTACAGGTTACTGATTTGTGTGTTAGTGTGTGTATGTTGAGAAGATTTAAGATCTTTCTACTCAGCAAATTTCAAGTAGTGAGCCCTTTGCTTTTGTATGGTAGAATCAGAGAACTTTTACTCCTGTCTTTGCAAACTTTCCAACAAAGAATTGGAGTTTTTTCACAAACTTGCTGTTTGACTTTAGTTATTTTATGTATGTATAGATGTTTTTGAGGAGAATTATGAGTCTATATAATTTTGTGTGGTCAAATCTATCAATCATTCATATTGTGATCTCTCCATTGTTTTTTTTTCTGAAAGAAATGAGCTGTCACTTTGATATTCTTCACTTGCAGATCATGATAGTGAAACAAAAGTGATAGTGAAATTCTGTATCCTTAGTGTTAATAAATCTCCCTTTATACTTCCCCCCCCAAAAAGAAAACGTGTCAGCAATGTGTAACTTCCTAAATATCTGAAGAGTTTAGAGATCAGTTAAGATTAACCCTTATAATAAGATTAATGCTTAATACCTGAACAATAAACAAACTAAGGAATGTAAGAGTAATCACACAAGAAGTATACCAATAGCTAATTAATATATTAAAAGATGTTTACCATGTTTAAAAATCTAAAACACAAAAGTTAAATCCATAAACTATATTTTGGCCCAACTAATTAACAGATATTAAATGAAGTGAGAATTAACCAATACTAAGATCTCCTAAACTCATTTGGATAGCAGTATAAATTGATGAATGCATTTGGAAAATATCTTGGAAAATAATTATTATTATGTTAAATATGTTAAAAGCTTCAAAAAGAGTTCATCCGTTGGATTCTGTAACTCTATTTCTGAGAATATGCTTAAGGGTATAATCCAAAAAGTGCACAAAGATGTTTATTAGGATGGCACATATGATATGGAGCCAAAACAACAAAGTGGTTAATAGGCAAGATAAAACCCATTTTTAATTCTGCCTCGATCATGAACTAGCAGTTAGTTTGAGACAAATGTTTAATGTCTTTTAACTGAATTATTTCACCTGAAAACCAAGATAATATCTAGCATCATGGATTTTTTATAAGGAGTACACAGTGCCTGGCACAAAGCAAACTCTCACGAAGTGATTGCAATTGCTATTAATAATGGCTCCAAAAGTTAGATAACTTAAATAATTGTAGAGACATAAATTACCATATATTTTTTCAAATATTTTAAAGACATATATAATGTCATGAACATTCTAATGGATATAACATTTTGTTCTAACTGGGATTCAAAAGCAAACTATTGTATAAACTTAACTGTGTAAAACCATATACATTTAGAAGGTAAATAACGTCAAGTGATCGTTATTTCCATATAGTAGAATTATCATTTTATTCTCTCTCTGTGTGTGTATATGTGTGTGTGTATGTATGTGTGTGTATGTATGTATATATATATATATATATATATATATATAATTTCTGTAATTTCTAAGTTTTCTGTAGTATGGACATGGTACTCTTACATCCAGAAAACAGGTATTTATATTAATAAAACAAACTCAAGTAAAAATGTGTTATGGTTACAGTAATATATAAATAAGAATATAATAGGTATAATTTCTTTGGTTAAGAATTTGGTTTTTCCTCTTATTCTAACATCTTCCTATCATCAAATATTTATTATGTGTTCCCAGGCACTTAGAACTTGCTAGAGGCAAGCCTGAATAAGTCCCTATTCTCAAGGTATTGACACATAGAGATTATCTCACCAGTAACACTTGCTAAGTAAGGTAAAAGAAATTTATGCATGTTCATGGTGACTTTTGAATAAATTCAAAATGATAGTAAATATTTCAGAGTAGAATTTTATGCCCATTGGTATACGTAGATGAAATTCATTAAAAGTTTAACATTTAAAAATGGTAACAGACTAGAACCTAACATTTTCTCCAGAAAAATGAAAAACTCAAACCTTCAAGTTACTATGAAGTTTTAGTTGTGGAGTACAGAAGTGTATACACTGGGCAAAGTGAGAGGTTTTGCTATTTGTCAATATACAAATAACTAGTAGTTAATATTTTCCATGAAATAAGAAGAATCACCGTGTCTACCTGTGTTATCCAAAAAACTTCCATCTTTACTTAGCTTTGCTTGTGAAGTTGGCTGGAGTGTGCTAAGCAAATTGATTAGTTGATTTGTTTTTGTTCTTATTGGTTATTGATCAGGATCTTCCCAGAAATCAGTTATAGTATGAAATTTAATACAACATGAAATTTTTACCATCCTTAAACTAATAAATAAGTAATAATAAAAAGCCAAGTGAAATGAAAGATCTGAATGATATTCTGAAATGAAGTTTGGTCCACCACCCCTGCCTATATTTTGATAAGGATAGGATCACATTGCTCTCTTTCAACACTCTATTCCCTGTGTGCCTGGCACAGAATGTGTTTAGCTTCAGAAAATGCTAACACAAAGAATGAGAAGATGGCATTATAATGAGGCCCTAAAATATAAATTAGTAGTATTGGTAACATTAACTTTCCAATTAAAATGTTAATGACTACAAAAGTATATAGAGGTTTCAGTGGCGTGACGTTCCCTGTTACATTAGAATTTGATAAATATGATTCTGGAATCTTCCTTTAATCAGTTCTCATCACTGTTTGAATAGGACACACGTAGTCTTAACCATCATATACAGTGAAAGAAGTGAGTCACTCTTTGGAAATAAGGGGACAGTACATAATTATTTGTCATAGTTGTAGACAAATATTTATGAAGGTAGAATCTTAGCATTTAAAACTCTTTCAAATGAATATTTCAAATACATAAGCAAGACATGCTCATTATATAAAATTGGAAAATATGAAAATTAGAAAGAAGAAAAACTATCACATTTCCAACACCTATGGACAGATACTTGGACAATTTGGTAAATTCCCTCCCATTTTTTCAGCAACGCCCCCCTCTCCAAACACACACACAAACACAAACAACTATAACTATTTTTCATATTAAATACACCTAAAGAAAACACCTGTCTCTCTGATTCATTTCTTTTTTTCTGAATTCTTTATATTATATTGGGAAGAATTTGAAACATTAATCCTCTGGTTCTTTTCACACCTCTCCTAATAGACATACAAGCTATGCATCCCATTTGATTAGCAGGTGAAAATTTTATTTAACCCCCAAAATGAAGTGATCATAATGTACAGTCTTTCAGTGGTTCTGCCCCATCCTAGATAAGTGTCGTTATCTTTAAAATAAGGAAAATAATAGCACCAACTTCCAAAGTTTTGTTATAAGAATTAAATGAATTGAAACATGTGAAGGAATTAGAACAATGACAGGTGGACAGTATGAGTTCAAGAAATACTAGCTATTATTATTGTTGGTGTCATTGTTATTGTTATTATCTTTCACATGGTCCCTGTGGTTTTATAGAAAGTAACAGGGCAAAAATGTAGGAAAAATGGAACCACGTTGTTATCAGCCAAAGCAAAGATAGCAAAGCAAAAGAGCTGTGTTTTTTCTTCTATATTTTTATCACAGTATAAGGGGAAAATCATTATATACACACATTGAGAAACAAACCCTTCTTGTGAGTATGCATGGAAAGAGTGGGCTGTATGACTACAAAATATTTTAAAATATTATGTAAATGCAATATAACAAATTATCATAATAAGTATTGTGAAACCTCTCAAGATAATTATTTCTCATGATCATTGTGTAACCAAAGCTAATATTTGCTATTCAACAGAAGAGTGAAATAAATAACTTCATGGAATTTGTAGTATCTTAATTAATCTAATTTTGTGCATAAAATATATGAGTCAACTTGGCGAGGATCAAGTGCAATTTTATTTATCAATTTAAAATTTAAAAATCCAGTTGACTATTTTTAAATTGTATAAAAGTAAAAAGAAACAAAAAATGGATTACTGCTTTGAAAGGCATCCTTTCTGCTTTTCCTACTCAAAAATGGCTCTGATTAAAATTTTTAGCTTGGCAAGCAGTTATCCAAAAATATGATCAAATGATAAATGGATGAGAAATTCGTGACTAAAACCCAGCTTTATGCTGTGCTTTCTAAGTAATATTTTTCAACCAAATTTGAGTAATTATTTGTACAATGCAGACTGATGTGACTAATATTTGAGCAGTCTATTAAAAACACAGTGTGGGGAAAATGCTCATATTATAGGGATCCAAAGAACAAAGAGAAATTCACAATTAAATTCCTTTAAATTTCTTCTGCTTATCACATTGTCACAGGTTGAGTTTCTCAGTAAGCAGACTGTGAGGTGCAGGACGCTAATTGAGAAGAGCTCTGGATATTATCACCTGGGCAGGGGAAGGATACTGAGGGAGAAGCTGAAGTGTATCACAGGCCTTATGTCATCTTTGGTTGGCCCTACTGGGGGCTCTGGGGCTAAAATGGCCCTTCACTGTTCCCCCAAGTTGAGCCAAAAATGGCCAACCCTCCATCAGATGTGGGATGTTAGTCTCCCCCATAAGGTCATGGCCTTGAACGAGGCAGCTCTGCCCAGCTTAGGCAATTTCTTAAAGGGGCTTACAGATAAAGGTTTTCTGACAATAGCATGCCCAGTAGCTGGACAACAAGCTCTTCCTTAAAGGATGACCTGGGCAAAATTTCATGATCTGGACAAACTGTCCACCGTATACTCTATCATGTTTATTTAGACAAGTAGTGTAATTTCAGAATAAACCTTCAAGGGAAGTTTTGTGAACCATTTTTTCTCACTCCTCTCTCCCACCTGATTTCATCAAATTCATAATTGTCCTTGAGACAAAATTTCTGCATCACCTCTTTCAGGAAGCCTTCATCACCCAAACAGACATGTGTATATTACTTCTACTAATTTTTATTTTGGAATTGTCTTTTAATGTATCAACTTTCCTTAAAAAGGAGAGCTTCATTGGAGCAGGGCTTTTGTCTTGAGTATGTTTCTATCTTAACTGTCTACCACATAATCTGCATTATAATAGTCATTCAATTAAATGTTTATTGAATGAATGAATGAATTTTTCTTGTGTTTGTTGGCTCCATCATCTTAATCCCTGCTAATCCTTCCCACATAGCAGAATTAATACAAGATGTTCTCCTTACCACAACTTGCAAGCTCTGTTTTTTTAAAAAAAAAAAGTTTGTCTTTATCACCAGTGTATCACCAGAGGCCTGGCTTAAAAGAGTTTAATAGTCATTGAGTGGATGAGTGTTGATTTAATAGCTCTGGAGATGACAATAATGTAGTCTGTATACAAGGAATTACATGATTTGGGTATTTGTTGTACTTAGTGTTGGAGGTTTTAGTAAATCTCAGAAAAAAATTGACATCAAAATTTTAATATTATTAAGTAATAAAATAAAGCATTTTATTACTTTACTGAACATTTGTCACAAATTGTACCATATAATACTCTTGTTGATGTTTATTTAGAAATGTCTGATTCCTATTTCTATAGTCACAAACAATGCCTATACTCATATAGACAACAAATATGTTTTAGTAGCCTGAAAGTTGTGTGGTATAATTGTAATATATCACTTAACCCTAGTAATTGTATGGAACATGTATTATTTTCATCCTCATTTTCTAGATAAGAAAAATAAAGGCTCCAGGGAGTTTAGAAAGTTACCCCATGCCCTCACCTAATGAGTGGCAAAACTGGGATTCAAGCTGATTTATCAACTTTCAAAAAAGTATACTTTAATACCACCACTAACCAGCAATGCTTTAGAAATCTACAGATATGTACAGATATTTGGGGATATGCACATAATTTTATCTCCAGGATTTGTGAGGAGTAAAACATGGCTTAAAAAATACAAGAACTGGTTGTAGTATGTTGTAAGAAAGACATGCCGTACACTGCATTTTCCGAAGATGGCCACAACTGTAGATTCTGATCCCACATGCTCTTCTGCAGTGTGACCTTGCTACTCCCCATCAAATTACAGTCTTTTTCTCTTCCTCTGGAATCTGGTCTCGCCTTAGTGACTCTTGAAACCAATACAATGAGATAGGAAGTACACTGCATGACTTCTAAGGCTGGGTCAGGGGAGCCTTGAGGCGTCTTCTTTGGTCTCCTGGACCACTTACCCTCTGGCTGTTCACTCTCCAGTTGCTCCCTTTTGGATTCCACAAATCGTTTTTTAAGAGACCCAAACTGCATGGAGAGCCACAGGACACGCTCTGTTGATAGTCACAGCTGAGCCCAGACATGGAGTTATCCCACCCAGGAAACATACATAAATGAAGCAGCTTCCAGATTTTTCTACCCTCTAGCAACACTAGTCACCTCCAGCCATTTGAGTTTCCTGATTAAGGCCCCAGACATAATCAAGAATAGATAAAGCATATCCAGTCTGTCCTGTCTTGGCCCATAGATTTTTTGAGCCTAATAAAGTGGTGGTTGTTTTATGATACTAAAATTGGGTGTTTTTTTTCACAAAGCAGCTATCAGACATATTAGTACTAGTGATTTTATTTTCTATTACTCAAGTCTTAGTGAGTTACCTGATTCTGCCTGCCAAAGATCAAAATAGTATTTCCAAAATTCCATAAAAGGCTGTTCCCGAATGAATACTTACTATCACACAAATCTGATTCTTGAAAACAAAAATTTCAAAGTTATTTTAATTAATAATGGAAAAGACGTAATGATTAGGTCACTCAAATTACTGTACCTGAATACTGAACACTTCCTCCATTTCCCACTCCAACTCCTCAAAATGGGAAATTTAACAACTTTAGAATGAAAAGTTTTATTAGTCTTTCCTAATAACTACCTAACTGGCTAGTGACTATTAATACTTTATAGGTGTGGCAGTACAGACACAAACTCTACAGGACTTGATTTACTTCAGATTTATGATAATGCAAATAGTAATACTTGATTAACTGCTGCTGTTTAAATTTGCAGACCCAAATAATTCACTCTGAACTCAAAGAGATTTTTAGTTAATTAACTACTACTATAGAGTATGTGATGGTTAATTTTATGTGTCATCTTGACTGGGCTTAGAGATGTCCAGATAGCTGGTAAAACATTATTTATGAGTTTGTCTATGAGGGACTCTCTGGAAGAGATTAGTATTTGAATCCCTAGACAGAGTAAAGAAGATTGTCTTTAAGGATAGAGGACATAATCCAATCCACTGAGGACGTGAATGGAACCAAAAGGTGGAGGAAGGGCAAGTTTGCTCTGTCTGCTTGAGCTGAGACATCCATCCTCTCCTGCCTTGGTTCTCAGGCTTTCACATTCAGACCAAGATTTATACTACTGGCCCCTTGGTTCCCAGACCTTTGGACTGAGACTTAACGCCATCAGCTCCCCTCGTCTTCAGGCCTTCTGACTTGGACTGAATTACATTACACCACTGGCTTTCCTGGTTCTACAGCTTTCACCAGGCAGATCATGGGAATTCTTGGTCTCCAAAATCAGTGAGCCAATTCCTATAACAAACAAACAAACAAATAAATAGCCTTTTTGTTCTATTTCTCTGGAGAACCCTGATTAATACAGGGTTCTCATATCAGAGTTCTCATAATAAGTTTTAGCATAATAATTTCTTTATTGCTGTGTCATTTTTCCCTATCATATAGATCGTCCCTAAACAATTTTAGTCATAAACAATGTGGCCCAAGTAGACACGGGTTAGAGATTATAGTCTCTAGCTTCTAATTGTCATCCTTGACTAGAATGAAATATAGATAGATTTTATTCCCCCCTTTGCCCAAATTGATTTGGTAGAATACATGTTTTGAGTGCTGGGGAAAAGCAAAGAGCCTATAACTTCTGGAAATAGTTTTTTTTTACAATACAACTGTCCGTATATAATATTCCCTAAAATAGTTTGGTCATAACTGTCTTCATCAGTGTTGTCAACATTTGAAGATTGTGATTTTTTTTTTGTTACATTTGATTAGCCCTTGGATCCCATCTGTTCTTCCACATTCCAAACATGTTATATGCTTATATGCATGTATGTGTATCTAGATGTGTGTGTGGGTATATGTACAAATATATGTGAATAATTATGCAAACCATATAGCACAGCAGGTAATTTATCTTTATCTCTATATCTAGAATTTCATAAAACACATTGAAATAAATATTAACAGAACTAGGAATAGTCAGTATAAATCTATTAAGATTCTTTGTAAAGTGAATGGCATTTTTGTTTATATCAGCGTTTTCTTTAATATTTTATTGCCTAGTGCAAAGCAAAAGAATAACTTAAATATATGTTCCTCCAAATGGTAAAACCAATCATTAAGTGCCATTTGCCTTCGCTTTATACGGCTTCTTGGTTCTGAATACGTGCTAAAATGAAATTTTTGATGCATCGATTTCTATTTTTCTTTTACTCCAAGAAGTCAGATTAATAAGAGCCTTTAGCTGATGGGAAATAAGTCAAGCCCTGGATGTAGTTAACATTCAAATTAAAAGAACAATTTGGCAATTGATCTGCCATTAGGAAGAAAAAATGGACAGGAAAAAACCCAGGGCCTGGAAACAAATTTGTCTTTCTTAAATGCTCACTTTCAAGTGTGTCTGGTTTCTAGCCCAGTTTATATCAGAAGGGATCAATTTTTCCCCCTTTTCCCTGTTCTACTTTTGCACTGGTATTGTCTGAATCCCAGAGTGAGCAGCAATACATCATCCTCCTTCAACATCTGCTAGAGCCCCCTCTTCTCCTAATCTGCCCAGATCCCCAAAGCCTTTTCCACCTGCTATAGAGCCAAATGCTCATTATAGCACACAGCTACGCCCTTCACTGTCTTTCCTCCCAGATCCTCAAGGTTAACGTGGAACAATGACTATTATTAAGTGGGGGCTTTAGGAATATAAAAGCAGACCAGGCAAGGAGAAAGGGGGAGGGGTGGCAGAAGCACTGGGTATGATGCCAGGAGAGCTGGCAGGAAAGAGCTGCTAGAAAGCTGTGGCCAATTTTCCAGTCGAAACATGAGTCACTGAACAGAGATGCCCTAGAAATAAATAGCTTCCCTGTTCATTGCCCAGTACAAGCAGAGACCACACCCTCCAGTGGTTTTCTGTTAGGGCACTTTGGGGTATGGCTTTGAGCAGCTAGTGGAGAAATGGAGATAAAAATGGTTAGTTTTGAGGGGGCTGGCAAGTCTAGAAGTTGTGTTTACTTCTTGGCCAACTGTAAATTGTAAGCAATTGGAAGTTGTTCTGTCTCCTCTGTTTTCTTCAAACCACGAACCTGTTCCTTCTGCTTGCATCATCAGACCAGCCACCAATGGAAAATTTGAGGCTCATTAGATTAAGCTGCTTAGAAAACAGAGAAATTCAGAAATCTCTCTGATAACTCTGTATTCATCTTATATTATCATGGGACCTGAAAAAAATATAAAAAGGAATCTAATCATGGGGGGCAGGGAGGGGAGTAGGGGGAAGAGGCAGCTTTAATTTAAGTTTCCTGCCTTTAGCAGCTGTGTACCTCACTCCCAGATGCCATACTTGGTGCAATTTCCTTTTAGTTTTTTAGGAGATATTTTAAGAAGTTAAGTGCTGTTTCCTCAGTGACATTCATGGGGATGATCTTGATAAACCACATGAATGCCGGCTGGCCTCTGGCAGAGTTGGCCAGCTCTGCCCTAGACATACTCTCATGTTGATGGACTTTTGGGCAATGTCTCCAGCAGCATCAAGTCACTCCCGTTGCTCTTCAGTTCCTGGAAAAAGTGTAAAACCACAGATTCCCCCAAAGGCTACCTAGTAAAATTTTCTTACCTTCGCAACCCTGAGCCCTAAGGAAGTTTGTCACTCTCCTATGGCCACACAGTGTGCTGATCTAAATAAAGCAGAGGCCGCCTACTTCTATGACTACTCTAGCCAAGAGACTGGAGGGGTTGAATGAGCTCTCATTAATAAAAACAGTTAAGTGTAAAACTACCTGGGCTGATGGAGAAGGAGCTTCTAACTTGCTCTATGAAATGACAGTGCACCTAAACTGTCAGACTTACACTTAGAAGATTATTATACTTCCCTTTTCTTTTTTTAAAATCCAGGTTTGAAAGTTACAACTTGTTTTGGATAGACAGCTTTTTAAAAACTAGTAAGAAAGGAGGGTTAAAAGTTCTTCATTTTCACTTGGATTGATCAAGATACTAGATCTTTGCTGTGGGTTTGTATAGGATAGAAAAGTAACTAAAGTTTAACTAAATGATGGACATTTCAGAAACATAGCTTTTCAACAGCATTATTGAGATATCGGTGACATTAAAAAATTGTATATATTTAAGGTTTGATGTTTTGATATACATTCTGAAATTATCAGGACAATCAAGCTAATTAGCATATCCATCATACCTTGTGTGGGTGTGGTGAGAAGACTTAAGATCTATCTTCTTAGCAAATTTAAGTATACAATATAGTATTGTTAACTATAATCACCATGCTGTATAGTAGATCTCCAGAACTTTTTGATTTTACGCAACTGAAGCTCTGTACCCTTTGACCGGCATCATCCCATTTTCCCTTCCCCTAGGATCTTGACAATCACCATCGTACTCTGCTTCTATAAGTTTGACGCTTTTAGATTCTACACATGAGAGAAATCATACAGTATTTGTCTTTCTATGTCTTTCTTATTTTACTTGGCATAATGTCTTCCAGCTCAATCCATGTTGTAAATTACAGGATTTTGTTCTTTTTGAAGACTGAATAGTAGTCCATTGTGTGTATATTTGTGTGTGTATATATATATGTATATATTTCACATTTTCTTTATCCATTCATCCATTGAAGGACATTTTGGCATTTATGTTGTTTCCATATGTTGGGTATTGTGAATAATGCTTCAATGAACATATTGTGAATAATGCTTCAATGAACATAACCTTGAAAGTCTAAAATCTAAATCTATATATAAGCCTCTACCCCTATTGCTTTACTACCTCCATTTCAAGATTGAGAGGCAGTAAGTAAATGTTAGCATGGAATACTTTATGTAAGTGTAGCTTTATATGGAAGTTACAAAAATTAGGGAAGAATAGTTTTTTATTTAGGGAAATCTTAAAAGCATTTGATACTATAGAAGCATGATCCTAGCTCTTTCATTGGCTTATGTAGTAATATTAAGCAAGTATTATTTTACCTTCCTGGCTCTTTTTTTCTCTTATGAAAAGAGGGTACTATACTGTTTTACCTACCTCATAGAGTTATTGTGAGGATTAAGTGAGTTCGTTTGGGAAGATGCTAGGAACATAGCAAAAGATCAATGAACTTCAACTGGTATTAGTCTATTCTAAGACATTTGCAAGGTGCTTAAAATTTTTCCAAACAACTGTTTCTTTGCTCCTTCGTTTTCTTCTTTCATTTCTTCCTGCTTGTTTATTACTATTCAAACCATATAGTGAGTCGGATTCTGCTTTGAAGCGTTATAAAGTTTCAAAATCTTAAATTAGACTACAATTGAATATTATTCTGTAAATACCCCACAAGGGGTGGGAGAGGGAATCAATGACTGCACCTTAATCAGCTTGGGCTCCCATAACAAAATACTATAGACTGAGTGGCTTAAAAAACAGAAATTTATTTTCCCACATTTCTGGAGGAGATTGAAAGCTCTCTGGTGTCTCTTCTTATTAGGGCTCTAATCCCATCATGAGGGCACTACCCTCATGACCTCATCTAAACCTAGTTATCTCCCAAAGGTCCCATCTTTAAATACCATCACACTGGGAACTAAGGCTTCAAATTTGAATTTAGGAGGGACACAATTCAGTCCATAGCAGACTCTTGTTTTAAAATCTGAGACCTGATTTTATCGGATTGATAGCAAGGTTTTCAATGGAACCAATAAACCTTGATCACCAAGATTCCACATTGTAAGGCATTTTGATATTACAACTGCAACTTACAGTTTGATTAGTTCTATACATTATTTTGGCCACATTCTTTTTTTCACAAGAAGTCCCTTCAGACTCCTCCATTAAGCGTTAAGCACAATTACCAGTCTGACACAAATTCTGGACTTTTCTCTCCACTGTTTGTTTTCTTAATCTTTCTTCAGCTATAGCTTTATCCTATCTACCCATCTCCTCCCTCCTCACTTAGGGCTCACCTTATCCTACTCAGTCTTAGTCGATATAATCTGAGTCTCCCTTTAGCAGCTCTGGAAATCTTGCCTTTATTTAAACCCCTTATTATTATATCTCTTCTCTTGTTGCTTTTTCTCAGAACTCTGCATTTTGGATTTCTTGACCACTTCTCTTTTCAACTTTTTAGGAAACCTCAGCTTTCCTGACACTTTCTTTCCAGATTCTCCTCCAATGCTTCTCACCATTCTCTTACAAACCTAAACCTAAGCATTTCCCTAAGGCCTCTTGCCTTTGTCCCTATTCCCAGTGATTTTAGTGAAATCATCCACTTTTGAAAGTTTTACTTTCACCTTTATGAAGACGACATCGGACTCTTTTTCCTTGATCTAACTTTGTAACTCCAGACTTTAAGACTCAGGGCATTATCAGGAGCCCCAGGCTTGAGGGAAGATCAGGCCTAGGAACTGGGAACATGACAAGGTCAGGGAAGGGAGGAAGGAGATGTGAAGTTTTTATTGGTGACAGAACACTTAAATAATAAAGACAATTCTCTTTGATAACCGTCTTAGCTGATTCATGATCTGGCCACCGATGTTATTTAACACTTTTAACTACTCCTTCCAGGAGAAAAAAACTCAGACTCCCTCTACTTCCCTGTGTCACAGTCACACTGCTGCAGCTGACTCACTTTTCCAGCTGCCACTTGGATGTTTCCTAAATAGTACGTGTGTACGGTTAATTTTACCATATTTGTCTTATTTTTTTACCATCCCCATATTTTATGTTAGTAGTTTAATCTCTCTGCCAGAAATCCAAGCTCAAATCTTCTCAGTGTCCCTGCATTCTCCTAAATTCACACATATTCAATGGTCATCATGCTCTCTGATTCTCCTGGAATTTCTCTTGTGTCCAACACCTCCATTTAATTTCTTTATTTTGTCCTTATTTTGTTTAGAGTTTTATTTTACTTTTTACCCATTTTACTGTATTCTCTCCCTAAATGACGCCTCTCCTGGTCATCCTATCTTGCCCGCTCATTCCTGTCTCCTAGTTCATTGCTGTAAGCCACTCCTTTTCTCATATCTTTATCCTCTTCAGTGGGTCCTCACTGCCTATCCAACAAACCCTAAGGCTTTACCTTGGCTTTCAAGCGCTTCAACAGATCAGGTTGTACCTAAATTTTATGCACCCAGAAGTTCCCTTCCATCACCCTACACTGTTAAAAATTATACTTACCATTCTTAAATGAATTTGGTTAATCACGCCTTGGTGATGCTGCTGCCTTCATGTGGTCAAAAGGCTTCTTCACTTTTCCCCCTTGGTGAAATGTTCTTTCCTTCAAAGGGCAATCCAGATGTCAACCTCAGATGAAATCTTCCCTTTTTCTACCTGCCAAAACTTTTATAGTTACATACACATACAAACAAAAGACACACATTTTAAAACTTAAATTTCTTATGGTATTTGACTTTATGCTACAGTTATTTTTGCCCCCTCCTTATCTCCTCTAATATATTAGGTATATTTTTGTGTCCAGAACCAGATCTTATTTTTACCTTCCACCTTCTCCACCACCAAATAAAACTGCCTGGCTCCATAAATATCTGTTCAAATAATGTAGATTAAATCTTGATAAATATCTTTTGAATAAATGTAAGATAAAATAATTAAATGACTACTAAGAAAAATTCTGGGCTTTAATTACTACATGTTACTTCTTAGGTGATAGACTATTTAAAATAAGTATGATGGTTAGAGGAAGCAGCCTTTAGTTTTCTGAATGCATTTTATTGGTAGAATGACATGATATGGGCAGCTGCATCCTTCTGTTTCTAAAAATCTCCATGTTTGCATGTAAAATGGGTAACTATAATTTTGTTTGCATGGCTATACATATCTGCATTAGGAGGAATGAAATTTTGAATAGCAAAATAACTTTTTTAAAAAATAAGAGAATATGGCTAAAATTTAGTCATATTTAATCTGTAATAGAATCATATCAATCAGTTAATGTCATAACATTAATCTGGAGTATACAGTTCATTTAATGAAGACAATAAAAATTAAAGAGTCTATATTGAATAATTGTTTTTGGCAAGAAATAAGATTATTTCTAAAAACAAATATTAATAAAAACTTTCTGCTACTTAATAATTTAATAAGCCATATGTAAGGCAAAGTTTGTTTTGTTTCGTTTTGAGACATAGGAAATTTTTATTATCAAAACCAATTTCCTTAATAAAGATTACAAAGTCTTTATCTTCCCTGAATTCCACCAAAGTCCAAGAAATTTCTAGTATTATGAAGGAATAACTATGTAGAAAGTTTGGGGCTTAAACATGCATTAAAACCTTGTAAGAAAAGCCAGTTATTTCATGGTATTCAGGAGATACATCATCAGCAAAACACACATTATAAAAATCTATATTTAGTAATTTTTTTAAAAGAGAGACGAGAAGCTGGATGATGTCAGGGCAGCTGTGGGTGGCCATGCTTGGGAGAGCCCATGAAAGGCCTCGGTCTACTGCAGGGAGGTTTCAGTATGGGTGACAGGATATTTCCATGTGTGTTTCCTTTCAGTTGATACCTTCCGGTAAGGCTTCCTGTGTGCCACCAGAGCACTCACCTCCACCACCCACAGCAGTTTCTTGATTTGAATTAGGTTTCATAGAGTGGCGGTCATGGGAATGTGGTTCAACACCCAGATATCTGAGAATGTAGTGAAGCCCTGATTATTGAATTCAAACATTCTCATCATGGCCAAAAAAAGTTTTCATCAAGAAGAAAACAAAAATCCATAGAACTTAAACATATGACTTTAGATCCTTAAGTTGGAAGGGATATTTATTCTAACTTTGTGATTTTGCAGATGAGGAAATGGAGACTGAGAAAAGGTAAATAACTTCCTCAAGGTAGAATCACAAGGTGAACATAGGTTTCCTGACTTTTAGTCATTTGACCTCAGAGTTTGACTTCTCTAAAGAAAATTATCACCTTAATATTAAGCACTTGAATGTCACATTTAATACAGTTAGTGAAAACTACATTTTTCCCTGGCTCCTTACTGAAAAAGCAAGAACGTGTCAAATTAAAATGGGCCATAATTTGGTTACGTATGATTTAGTTCTTAGAACCCCCAAAAGATTATGTAAATATTATTTATATAAAATAGATGTAATTTCTAAATGCTAAAATTATAAATGATGGGATGAGATGAAATATATCTAAATTGCTATTGGAAGTTATTGGGATAAGCCTCACACAACTATAAAACGTCCTCTAAAAATTGACTTGTTTTTCCTTACATGTTATTTTCCCTAATGAGTTCATGTAGGGTGAAAAAGCATTAGTGGAAATTACCTTTGTCATACACTTGAAAAGGCAGAGAGGCAAATCAGAAAAAGGATAAATTTAAATTATTTTTAAATCTGTCTCCAGTGTGGCTTTGTTTAAACATCCTCAAGCCAGGTGAGATCAATCATTAAATAAACTTCTATCTTAATACAAGGAAGGCAAAGTGATTTTCAGCATCAGTATTACCTTAATTTGTGCATAAATATCCTTTAGTCAAAGGAAATGAAAAAGAGTGCAGAATATGTTATTGAAATATACCTACCTCGTCAGTAATCAGTAGTTGTTAAGAAATTGATGACCTTCTGGGTTATGACTATATCTCGTCACTATAATGGTTACCTATTAGGGGTCTAAGTCTCTCCTTAGAAAAACATATAGTTGGTATAGGCTAAAGGAAAGAATCCAGACTTTCAAATATAAGCCCAAGAAATTTGTGAAAAGTTGTAGTCAATACCTTACTAGCCAAATTAGCTGGAGTAGAGAGTTCTGAAAGAGATATCCAATATGAACTGGAGTGGGCAAAAATTAGAAAGAGGGGAAATGTCATTTTCATAAGACATAAAAGCCTGAGGATTGAGCCAGTGGAAAAGAAGGAATAAAATATCGTTGTGCAAGAATGTTTACTAGAATCTGCAGAACAATAGAGAAAAGAATGATTAAAAATCTAGTGCGTATCAGTTTACATTCCCACCAACAGTGCAAGAGGGTTCCCTTTTCTCCACACCCCCTCCAGCATTTATTGTTTGTAGATTTTTTGATGATGGCCATTCTGACTGGTGTGAGGTGATGCCTCATTGTAGTTTTGGTTTGCATTTCTCAAATGATTAGTGATGTTGAGCATCCTTTCATGTGTCTGTTGGCAATCTGTTTATCTTCTTTGGAGAAATGTCTATTTAGGTCTTCTGCCCATTTTTGGATTGGGTTGTTTGCTTTTTTGATATTGAGCTGCTTGTAAAATTTGGAGATTAATCCTTTGTCAGTTGTTTCATTTGCAAATATTTTCTCCCATTCTGAGGGTTGTCTTTTCGTCTTGGTTATGGTTTCCTTTGCTGTGCAAAAGCTTTTAAGTTTTTGAATGTAAATTGATACAGCCACTATGGAGAACAGTATGGAGGTTCCTTAAAAAACTAAGAATAGAACTACCATACAACCCAGAAATCCCACTACTGAGCATATACCCTGAGAAAACTGTAATTCAAAAAGAGTCATGTACTACAATGTTCTTTGCAGCTCTATTTACAGTAGCCAGGACATGGAAGCAACCTAAGTGTCCATCAACAGATGAATGGATAAAGAAGATGTGGCACATATATACAATGGAATATTACTCAGCCATGAAAAGAAATGAAATTGAGTTATTTGTAGTGAGGTGGATGGACTTAGAGACTATCATACAGAGTGAAGAAAGTCAGAAAAAGAAAAATAAATACCATATGCTAACACATATATATGGAATCTGAAAAAATAAATGCTTCTGAAGAACCTAGGGGCAGGACAGGAATAAAGATGCAGACGTAGAGAATGGACTTGAGGACACAGCAAGGGGGAAGGGTAAGCTGGGATGAAGTGAGAGAGTGGCATGGACTTATATATACTACCAAATGTAAAATAGATAGCTAGTGGGGAGCAGCCACATAGCACAGGGAGATCAGCTCGCTGCTTTGTGACCACCTAGAGGGGTGGGATAGGGAGGGTGGGAGGGAGATGCAAGAGGGAGGAGATATGGGGATATATGTATGTGTATAGCTGATTCACTTTGTTATAAAGCAGAAACTAACACACCATTGTAAAGCAATTATACTCCAATAAAGATGCTAAAAAAAAAAAAAAAAAAAAAAAACCTAGTGCCTGTAGGCCTAGAAAGCAATAATGATGAAAGTCTTTCTGGTCAAGCAAATAGGAATAGTTATTTTATAGCATGGTCCTTGCAGAATATTAGGGAATTAGATTTTGTTCTCGATATCATAATAGAAATGAGGGGAAAAAAAGATACGGGGACAGTTCAGAGGTGTTCACAATAAAAGTTCTCAAGGTCTCATTCAACTAATTCATAAAACTCAGTAATCCTCACGTACATTCAACTATTATTCCCTCATCCCCGCTGCTCCACACCCACACACACACCTGCTACCACTAATTTCTTTGCAGGCATCTGCGAGGGTAAATTAAATAACCAGAGCTTTTTGACATCTTGAGACAGTCAAACCACTCTCTAAGACACATGAAATGATACCTACACTGTAAAGCAGTATAAACCTTAAATATTTAACTCAATTTGGCCCCCAAATTGAGCAAATTGCATCTAATCTCTTATATCTCAGTAATCTTGATGATAGTTATAGATGGATAGATGATAGTTGGATAGATGATAGATAGACAGATAGATAGGAAGAAAGAAAATATTACCTTAGAACAACGAAATGCTTTTTGCCTAGTTAATACTTACCCCTTTCTAAGTAAAGTCCTGCATCTTGAGAAAGGCAAGATTTTCATCTTACCTTCCTTTCAAAGCAGTATATGGGTCCATCAAAATATTTTTCTAAAGAAAAAGAATTTTCCACATACAGTGTAATGTAAAATTCATTGTGCTTAGGGATTACATTTGTTAAATTCAAAAGAAGAAGGGTGCTTGGCACTTGTGCATTATTGGAAATTCCCCAAACACAGACAACAAAAGCTCAGTCAGTTTAATCAAATTATCAGCTTTTCCTCAGTCTGTGTTTAGTCTGTGTTTGTCTAATGTCCGGGTGCATATTTTCTACTTAAGAAAATCAATAAATCTGCTGCTGTAAAAAAAGGCACATTTCAAATGTAGTATACAGCGTATTGCACTATCTGATCCAGCAATCTGTCTGCCTCTGCCCCACAGAAGGAGTGAACAAGAAATATGCCTGACGAGCTCATGAGATGGTTTAGAAACTCATGTATGAAGGTGAAAAAAATGATACCATTGAGGTGTGCACCCCATTCACTTTTGATGTAGAAGGAGGGCATGAAATGTATACCTGAAACTTCTTTCTGCTGTTTTGAATGTTTTTAAGTATTAGGAGCAGAATTAATATGATCTTAGCAATGAAGTCACTAAAATAGATTTCTTAAGTAGAATATTTATTCTTGTAATATTCTTTCATTAACATAATTACTACTTCTCTGTTTATCTTGAGGTCTGACAGCATCTCTTCCTTTCTTATGGGTTTTTGTTCTGTAAATATTTGAGTTGTCAGTCTAATATATGATTCACAGTTGTTCCAACCGTGAGAAATGATCATTTCACTACAGGAACAGTTCCTCATGTCCAAGTTGCTCTCAGGTTCTCTGTTGTTGTCTCTTTATTTGCAGCAATACTTCATACATAAACCAGCACAAATCGTTGCTTACATAAATCGTCTAAAGTATTAATACTTTTGATAAATAAGTAGTTTACATTTGTTTTATAAAGATCACCTCACTAATAAAAAAAATCAAAGCCCAGGTTTTTCTTCGACCCAGACAGAAAAATTCAGAATTTTGATAGTAAGAATTTAATTCATTTCCATGGATTAAATCTGACTGTATTAGAATTAGTGCATGTTCTCACCTGGAAGTGTGGAATAAATAGTAAATAAAATTTGAAAGGATATAAAGAAGAGGGACATTTTGGGAACAAGATAAATTTTCTCCTGTTTATTGAGATATATAAACTTCTCAGAAAATAGATGCTACTTTTCTTAATAACAATCAACAAATGATAGACTGCCACACCTAAGTTATTATATTAGGGCTTTTTGACCTAAAGATCTGTTCACCACTAATCCTTGAAATGAGCTTCTAATGATACAAATCTTTAACCTCATAACCACCACTGATGGCTCTAAATAAGTTGGTTTAGGTAATGACAGTACACTGGTTTGCTTGCTAAAGAAATGTTATTTACTCTTCTCCCTCTGTGCTTTTTTGGCAGTGAGAAGATAGGGGGAAATTGTAAAATTCACATTCCAATAAGTTTTTCAAATATTAATCATTGCCCAGGTAATTCATGACATTTTCATTGGTGTGTGTGTTTATGCTCATAGGGGAAAATCAGTGAACAAGTCCCGGGCAAGGAAGAAAAAGACCACCTAGAACAGCAACCAGAATTAGTTCTCAATAAAGAGAAATTCTGATTAGCTAACTCCCCACTCCCACACTTGATAGCAAATATTTGCTTTGTTTATTATAAAAATACAAAAGTCACCATTGTCAAATAACTTTCTTGCTTATTTCTAATGATTCTGGGGGAATATTTTGATTTTTGGTACAAAACTCTCTGGATGTGGTTTGCTGTTTTTCCCCTCCTGTTGTTTATGTGAAGAATTTCTAGTCAGGGTAAGAAAAGGTGTTGCTTGTGCAGAGAATTCGCTTAGTGAAGCAGGCTAATAGGCTGACCAGTCATTAACTAAAACACAGCTGGGAAGAGGCTATAATCCCCCAATTTCCTTCACAAATGCAGTAAATAAATATTCAAATGAAGCAGTGCACACATTTGCATATGTTTTAAACAAAAGCCCAGCTGAAGATTTGGTTTAAAAGCTCAGCTACTGTTTCTCCCTTTTCTACCTACGATTCCTCTACCTGAAGAGTTTGTATTTTACAAATGTCCCCATACTTCTCCCAAAATATCAGTCCCTTTTACTTCAAGAGTTATCTGAGAAATCTTCTCTCTTGCTGACCCCCATTAGCTCTCTCACTGAACCCCATTTTAACAGGAATAAAAGTCTCCTATCAAGTTAAGTCTCCTTTTTTTTTCGGTGTTTTAAATTTGAACATCTTTAACACGTAATATGCCATTGGCACTCTTTGTGTTCTGCTGCTTCATGAATAGAACTCTATTTTTTTGGACCCCGGAGCAGGTAGTACTTAGGAAATAGAACTCTGAGGCTTGACCATGGTACAGCTGATTTGTTAACCCCATGGCTTTAGGAAGCAGACTCAAATCATCTTCCTAAATTCTTAGTCTGTCCTCTGAGATTTCAAGCAAGTGATGCAACATAGGATGCTGTTCGGTTAATTATTCCTTAGAATGAGCCTCAATATTGTTACAAATTCCCCATTCTGCTTCTTTCCCTCTCCTGCTCTTATTCCATGATTGCAATTTCTGGAGTTAGATTCTAGGGCACACCTGACCTTAGGCTCTCCTGGGTTGCTTATCCTGAAGCGGTGTGAGTCCCTCCCAAGGTGAAGAAATATAATTAGAAGAAAAAAAGATCATTCAGTGAGGAGCCTAAGGTAGGACACAGGGGGTTACTTTCTAGGGGAAAAAAATAGATTGAAAAAAATATTTTAAAGTGATTCTGAAAAGAAAAAGAGGAAAAAAATAGAGAGTTCTGCAGTTAAAGAAAGAAGCATATGAAAAATTGGCAAGGTAAATTAACTTTCACTTGTTTTCAATCCTGCTTGTGACTCTAGCAAGTTTGCCTCACCCCTCTTCCCCAGCAGAGAAAGAAAAATAAGTAGATAGGAGCCAAATGCCCAAGGAGTTTCTAGGTTAAAGTGAATTTGTGCTTTTTCTTCTAGTTGTAAGAAGTGGACTATAATTATTATACACATGTATAAAGACATATACAATGATATATATAATATATAGCCTGTATGTATACATATATATTTGCATACTATATATAAATATGTTAGCATTCATTTGGAAAACACTGACTCTCAGCAAAGTGAGGTACATAGGTTTGAAATCTGTGAATCTTGGGTTAGTTATAGAAAATCTAAATTAGAATTTGGGTCTTTAATATTCTATTCTAAAATAGGTAATAGAGGAATTATTTTTGCCAAGCTGTATTTAAATGCATGCAAGGAATCTCTATTAGTGCCTTGTTAGTTACATGCTATACAACATCCTGACGTGTTTTAATTCTGCTATACTTAGGAGCAAGTGTAGCTTAAACAATAAAGCTTTCGGGAGCTGAGATAATAAAAGATTTTTTTTCTTCTCATTCAATCACGTTTACAAAGCATACTTGTAGGGAGAAAGTCACTATCATATAAATGATAATGCGTTGTATTTTTAACAAAACCATGTCAGTGTATTTGGTGTTACCCTTTTTTTATAAGTAAATTTTTTGTTCCTGAAGAAAATAAAAGCGTTAATACTAGGAGGCTAGTTCAAACATATGCTCTGGCTGATATTATCAAAGTACAAAAGGCACTTTTAAGAATCAAGTTGTGTGAATTTTGCTGTGTATCTATGAGCATTATTTTGTAGAGGCTTCAAAGCTTTCAAAATGCATATGAAACATGGCAAAATAACAATTGGGATCTCTATGGTTTTTATCTACTTCTTTTTTTTTTTTTTTTTTTTACATATTTCCTTAAAAGGTTGTTAATCTTTTTCTCCCCCCCCCCCCCCCCCGCCCCGGTCAAGTCACATTGGACAAAACACTGAGTTACCTTATTTGATCACACAAAGGCTTGACAAGATAAACTACCCAGAGGAGCACCTGTTGAATTTAAATACAGCTTCTTTTTGTTTATTTGCCTGCTATTCCAGTTGAACTTTCCATGAAAAATGGTACATTCCCATTTTGTTTTATCATCCTCAAAGCTTCTGAAAGCTTACTTAAAGGTTCTAGTAAAGTCTGATGGCACATATTCATCCATAGCCACTTTAGTGTAGCTCCTCCATAAATTAATAAATATTGGAGACGCTCCCTAAAAAGCAATGATAATAATATCATTTCTCATTTGTGTAGGAGATAAATTACATTTTTCAAATAAGTTTCCAACAAATTATCTCTTTTGATTATCACATGTTATTTTCTGCTGTTATTACTCTATTTGTTGGTTTAAGCACAAAAAGTTACTTTATAATTGCTTTTTTCCCTATTTTTTCTTTTCATTATTGTAAAGACTCCAAGTCACGTGAAATTGTGGTGTTGTGTATTGGGTTAACGCTTCCTAATCAGCTCTCATATCAAAGATGCTGGAATTCATGCAAGTAATCATAAGCTATGAAGTGATGAAATCTAGCAGAGAGAGAGTGAGCACTTCAGGCATAGTGGCAGGGAGACTTTTATCATCCATTCTGTCTGAGTAAACGCAGTGTGTCCAGCAGTCCAGTCTGAGGTCATGGCTGCCCCAGAATTTGAGTGGTTGGGGATATTTTGGGATGCTTTCATTAGAAGGTACAGAGTATAGTTAAGAAACAAGCTTGGGGCGCCAGCATATGATTATGGCAAGACGGGCTGACCACTGGGAAATTGCTGAGCCAACAGGTTAGGGAGTCGGGTTGACCTCCTCTGGGGCCAAATCCACAGAGAGCCACCACCCAGCACACCTTCTGAGGGATAATCTGAAGCACTCAGTGTTCCAAATACTCATCTGAGCAACAGATGTTTTTGTAAGACAAAAAGTATTGTACATTTTCAAAGGCTCTGTGTGTGAATCTTCTTGCCTTTCTATTTTTAAAGGTGCTTGTATCCAAGAAATAGTCCTTATATTTACTTTAGAATGATCAAGCATCCTTGCTGCCTGCTTCCTTGGTGGGCGTGTGGGATGGTAGTTGTAGAAGGGCTCTAACCACAATGCTAGAGTCAGACACTTAACAGGCTGCAAGTTACCAAGAGCTTGCTCAGAGAACTATTGTATAAAGCAGGTATTTTTTAGACTTCTTGTATTTAATGACATTGAATGCTTCTGGATAAAATCCTTCCGATTTCAGTTTGTGGTTAACAAAATATTTCTTTTCTTCTTGTGCTTCGTGCTTCTTACAGCACCCAAACTCGATGTTTTTTTTTTTCCTTCTTGATTTTCAAGCATCCTGTTTACACAAAGCATGGAAAAGAGTTAAAATGAGAGAGAATTTAGAGAAGGTGTCATTTGATAACCATGACAACTCAGAAGGCAATAAGAAGAAATTTGGAATCTAATATTTGTTTTATGAGCAATAGAAAACCTAGCAATTGAAGCCACAGTCCTCTTGCCTGGCATAGTCAGGAGACAGAGGACTATGGCTGAAATAGAATAAATCTGAAGAAAATGGGAAAATGTTAATCTGATAACTTGTAAAGAAAAATATATAACAAAAATCCACTAATGTCACTTTTTGTCATCTTACAACATCTCACAGAGTTTTCCTATTTGAAAACAGAGTATTACCCACTGGTGCCCCCATGCCCAACCGTTCTCCACCCTCACTTCCTCTCCTATCCTTAATACATATGAAACATCCCTTCATGATATTTTGATTGGGTAATAGTGTGTACGTTTTCTTGAAAGAATAGAAAAAAATGAAATAAAATGCTTAGCAAGATAACGTAATAATGATAGACTCTAAAACAATTGTGTTAACACATTGACTCTTAGGGCGTCAGGGAGTTCAGTTTAATTCAGTTTGATTTTAGGTAACTGTCTTGAGTTTTTATGAATCCAAATTCATATTTTAAGTTTGGATACTATAAGAAGCCAAAGGTGTATTATATATCAACCAGAACAGACGAAGTTCAGACCAGCAGTGACTGTGATTGTCAGGTTTCTGCTGAAAATACAATATATCAACAATAATGGAAATTCAAGTTTCTACAGAAAAAGAAATTTATAAGAAATCAGGCCCCACTTACCACTTCATAGCTTGTCTTCATTTGAGTACATGTGTATGTCTATGTGTGTGTTTCTTTATGGGCACGTCCTTTTCCTGGCCAAACATTTGCCTCTTCTCTAATTTATTTCCTCCTTTATCATTTCTTTCCCTTTCCTCTTTTAAATATATCTTAAGGTCTTCTTCAGCAAGTCCAGGCCATCTGTCCTCACCATACTAAATAAGCATTCGTGGACACATGGCTGCCTCCTCCAGACTGACAAAGGCTCTTTAGCATAGCTGAGAGAGATGACCCAACAGCAGTGGTAAAGAGGCCTAAAAATATTTAAAGTACAAAAAAAAAAAAAAAAATAGCAAGACCCACCAACTTTCTCTTTACTTGACTCCCCCTTTTTTCTTAAGTTTATTTTATGTTTTACCATTGGAATCTGCCCTAACAGAATTCATTTGCATAATTGCCTGCCAAATTAAATGTAAGCTTATTTTTAAAGTTAAAGAATTCTTATATCAGAGAAGAGAAATTAATAAAAAAAATTTTTTAAAAAAACAACCTTTAACTTCCTTTTAAACCATGGTTGTGTATATTCCCCTGTAGTATAACTGGCAAACATTTAAAAGACAGAAAGGTAATTATGTGTAAGAAGCACCCCTGAAATTTCCACTTCTATAGTAGATATGAGGGGATTGGTAGATATATATTTTTAACAGTTTAATAAGAATGCACTCAATGAGCAGATATGCTTTCAAATAACGTACATAAATTGTAAGACATAATGGGACACAGAGTTTTTAAAAAGAATATTCAATAGATTAAAATTTTACGTAAAAGACTGACTCTCTTTCTTTTCCAGTTGACCAGTCCTTGATTTTTTGCACGCTGTATAGAAAATTGACTTGTTTTATTCCCAATGAATACTATCTTCTTACATAAGTTTGTTAGTTTATTAAAGCATTTTATCTAATGAAAAATATTTTAATTGGATGTAAATTATCACTTTATTTTTTCACAACAGATGCTGTGTGAATTACACGAACTTATATGAATTTCTGAGCTACTCATAAGTATTCAGAAAACTGCTAAAACCTGTTAACTGAATAGAAGATAAGACATTCCTATCCTCTTTATGGACTAAACCTTGCTTATGTAAAATGCATTAGGCATTTTTTTCCCTGAAACTTAAGAAATTATGTATAAGCCAGTGTTTCTTCATTCTTACACCTGTACTATATATACTTCCACCTATCCTAAGTATAGCCCAAAATAGTATCTTCTAGAACTAAAGTTACAAAATGGCTGAACACGACCTGTCATGTACTTCATGTTAAAGAAAAAACTTTGCTCCACGTTGCTGTTATCTATATAGACCATCATAAATCTTTTCTTAGAGTGTTTTTGGCTTACTTCCAGTTATTACTAGTTAATTTGCTGGAAAAAATCTGTTTCTTTAAAAAAGTCTACAGTAAAAAGATTTTAGCAAAATGTATTTTTATAATTTCTATAAAGAAAAGAATATTTTTTAGATGGTCCTTAAATTACGATGGCACAAACAATAAGACATCCTTTTGATGCAACAAAACAGAAGTTAGGCAGAAAAATTATCATCTCATCTCTTTGAAACACAAGCCAGGATTTTTAGTTTTACAAACCCTCTTTGAAAAATCTTGGTATACGTGCTATTAGAACTGGTCTTATGAGAGCGTGTGTGTGTGTGTGTGTGTGTGTGTGTGTGTGTGTGTGTGTGTGTGTGTGTAGTGGGTAGAAGCAACGAGGTGGGAAAGAAGGAACTGAATTTGGTGATAAATTTCATTAAGCAGTAGGTGTTCATCAGTGTGTGTCTTACAATGTTCAGTGTTTTTTATAGAATGTTTTCCCCCTTCAAAAAAAATCTAGTGGGTGTTCAGTGGGTTCTTTTGTTGTTCAGTCTGTTAATTAGAATTTTGCAACAAGTCTTAAATGAGGAACAAAGTATGGTAGAAAGGTCTTACTTTAAAATTTAGAAAATGTGAATGCCAAAATCAAAGTCAGAATTATAAACATGAGTGGAAAAATACCAAAGGATTTTATACGTTTGAAAAGAAAAAGCACAGCACCCTCTGAGAAATATAAAGCTAGAATTAGAGATGTGTTCGGGAACTGATTTGGGAAGAAAGCAGGATCAAGCAAGCAGAACTCTGTACAGATAGTAGATAAAATGCCCATACATTTACAGTTTCGTTTTGGCTGACAGGGGGAGAGCAAATTATAGTTCTAACTCAGAGTTTTCCAAATCCTGGATAAATGGGTAGAAATCAAGGAACTGCTTCATCTATACCAAACCTTTGTGTGTTTTTAATAGAAGAAAAGAAGTTGGGAAGAAAGACCAGGGAGTAGAAACTTCTGGCTCTGAGGGCCAGTCCAACCCTCCCTAATATGACTTAAGATGCAAGCTACAAGTGTAAGGCATTTCTTGTACATTTGTGGGCCCCATTAATGAATTTTTCTTCCATAATTCTTTTCAGTTTATTGTGTCAAATTCTTATGAATATCAATGGATAAAGAATTTGAACCATACATCTTCTGTATGTTTTAAGTTTTATACAAGAAAAATAATTGGCTGAGAACTTACAGATAGTCCAATTGAAAATAAGCCCCAAATTAGTGAAGGAGCAATTGCATTCTGTGGGAAGCAACATAGAATAATGGAATAATACAGACATTAAATCACAAGACCTAAATCATAAATTCTTACTCCACCTCTTACTAGGTATATGCCCCTTATCAAATTACCCACTTCTCTGAGCCTCAGCCTCCTCTTCTGTAATCAGGGGATAGTAATAGCTTCATCATGGACTGATTATGAATACTAAACATGATAATATATGTAAAGTGTCCAAAAGAGGTTTGGGGCCATAGTGGGTGCTCTGAAAATGTAAAGTCCCCAACCTCTACCTCCCTCAACCTGGACTATGTAATGGTACATGATCAGTTTAATCACCAAAAAAAATGATTGCTTAAGAATTTTCTGGAACTATCAGATACTTTTAGTATTGAAGTCAACAGTCTTCTTAATAAAGACTATGATCAATGTAAAGTGGATTTTCATATTTTAAAGATGTATGTGGGTAACTCTAGTAGGGGAGTTTTCTTTAAAAAAAATCCCCTATTGAAAGCCATGACTATCTTGAGTTCTAATAAGGTATCAAAACTACTATTTCAGTAACAAATTCCCCTTAATTCATGTATCCTATTCCATGGATTTACAGAGAGAACAGTATGAATATGGAATATAAGCTATTCATATAATACTTAGAATTTTGATATTGTCACAGTTGAATAAATTTTATAAATATACAGATTTGGGTAAAAGGGGGATTATTATTATTTTACAAAATGATCACTGAGCTTCTCTCAATATTTGGCAATGAAAAATGAATTCAAATTATTTTAAATTTAGATACTTGTGTTAAGTATTGTGATAAATTAATAAATCATCGAAATAAAGCAATTTTGAAATTAATACATATATTTAATTTGGAGAAATATGAATTTATTTCTAACCAGTTATTTTAAACTGTTTTTTAACTTTTTTTAAAAAAGTGAAATTAATGTATCTGTTACCTTTAAAAATCTCTTTTAAAGACTCTATACATTGGTACATAAAACGTAGATGGAGCTGACAACTAGTAAATCTTATGCAAAACCACTACTCTATAGAAAAATTGATATTCTGCAAATGAGAAAAATAACCTTTCTGAAAAAATTATACCATACCATAATGCTTCATAAAATTTTAAAATTTCTTTTCTGTGGCTTGAGAAAAGGAATTTACTTCTAGTCAGTAATATAAAGAATATACTTTGCCACTATTTAGATTTTTCTGGAAGTCATTTTGTCCTTCCAACAAGTAAGTCTATAAGTGTGGAGTTTATTGTAGTAATTCTGGAGAAAGAGTGTGAACAAATATAATGGTGTTATTTGTCATAACTTAAAAATTGATAAATGTCCATTTTTAGCTGATTACAATGTCTTCTCTTTTACTTTAAACACATGAACATGTATGTATGCACACATAGGCACACACACGTGCACACACACACACACACTCCCTTTTTATGCATTTAACTCTGCTCAAAGAAATACTACTGAAGCTACTTTTCCAGGCTGATCTCAGAAATCAACAGAGAAACATAGTAGAGTTGCTTTAACATTACTTGTGTTCTATTTTACCTGTATTACAAGGGGTTCAAATATTTTTGGAGCCTAGAAAAACCTAGTGGAATTGACATCACTTCACAAAGATTCCATAAGGCCAACATCTAACTTTGCTTTCCACTAACAGCAGAAACAGTTTAAATTACTGTGGAAACAGAAGCACAGATACTTTGCCAGAATCTGTTCTATAAAGTAATAGTAATTACTTTCTCTTGTTGTCAGACAGGAGAATACCACATAAGTAAAGGAGAGAGAAAGTTGCTGTAAGGGAAAAGGATAGAGTGTGAAGTATACAAAGAAAAAGGCTAATTCAAGGGAAAATAAAAGGGGTCTCCCTGACAAGGAATATTTTTTCATAAAACTTTGGCTTTTTTACAAGATAAGTTAAAGAAATTGTTTCTGGCTAGTTCAAGTAGTAAAACAGTTCATTTGGATTGGTCTAAGTGTGCATTTGAGTTTCTGTCTAGAGAACATAGTTTGACCATAAACCCATGATTTTGCACTTGTCTCTAGCCAGGACAGAAACAGTCTATCTCATTTTGGTGAAGAGGTTTGAAGCATTCTTCATTATAACCTCTGATTCTACAAAAAGATAAAGAACGGTGTTCTTTTTTTAACATGTGTGTTTATTTTTTTTAATTGAAACTTAAATTTGCATAATGTTATATGTCAAACATATTTCCATAAAGAATGGTCTTCTTTGAATTTCTCCAAATCACACTGTGAGGGTGACCAGGACAGTGTAGTTTATACGGAGATAAAAGCTCCCAAACGCAGTAGATTAGCATAACAATAGTGTACTTCTTGCTAGTATTACGTGTTCATCACAGGACAACTGGGAACTCTGTTCTACATCTTCTCACTCCAGGCAAATGATGCTTCTACCATCGGGAAAGTTGCTGGTTGCCCTGGCAGGAGAAGGGAACAACAGCAAATTGAACTTTTCTTTTAAAGGATCCATCTTGAAATGACACCTGTCACTTCTTCTCACATTTCATTAACCAAAGCAAGTCATAAGGACATAAATGTGTTTCATGTCATGAGGACAGGGAAATGCAATTTTGCCATGTGACCAAGAGAAGAGTTACGAGTGACCAATCACACGAGACAAACCAACCAGTGAGAAGGCTGAATGATTAATTTTGTCTATTTTAATTGTTGTTTATAATCCCTTTCATTGTAATAATTATGGGAAAACTACATTGATTAATGTGGTCACAATTAACGAGGAATTTATCCTTTATAGTTCTGTTTCAGACAAAAAAATAGTTTCCTATGTATCCATTTCCCTGAAATGGTTTTTCCACAAAAGAACAGCTGCTGGAAAATTATTGGACTTGTAAAAACTTAACTATTACAATAAGTAACCTAGAGTCTCAGTACATGAGTCTCAGTATACACAGTATAACAGTGCTATGGACATCATTTTTTCAGTTTATTTTGTAAGCTCTTTTCTGTCTCTCTGTGTGGAAAGTCAGGGCTCCTGCTTTATCCAAAAATGTCCTTGGATTGACATCGCCATTATGGCTCCAATTGTTACTGCTGTGATGTTGCCAAGGCAGCCAAAATATAGACCTGGGTTCAAAGTAGTAACTGGGTGTGTAAGAGGGTAGTCACTTCCACTCTCATGAATACAGCTGCTCTGAATGTGACAAATACCATTATCATCATGGGTCTTGTTACGTCAAACCACAAGGTGCTATCTGAACAAATGCTTGGTTTTAACTGTCAGATTCTTGAATGTGTCACATTTTTCTTTGGATCTTTGGGTTATTGTAACAGCTGATTGTAAACATTGTAAAGCCTACATTAGGTACAGAATTGGTAAGAAAATTTTGACCCGAATGTCTGCCCTCTGAACCATCATAAGGAATGCAGCATGTCTGCTGACACTTAAAGCAGTAGATTTAAATAGCGACCAGGATCAACTTCCAGCTGAATAAGTCAATAAGCATTTTCAGTTTCTGGCTCCCTCTGGGTCAGTTTTCTTTCACTGGCTGTGCTGAGAAAGTCCAAGGGTGTTCAGACCTTAAATGACAAAAGGGTAGCAAATAGGTATTTCCAACAAGCTTTTGTCTTGGCAGTATTTTTCACTGAGTCTAATATATCCCCTTCGATAGTTAAAAGTTACCAGTGCTTGTTGAATAGCAGTCTTTTTCTTTGGAAACAGGGACACGGGCAGCTTTAGAATTTGTCATGCTCTGATCTCTTTCATTCTGAAAATACCCCATGCTATTTTACGTAGTGGTAATGAGTTAGATATTTCTAGTGCTTGCCTGGGTAAGCAGTCATGAGGGCTGTTGTAATAAATAAATAGTAAGAGCACACTGCTCTGATAATAGCAACTTTCATTGAAGGATGTGAATGTGCCTTGCAGAAGAGTGATACAGAATCCTTAGAAAGGCTTTTATTAGCAGAAATGTAATACAACAATTTTAAGTGGAGCAGTAAGCCAGAATGGAGAAAGCATCTCTGACATTGTGCTTCTAGTATCAGTTGTAATTTTGGACACCCAGGCTCTCAACCCAAGCAGTTGAGAAGCAAAGGAAAATTCCCCTACAGAAATGCACTTGTAGCACATTGACTATTATGAGAAATCTTGACCTTAGGATTTTTGGATTTTGAAGACAGCACATATCCACCAACAAATTGTATCAGACAGTCACCTATGGAAGAATTCAACTGCTATATCCAGTTGGAATTTTACTTAGGATGAAAAATAAGATTCTTACAATAATAGTCATCCATCCATCTATTCTTCACAGGATAATTAGATACGTTATAGCTATGACCCCAAAAGTTCAAGACGTTTCCATCAAGCTTGCTTAATTACAGTAAACTATCCATATAGGTATATATACTTTTATTACATATGTACATATACAAAGGGTTATAACAACAGAGATACTTTATAATTTCTAAAATAAGTATGTTCTTAAATAAAATGAAACTTCTTTAAAAAAAAATTGCATCATAATTAAAGTTAGGATTAAATACATAACCACCAGGGTAAGGTAACTTAGGTGCATGCTGGGTGACAGGACAAGTCAAACTGGATTTAAGTTCACTATGGATAATTGAGAATTGACTGAATGTGAGTTGTATGATTTCATTTTAAAGTGAAGGTGAGTCCATGATGTTTGGACAAATTGAGATTTGTTCTAAACTCAACACACACACACACACGGAGAATCTCAAACTGAAACTGGCGAAGTTGTGTTCTGCTGTTTTATATTGTGATGCTGTTTGTGAGATTTCTCACTTTGTTCACATGCTGCTTTGAAATAAAGATGGCGCTTTCATTAGGGCACATGTCCTATATTTCTTTGTGAAATCAAAATTGGAAATGGAGGCTAGGAATAGTGCCCGAGATCTCTTATGTATGTTTTGTCATGAGAATTATTCTTTGTCAAGGCTGGTCCTATATAATGGGGGGAAAAGTGTATTTCTGCTCTATTGCTCTCTGCATCTCTTTGTATTATTCTAGTATATTTTTTTAGATTTTATTCCCCCTTCAAAGCTCCTAGGAGCCCACAGTTTAGTGCCCCAGAAATAATAGGGTTTATAGAAAGTGCTGATCTATAGATTTTACTCACTTTCATCTATTGTTACAAGTTTACTAGACTAGAGCTCTAAGTGCTATGGACTATAGTGTATTAAGGATATCAATATGCTACACATCCTCTATATCATGCAAGCAAATATCCATCCTATCAATGGATTTTGTTCATAGAATTTTCTACAGAAATAATGTTACAAATGGTCGTTACGTTTCTAAGTTCACAGGAAACAGATAAAAACAAATCTTGAACTTGTATGTTACATTTAGTATGTGTGCTCCCCTCCTAGGTGCCCCATCTCCTGGTCAGAAATGTCAGTCTTCTAAAAAGGTTGATCTCAGCTTTGTTAATAGAAAATTATCTGAGAGTACCAATTTCCACTAATTCATGAAAGTGTGAATGACCGTTAATCCTTTAAATTCCCAAAGGTTGAGTAGAGTAATTGTTACCCAAATAAATAATGAATTTGTAGAATCTTAATACAAGATAATAAACTGAAGTAAAAAACGTTCAGATAGTATGTTAAGGATGTACTTTTCAGCCAGCACGTGGGCAGATCATATCAGCGTAGACTTGTTTCTGGATCTTTTTGTCTATAATGCTCACTATTTGGGTACCATTTTTATTTTTAACTTTTTGCACCAGAGAATCTCTAAAAAGTCCCATTCGTCTTCATTGTAGTTCCCATTTCAGCAGCTGCAAGGCACTGGTGTGTGGGAAAAGTGTGGCAGGAAAGAAGGTATTGTGTACATTGATTTGGGGTAAATCAGAAACCCTGGGTATTTGCATTCAACTAGGGACTTTCTGGAGATAGTGCCTTAACTGGAACTGTGAGACATTCAGGCTTTGTGGAAGGCAGTTGAGAAAATATTGAAGTCCCTCAAATCATACCATTTGGGTGGCCTTTTCTACCCTTTATTTGTAACTCAAATATTCATTTTTCTAATTTCTAAGTGAAATGGATGAAGTTTGTAAATCATAAGCCTGGCTTTCATAGCCATAGTCCTAGCACTCATTAATCCTGTGTTCTGGGGAAAATCACTTCATCTCTTTGGATCTCAGTTCTCTCATGAGCCAAATGGCATCGTGATACTAGCTGTGCTCTATGCTGGTGGAGACATGACAGACTATTAGATGCTAACATGCTTAGACAGCGTTAGGAACATTATGCAAATTTAACATGTTTTAATAAAACTAGGAAAAGGACCAAAACGCAGCATTAAATATTTTTCTCTAACTCAGTATTAGAACTAATTTCTTATAGAAATCAAGGTCAAGATTTAGTGAAGTCAATATATCACTACTTTCTTAAACTGAAAATAAGATGCAGTTTCACATTTTATAAAGTAATTGTTGGGAAACCTTTATGCAGCTGCTTGCTTTCCACCTTTCAGAATGCCAGAGAATGCAATGTACTTCTCAGGATCCTTCAACACTCAAGACAAAAGTTTTTTCTCCCTTTTATGGTCTGTGTCTTTTTCTTTTATACTTGGGGTACCAGTCTTATTCTAGGTAAAGATTCAAAGATATTTGAGCATACGTGATAAACTAAACTAAAATTAAACTAAAACTGAACTAAAATTAAAAATACGGTCTTAATTTTATATCAGACAAAGCACTTATTAGAGTGCTTGGTTTTATTTTGGAGCCCAAGAAACAGCCTTTGGTAACTTCAAGATGTAGTTAAGGAAATATTTCGAGGATTGGGTCCTGTGTAAAACAGATTGAAATGGAGACAGGAAAGAGTAAAGATTTCTGTATCATTGTCACCGAGGTCCGTTTATACCCGCCGTCCATGAAGCATTAGGAAATACAAGCCACAGTGCCATTAACTCAACTAGACATTTCTACTTTACCCAAAGAGATGGTATGGTGCAAAACCAAACACTGTATGACTAGTTTCTATAGATTGCAATTGCACAGACTTGGGTCTATGACATGTGTCATATTATATGCCTAATGGATAGCTCCATTTGATAAAAATCTGAATTAATTACAGTTTTCAATACTCATGCTCCAAAATATCTCACAATGGATAATATTATTTCTAAAATGTAAAGCATGATGTTTCCACCAATTAGAAACAGATTTTTAAATATGTATTTATAATGTATGTTCAATATATTACATATATTGATATACACATGTGGAAATACACATAAGCATATTCATATATAATTAATAATCTCAAACCTCAATATTATTCTATCACAAAGTCAGTTTTCTCCTGGATTTATGTTAATTTTGTATTTTTAAATTATTCTTATTCTCTTTATCTATGAAGAGTTCTGGTAACTCTATAAAATATCCAGAAATTTAATACACACTGACTTATTGGACATTAAAGTGACTTGAGTGCCAAAACCCAATACTTGGGAATGTAGCAGACCTAAGGCCACCTTTGAATCAGTGCATTGTTCATAGCGTCAGCAGAAAGCAAACTGGACAAGGTGGGTTCCATTATGTCCCTTGCTAAGTAATTCAGCCCCGGGAGTCACAGAAGAATCCACTGACTTCCAAAATGAAAATAATGGAGGTGAAAGAGTAAGTCAGAAATCTGGGTGTCCTCCTGACTCCTGACTCTCCATCACCCACACTTCTAATCAACAACACCAAGTCTGTCTCTTAAACTCCTTTTATATTCATGAGTTTTCTTTAGCACACCCCCTCCAGTCACCATTATTTCTCCCCTGAATCACTGAAACAGTTTCTTAAACAGTTTCTTATCATCTAGCGCCCCTGAAATTAATTTTCCACATTGCAGTAAATATAATCATCCAAAAATTCAAATAATATCAAATCTCTCCCCTACCGAAAAGTCTCATATACTGCTTCCCTGAACCCTAGGGATAAATGGATCAGTTTGTATTATTTGTTCATATTCTACCTTGTCTTTCGTGTGGCTAGTTTTCTTCAACTACCTCAAGATTCTTGGATGTGTAGTCACACTTGTGAATGATGGACTATATTGAATAGTCAAGGTAGCTCGCATGTATACTGTTTGCTCTCGTTTAGGACTCTTTCCCCATGAGGCCTCTAAGCTGAGTGATAAGGCTGACTGAAGCTTCTATATAAGTTGAGAAGTCAGGGGGATATTTTGACAACCAGTCTCTTTGAAGTACCCCTGGGAAAAAAGCAGGTTTCAGAACAGGAACCTCCTTCAGGCCTGGTACATTACACTACCAAAAGGAAGTGCTCTTCTGCCTGTCATCTTACACCTATATTTCCTGTGTCTGTGTGCAACCTAGAGTTAGGCTGAGGTCTGTTCTACTTCTGTCTTAGACCCCAGCATCTTCAGAAGATAACTTTCTTAGGAACATCATCCATATGTTCACCTGATTTTGAGAATAACTCTTGGCTTCAGCCACAGAGAATAAGCATTTGCTGCCAAGCCATAGCTCTATTTACATCTGTGTTGGGGGAAGAGCTCAACTTTCCCAGTTGTTTGGAAAGTAGACTCCTAAATAATGACCGAGGATTGCCCCCTGGCTTATCTGTATTTGTTGATTCACCTTGAAGATCTCTGGTGACTTTTATTAAATTTAATCTTTCATTTCCCTACCAATCACATATCATTTATTTTCTGTCCTCCCAGAATTTTTATAAAATTTTGATTCATTGATGATTCATTTCTTGTTTTCCAGAGTGTCATGGTGTCATTCATTTTAATTTATCAATTCTATTAATTCAAGGAGACTTCGAGAGAAAGAAAATACAGACAGATATGAGTTTTCAGTTATCACATTTTTTAAGTCAACTGAAGTTATAGTAATTAATAGGAATTAGCTAAATTCTATACATTTTTGAACTCTACTAACGACTAGGAGTTTATTGATAAATGATTCAGTGAAGATTTGAAAACTATCATAATCTACCCATAGGAATTAATTATTTTAAGGGATACAAGATGGTTTAAAAAAAGAAGAAACCAGAAATATCAAATGTGTGGGGTCTTTCTTTTCAAAATGGCTACAAAATATTATTGATGGACACCAAACATTTAATCCTCACTGAAATCTAGTCTTAGAAATTAGTCTACAGATTGTATATACATTTCACACAGAAATTCCATTAAATCTCTCTGAGGAGCTAACCCACGGGACCAGCAAAAAATGGTTCTGTGGTAAGAAATTACTTTTAACTAAAGGTTAAATAAAATTGTACCAATGTTATTTTAAACTGATTGCTCAAGACAGTGATTCCTGTTTAATGGCCCTTAGTTCAATTTGCTGTCTGCTTTTTTCTGCTTTAAAAAAAAAAAAAAAAACCTTCAGTACCCCTTTATTTCTTGATGGGCATATATTCGTTTCTATTCACTTCTGCTTCTCCCACTCTCTCCATAGTCATATCCCCTTTGTCCAGTATCTATCAGTGGTTGTCTTAGCCTTCAGAGATCTGTGTGTATGGGAAACCACCTTATTCTTTCATCCCTCCCTCCTGTGATTATCTTTTATCTCATCACCATTCATTATGAGCAGCGAATACAGATTTGGTTTGATGTTTCATTCATGGATCTTAGCTTTGTAGACTAAAATTGTAAATGGTAAATGACAAAAGTGTAATGATAATTTAAATTACTCAAGACTAAAATTTCCTGAAGGTAATTATTATTTCTATTACTGATCTATCTGTCCAAAATATCTTACAAATTATACATATCGTTCATTATAGAGGGTCTACATCTTCTATCTTGAAGAGAAATAGTTCTGTCTCAAAACAGTATAAAAAGTGGTGCATAAATACAACTATTTAAACATTTTCTATCCAATCTATCTGTGCAAATATCTAGTTTAAATTAAGCATGCACCTAATAATGCCTTTTCATTAGAGTTGTAATTAAAACACATTTTGAAATTTCAGCCGGGAATATATTGATAATCAACTTTTCTCTCTACTAGTATTAATAATAACAGCTCTCACATATTTTTCTCTTCTGTTCCTAAAACCAAACTTGCTTCCCAGTTTGCCATTTAGTGTATTTTGGAAAATCATTTCAATAGTTAAGTATTTTAGGTAAAAATGAGTATCTCTAACATACATGCAAATATGTTTACCCAGAGAGGTTTAAAATTCAACAATAGGTAAATTTAAACAAGGCTAGGCAAAATAGATTGAAAAGGAAGGTTTTAGTTTTCAATCATTCTGAAGATTTTTCAAATGGAATTTAATTCAAGAACTAAGGGCACATTTTACTTTTAAAAAACCTAGCTCTACCTCAAACATTTTCATGAGAAGTTGGCTATTAATACTGACTGGATTTCTCTATACAATAATTTGGTCTCAGAGAGTTCACACAACCTGACAATTTAGGATACCTAAAAATCAGAAATATTAAATATTACTCAAAGCTATCAGATGACTGAAAAATAGAAATTTTAATTAATATTAAAATAAGCAGTTCATCAGGACTACACACTTTAAGAGTTTTGGGAGTCATGATCACAAGTCCAACAGTCAATATCTGTATATTTCTCGTAAGTAAAGCATTATATAGAGTTCTGGAGAAAGATACAGAGAAGCCAGGAATAATTCTTCATTTGAAGAGATTAGCACTTAAAATGAAAGATAGAATTCCATAATATTGTTAATCACAGAAAGAGCAGAGGTAAATTCCATGGTGTTAAGAATTTTTCAGGTATTACAAGTTTGCTTTAAACTTCTGTACAAGAGAGCGTCTATTTCTTAAACCTTTATAACTACACAATGAAGGTATAAGTTGTTTTCAAATTTCATATATAACCTAAATAAAACTGAACTTATGCTTCCCACTTTAAGGTCAATCTCAATATAGAATCACACCAAAAAGAACACAAATCAGAGGAAAATAGTTTAGAAATAAATTGATTTCCATCATCTCTTAAGAAGGCAATGAAGGCACAGCACATTGCATAATGTAAAACTTCATTAGACCACTCTTCACCTAGCGTGTTCCTCAGAGTCTCACACATCAAACAACTGTTAGTAATATTTTTCTTTTCAAAAAATGCCAGGTGCTTTTTAAATTTTTTAAACTTTTAAATGATTTTAGATTTTAGAAATATTGCAAAGGTAATATAGAGAGTTCCCTATGCTCCTCATGCAGTTTTCCTTAATGTTCACATCTTACACTGCCATGTGGTACATCTGTGAAAACTAAGAAGTCAACACTGATACATTACTATTAACTAAACTCAAGACTTCATTTGAATTTCACCAGTTTTTATGCTAATCTTCTTTTTCTCTCCCATGATTGATTCCAGGATACTACCTTGTATTTGGTCATTGTGTCTCCTTCCTTAGTTTTTTCTGAAGATCTGTGGCATTTTTTTCCATCTTTTTAATGTTACTGAGGAGTACTGGTCAGGTATTTTGTAGAATATCCCTCCACATGGGCTTGTCTGATCTTTTTCTCATGTTTAGTCTGGGATTATGGTTTTAGAGAAGAATAACACATAGATGAATTTCCTTCCTCATCACAAAATGTCAGGGTGTTCTTGTCACCATGTGATATGTCTTGGTGGTGTTAACATTGACCATTTGGTTGAGGCAATATTTGCTTGGTTTCTCCACTGTAAAGTTATTAGGTTTTCCATTTCCATACTCCGTTGTTCTTTGGATATGAGTCACTGAAGGTGCATGTGTCGTGATAGAGGAGGAGGTTGGAGAAATAAGTTCCACCTCCTGGTGGGGGGGGATCTACATTTGTATTTGGAATTTTTTTTGTGAGTAACATTTGTTTCTTCTCCCCCATATATTTATCTATTTTATTACTTGTTTATATCAGTATGTATTCATATACATGTTTTATACTTTGGATTATAATGTAATATAATTGTACTGAGTTGAATAGAGCTCCCAGAGATTCGTGTCCACTTGATTCTGTGAATGTGACTTTAATTGGAAATAGGGTCTTTGCCGATGTAATCAGGCAAAAATGAGGTCTTGCTGGATTAAGATAGATCCTAAATCCAATGTCACTGATCTCCTTACAAGAAGAGGGAAACTTAGAAACAGAGATTAGCATGCTCACAGGCGTGAACACCTTGACAGAGGCAGAGATTAGACTGATGTGTCTTACAAGTAGAAATGCCAAGGATGGCTGACAACCACCAGAATCTAGGAAGTGGCCAAGGAAGCACCCTCCCCCAGAGCCTTCAGAGAGAGCGTGGCTTTGTGAACACCTTTATTTCCAATGATTTCTGGACTTCTGAACTGGTAGAGAATAAATTTCTGTTGTTTTAAGCCACCCAGTTAGTGGTAATTTGTTATGGCAGCCCTAGGAAGCCAGTGCAACCATGCTATTTATTTTGTTGTTCAACTTGCTCCAGGTTTGGTCATTGGGAGATCTTTCAGGTTGGCTCTTGTATTCCTTTGACATGCTCCATCACCTCCTGGATCAATAGTCACTTTTCTTTTCTCTCTTTTACTAAGCTTCTCCAACTTCATCACCCCTTGTGTGTGTGTGTGTATATACACACACACAAAAACACACACACACACGTATATTTCTTTCCTCCAAGTATTGCCTTCTTTTATTTTTAGGTGCTAAAGACTGAACTTTCCTCCTGATCTCTCTCTTGTCCTCTCTACCTTTCACCCAGGGACGTCTTAACTGACCAAACAAGTAAACATACCACTTAGAAGGGAATGTGAGGGGCCAGTATATAGACACACTATATAAGTAGTGTGTCTTTCACTGTCTTTTCTTCCATATTTGACATGTAATCAATAGGTCCTCTATTTAACTCATTATCATTCTGATTACTAAATATTTAATTAATATTTACTGATAGCCTTCTCTTTCCAAAAACACTATAAATAAATGTTAACTAGTGTAAAATTTGAAGGTTAACAGATTTTGAAATTATTATATGTCCTGAAAGCAAACAACAAAAAACATGTAGCAAAATTACTATGGGACACACATAAAAATCAAAGAGAAATTAAGCAAAGTAAAATTTTCTCTTTCTACAGGACTAGTATTTCGACCAAGAATTCCAGTCAATGATTTATTATGGAATTTTATTAGCACAGTTATCTTGTAGCAAAACACATAGATGAAATATTTACTTCTTTTGTATTGCTATCCACTTAACAACACAATAGATAGATTTCATTCAGTCTGTAGAAAATTAGCAAATTAAGCACCAGGGGAATAATCCACAAACTAGATAATTTCATAAATTAACTAAAAATCCCTCCATCCTGAGATTCTTCTTGATAAATGGAAAAGTAAATAATTCTCCAAATTTCATCTTCGCAATACAGGAAGTAAATATTATGATAGTTTTACTCATATTTCATAAGCATGTCATCACTGTTTTACGACTCCTAAGAAGATCAGCATAGCAATGATAGGGACTAAAAAAGAGGTAAAAAACTAATAGGAACTAAATTGCAAATTAGAATAAAGGTTTAATTTTTCATGATTCAGTGCATACTCTTTATTCAGAAGTTATTCCTAATTTTTTTTTTTTCTGTTTTGGGTTTTTTGCTCAAATGGGCTCACTTACAGAGCCTTATTCTAACCCACTCCGAGGCAGTATGTCTCATGCATAACTATACTATCAGAAACTCAGAGAGCGCTATTTCTCTTTAATTTCTTACATACGAATAGCTAAACTTGAAAGTGAAACTCACTTATTCAATAGATGCCCATAAAACTTTATTAAATTCTTCAGAATCTTTAGAGTTTCTTACAAGTCTAACTTGGTGATCCACCCTGATTCTCAAAGTAATGTACTTATTTTGAGACTTCGTATATGGTATAATATCATTGTCTCAAATCTGTGTTCATAATATTATTAATGATAAAGTAATATCTCTAAAGGATGTTTCCACTGCATAAAAATGTACAAAGTCTGACATTCATTTAACATGGAAACACAGGGAATTTTCCTAAAATATTATATGAGTCCAATATGTTGGTTGTGTGTGTTATGGTCACCCAGTGTACCCACTGCTAACCTTGCATACAGAGAAAAAAGGATGACAAATTGTATTTGAAGACACTTTAGTATCAAAAAATGAAGAAACATGTACCAGAGAAGTTGCCAGAATGCAGTACAAGAAAATGCCTTATATGTGGTATATAAACGTCTAAAAAGTTTAGGTTGTGCTCCAGTAACCTGAGTAAAGATATGTACAAAAATAATTATAAAAAATAACTACATATTACTTCAAAGTTGTGATTCATTCTCTTATAGCTGATGACCTGGTGTCATGTATAACCTTAACCCTTAAGATACCAGATATTCACATTACCCCAAGACAAGGCTGAGCATACTATCTTCCTAAAATGATGAATTCCAAATGAGGAGTAGGGAAGAATCATAAAGTATAGCGTATTTGAGGTCTGTGGTATATTTTGTTATCGCTCCCCATTATCCAGTCTCTTCTCTCTTAGGAGTATGTATCACCCCCACCCTTACCATGCCTTGCTTTAGGTAGTACTATCCTAGCCCTTGTCAGTCTTAGCCATGTGACTTGGCTTTGGCCAGTGGATGTGACTTATACCCTCTGGGAGGAAGCTTTAACTGTGCTTCATGGTGTGGTTGGGCTTCTTGCTTCTGTCTTCTGCTAAAAGAATGGCATATCCCAGATAGTGGCTGCTCCTTCAGCCTGGATGCTAGAATGAAAAGACATGTGGAGAAAGCAGAGCTAACTTGCAAACCCGAAAGCAAGAAATTAAAGTTTTAATTTCTGTTGTAAGTTACTAAGATTACGGAATTGCTTGTTAAAGCAGTACATGTTGACTAATACAAATGCAAGAGGTAATTCTATACTCACTGTTGATCTTTTAATCATCCAGGCCCCTCCATCAACTTACCGTCCCTCTCAGTAAATATAAATTAATGAACATAGTTGCTTGCAGGCTTAATATGGTAATACCTTCTGATCTGCACCCACGGATTTATCTTTTAGACTCCTTTGCCCTTGGTTATGGTGGCTATTGAGCCATTTAAGACTTTACACTGTCATTGGATAGTCCTCCCTCACATGTGGGGCTTTTATGCTGAACTGCTTGGTTTTGGACTTTCTATTTGAATCTGCCTTTATTTATAGACTATTCTGGAGGAGTAATACCACAACTGACATTTAAGTGTGTTAAACCTCTGCTCCTGCCAGGCATAAAACCAGAATTCTACCCGGACTGGTGCTTTTCTCTTATTAAAAGTACCGGAGGGTCACTCAACAGTAGAAAAGACGATCTACCTCATCAAAGTTTGAGGCAGATTCCAAAGGCAGTGTGCATCAAACGGAGGAGCTCAGTGTGCAAAAGGCAGTTAGTAGAGGTTTCTAAGTCATGGAATGATATAATCACACTTGTTTTTTAAATGGATAACTCTAGAAGCAAAATGGTGCAAAACAGTGGTGTAGAAAAAAAAAAAATAGTGGCAGGAAAATAGGTAGTTGTTGCAAGCTGTGGAGTTCAGGCAAAGCAGGAGGTCCTGAAGAATGGTGTAAGACCGTAGTAGTGAAGGCAGAAAGGCAAACACAGATTTGGAAAATTTGCAATGTAATCTCCACAAATGAAATAAATTCAACATGGCAGGGTAACATTTTTGCTTTAATTAAATATATTGCACATTTGACAATATAACAAATGGCAAAGTGATTTGATTCAAGAGATACTATGTAGATGACGTGGTATTATTAATCAACCATTTGGTAGAGCGTGTGAAGCAAACACCGTGAGAAAAGAAAGAGAAAATAACTCCAATCATTTAGAAAGAGAAAATACAGAAAGGAGAGAAAAGGTGGCTGAAAAGTGACTAAGACTGCTGAACCACACACCTGATGTGATGGAGGCAGTCCTCAATGAGATACTCTTGTTTTTAAAAAATGGAAATGACATGTTTCCTTTGCTCATAAAGGAATTCACCTAATTTGACTTCATTATCGGCACTGTGAAAAATAAGTTCATCCCATAAATTTCAATGTGGGACTTTGATTAAATAAAATTATTATTACCTACATTTGATGACTGAGTTGTTAAACATTAATAAGTCAGTCCAGTAACTCAGCCAGCAGAGGTTAGTAGCATTTGGAAAAGAATGTTCTTATTTCTCTTTAGAGGCCCACAGGTCTGAAAAAAAGACTGGTGTTAAAGTCTTTTAGGTTAGAGTCAGATCCTTTTGGGTTCAAACATTTGTGACATGAACACCAGTGAAGATCAAGATCTTAAGGATGAGAAAATAGTGAGTCAAAATGTAGAGGTTTTTAGACTAATAATCACAGTCAGCAAAGTTTAACATTCTGATTCTCTGATTAAGGGAGATACTGACTCATTAATTATACAGAGCAACTCTGAATACAGTTTTCACATTTCTTTATTCTAACCCATTTCTCCTCCCTAAGTGAGGAATGAGCACAAAATGTGGAGTTAAAACTCCTTCCTCACAAAAAGAAGGGAAGGAAGGAGGAAAGGAAAGGAAAGGGAAAAGGGGAAAGGGAAAAGAGAAAGAAAATTTCTACTTATACAATTACACTGTAAATATTACTAGTTCCAGTGTTAAATATTCTTGTTCTGAATGTGGCCTTTGATCACTTAATAGTTGAAATTTCCCTTCCTTTTTTTCAAAATCAAAATGAAAATCTCAAGTTTAACTTGGTAGGAAATAAGAGAACTATATTTTACACAAAATAAGGATGATATTCAGAATTGTAATCTAGACACTGTTTCTAGTTAGCTCTTTGTTGATAATTCTGATGATGCCCTGAAGGAAGGAGGTAAAATTCACCACAGAAAGAACCTCCTTGACTGTAGGAAACCCCTGCCGTCCTTGGGGCTTCTCACAGCAGCTCCCTGGCTTGGTGCAGGACAAAGTCACTTTCTGGTATGATTGTCTAGAAAGAGTCACTTTTACCAAACTAGGGTGGGAATTACAGAAAGTAATGTTGCACTACTTAGATATCGCATTCTTAAAGGTAAAATAATTATAACAAATGTGTATTAAGGAATGAATAGATTTTTATAAATAAAGAAAATGGTCTTCATAGAAGATACAAATATAACCAAATCTCCCCTTTTTTTATTTCTCTCTAATATGTCCATAAAATTTTCCTAAAGAGAAAAACAGTTCCCAACTATTGTCTAAAAGGATGGCAGAGAAAAATCAAATTCCCAAGTGTTGGGAGAATTTCTGTATTCTCTCACCTAATGGGTTAGGACCCAGGAATGGTGTTTTCGGTCAGTCAGATCCATAGGCAGCCTTTCTGGAGAGGCATGCTGCCAGAAGTTAGGGTGTGCAAACAAGGGAGAATGAACTGCAACTACTGCAGCTCTTGGATTCAAAAAATGGCTCAGTAGGACCAATCCACTGTGTCCAGCGTCAGAAATATAACATTGAGGATGGCCTCATCATCCCAGCTCCTGATATGGTCAATAATGTCATGGCTGGAAGATGGAAAGAAGAGATGCAAAAATTGGCCTGGGTGCTAAGAGGGTAGATCTCATATTAAGTGTTCTTAACACAAAAATAGAACAAAACAAAACACATTGACACAAGGGAACTTTTGGAGACGATGGATTTATTACCTTGATTGTGGTGATAGTATCATGGGTGTATGCATATGTCCAAACTCACCAAATTGTATATATAAATATGTGCAGTTTTTGTATATCAATTATACCACCATAAAGCTAAAAAATGGCTTTACCCCAGTTCTGTGGGTATAAGAAAGAGAGCAGGAGTGCAATGCTCATCTCCAGTTGACACACTCCTTGTTTGCAAATACAGAAGCTGTACTCTGCTACTAAGTAGAGTCACCATTTACTGTGTAGGGTACGCGAAGAGGAATGAAAATGTCTCTCCGTGATAGTGTGCTCCCCACTCCCAAATCCGTATGATACATCATGCTGATAATTCTGCTATGGATATAAAACCCACACATAAGAACAAAAGTTTCAGAATGAAAGAAACAAAATATAATCTTTCCTTTGTCCCCACACTAAGCCCTTCCTTGAGTACATAACTGTATATTGGCATTTTTCTTCTAGCAATGGCATCAGCAGGACTTACGCCATTGCCAAACAGAGCCATAAGCTGAGCACTGGCCACAGTACCACAAATCTGCCTACACTTACACTTGGTCTCTAAGAATTAGCCAGATGATCACTAGGAAAGATGAACAATAATAATAACTTAATAAATTTTTAAAGAGCCGAGTAAAACGAAAAAGGTGAGGGAAAAAAAAATATCTGTGCCATCCCTGATATAGAACACCAACACAAAAGTAGATTCTGAAAACAGCTGCTATTTTTTTGCAAAGAAAAGAAGAAAGCAGAGTAGCTGGGAAACAGAAACTGAACTGATTAAACCGTGTTAAAGAACAACTTGTCATCATTGAAAATAATTAAGTAGTGAAAATTAATGGTTTAGACAATCAGTTAATAAAATAGGAAACAGAATTGAGAAACACATGAAATGTGGAGATTATTAATTTCATGAGATAAAAAAGAGATAAAATGACAGAAATGGTAGACAATGAAAGATTATCACCATTTTAAAAACGTCTAATGAAATTATATCTGGGCAATGATAGACAACACAATTAACATCGCAAATTGAGATACCCAGAAATTGTATATCTCATGAAGGAAGTATACAACACCAGCTAGGGAGAATTCTTGCTAAAAACTCAAACTAAAATGTGATTGAGCCTTATGATCTAATTTCCAATATGCAGGGTTCAAAGGAACTTATGAAGATGCAGTAAGAAAAATCTAATCATGGGGAATTCTACAAAAGAAGTAGTCCAGTATTTTCAACAAATAAACTGGGGAGAAAAAGAAAAGTTGAGAGTAGATTAGAAAAGACTTGAGAGACATAACAACCAAATCTAAATCTAAATTGGATCTAAAGTTGGTATAAAGTCAATGTTAGAACATATGAAAGGTTAGCCTCAGAATGCTTAAAGCAAAACTGTAATACATAAATGTCATGCAAAACTAAACTGTCATTCATGTATTGGCTGGAGTGAAGGGATAGGGGATTAGGGAGGAGGGGAAGCTTTTTTCTCTTCTGTCGGTCTGAATTCTATTTGCTTAACACTACTGGCCTATTTCCATTTCCCAGATCACACAAAAGTAAGTCACTGAGGCAGAGGTTTAATTCAGGCAGGGGGAGGGTTAATGAAGGTGAGCTGGATGTCTTTACGGCAACGAGTATAAGAACAATATCACTGCTTTTAAATTGACAAACAAATGAGTTTCGTGGACTAGTGAGATAATAATTTAAATTGTGAGTTCCATCCTTGGACAGACAGTGCCAGATCAGCTAACTCAAATGAGAATTCAGATACTCTGAATATACCATGCTGAAAAAAAAGAACTTTGTAAAAGACCTCACAGTGGGGATGTCACCAAGTCAAATTTATAAATACATAGAAGAATCAAATGATGGCTCAAATGGAACTCTTTGAGAGACGAGAAATTATGCATAGGTGGATTATAGGCCCTGCCATGTGCTAAATGTGTATGCCAAGATGAACCTTTTGTTGGGAGAGTCCTCCCAAGTGAGTTTCTTTATTTAATATCTTTGAAGTTTAGCTCATAAGGGCAATGTAATTTAACTCATGATCTTCTTGTTCCAGAAGTGCTGGGTGGATGAGTATGCCGAATTCTAAGGTTTAGCATTAGGAAGCAGACTAGAATACAGATATAATCTGATTCTTCTGTGAAGACCTTCTGTCAGGATGATATTTTGGTTGCTATCTCTATCTTTCTCCTTGTATGATTTCTCAGTTGGTTTAAAAACATGGCAGGAAATGTGCAGCTATCTCCTCAAATACTAACCTATGTGAAGACAAAAGAAAAATTTCCTCATTTAATTATACTTTCAGATAATTGACTACACCAAAATACACCGTTCCTAACAGGACCATTAAGAGCCTTGTCCAGAAATCATTCACCAAAGTACTCTTCAAAGGGAATGCTGTGCTAGAAAATAACTAGTAGAACCAATAAAAGAAATTAAAGATAAGAAATAAAGAGAATTAGGGGATGCTCAGTTTATAATAAAGCCTCATTCATTAAACAAATATTTATTGATAACATGCCATGCTAGGCAAACAAAATTCAGTGTTGAACAGACGTATGGGTATTTGCTCCTGTAGAGTTAAAATTCTAACTAAACAGAAGTACTAAAACAAAACAAAAATAAAACAGAAACACCAAGAGAGGAGGATGCTATATTCCTCTATGTATCTGAATTGAGAAACAGAAACAATATCAAACTAGCTGGAACAAAAACAGTAATGTGTTGAAGGAACAGAGGGAGGAATTACTCTTTGTCTTACTGAGACTCCATGATATTTCAGTTCTGAAACTTTCTGCTGAGCAATTTCAGGTTTTGTTCCTATTTCCTTCCCCAGACTGTCCCTACTTCAGTATATGTATGGTAGACAAAGAGCATCCCAGCCCCGGTTCTTAGCACCAGCACCCAACAGAGATTAACTATTCTCTTTGAACCATGATTCCCAATTGACACCCATGAAAGTCTTGTTTGAACCAAAGTTAGGGGATCACCACACAACCAATCAGCAGTGGCAGCGGGTGGGTGGGGGGAGAGCAGAATCGTGATACTAACATGAGAGTTAGCTCACTTGGCAGACTTTGCTGCTTGCCTATGCGGTATCTTTTCTCTGCATCTTTATGATTTTTGTATAGGGAAACAATGATTTCGTATGGGGCAACAATGTTCCCAGATAAAATACAACATTCCTTAGCCTCTCTTATGAATAAAAATGCCATTTGACAAAGTTCTGGCACAATGAAATATAAGTAGAATTTTCCAGTGAAGCTTTTAAAGGGAAAGACTTAAAAGGCCTTTTAATATTCATTTTCCTCAGGATTCAGATACAATGCTGGCAGTGTCTAGCCATCTTACAAGCAGAGGGACTGACAAGGCCAATGGCAAAAGATTATGCTAAACTCAGCTGAGTGAAAAACTTGAAGGAGACCAAGTCCTTCAGGTCCTGGAAAAGCTACCATAAGAGTCCGGGAGTTCTCATCCCCAGAATATGGTGATATGGCAAAAATAAACATTTTGTTTACTTATGCCACTGTGAACGGAGTTTTCAGCTACATGCAGCCAAATGACTTAAATAGTGCCCCTTTGTGATCAGTTTGTGATGCCTAGCTATATCAGAGAAGTGGATTTTCACGGGTTAAAAAATCCAAGAAAACTTACTTTTAACAACTAGTGGGACAAGCAACGGTAATCAAAATACAAAAAGAAAAACAGGGAGTTCCCTGGTGGTGCAGTGGTTGAGAGTCTGCCTGCCGATGCAGGGGACACGGGTTCGTGCCCCGGGCTGGGAAGATCCCACATGCCGCGGAGCGGCTGGGCCCGTGAGCCATGGCCGCTGAGCCTGCGCGTCCAGAGCCTGTGCTCCACAACGGGAAAGGCCACAGCAGTGAGAGGCCCGCGTACCGCAAAAAAAAAAAAACAAAAAAAAAACGAGAAACAGGGCTGTCAAATATATAGATAAAATCAGTGAAAAATTAAAAAAGCAGGGAGAGGCATTGTGCAAAAGCACAGTATTTTTTTAAAATTGAAGTAGAGTTGATTTACAATATTGTGTTAGCTGCAAGTGCATGGCAAAGTGATTCAGTTATACATATGTTTTTCAGATTATTTTCCATTATAGGTTATTACAAGATATTTAATATAGTTCCCTGTGCTATACAGTAAATCTTTGTTGCTTATCTATTTTATAAGTAGTAGTTTGTATCTGTTAATCCCATACTCCTAATTTATCCCTCTCCTCCTCCCTTTCCCCTTTGGGAACCATAAGTTTGTTTTCTGTGTGTGTGAGTCTGTTTCTGTTTTGTATATAGATTCACTTGTATTATTTTTTAAATTGCACATATAATTAATATCATATAACATTTGTCATTCTCTGACTTTTGATGATAGCCATTCTGATCAGTGTGAGGTGATACCTCCTTGTGGTTTTGATTTGCATTCTCTAATAATTAGCAATGTGGAGGGAGCATCTTTTCATCTGCCCCTTGGCCATCTGTATGTCTTCTTTGAAGAAATGTCTATTTACGTCTTTTGCCCGTTTTTTGATTGGGTTGTTTGTTTTTTTGATATTGAGTTGTATGAGCTATTCGTATATTTTGGTTATTAAATTACCTTGTCGGGTGCATCTTTTGCGAATATTTTCGCCCATTCCATAGGTTGTCTGTTCATTTTGTTGATGGTTTCCTTTGCTGTGTGAAAGCTTTTAAGTTTGATTAGGTCCCATTTTTTTATATTTGCTTTAATTTCCTTTGCCTTCAGAGAAAGATCTAAGAAAATATTCCTATGATTTATGTCCGAGAATGTTTTGACTATGTTCTCTCCTAGGAGTTTTATGGTGTTATGTCTTATATTTAGGTCTTTGAGTTTACTTTTTTATATGGTATGAGAGAGTGTTCTAATTTCATTGATTTACATATAGCTATCCAGCTAGCATAGTATTCTTTATATGCCATAAAAATTTAGACCAATATACATAATTGTGGAATAAGGATGTTTGTGCAGTGCCTTAAATTAGTCAACATAATGTAAACATCAAAAGGAATTATAACTTAAGTCCAACTAGTAAAAATATGCAATAGGTGATGAAGAGCTGTACGTATATAAAGATGAATGGAAATAAAGTACAAATAATAAAAAATATCAGATTGAATTAGGGGGAAAACGCTAGCTACATTTAAGATATGGATTCAGGACAAAACGAATCCAGGAAGTTAAAAATAAAATAATGACAAATATTTATTAATAAACTTTGTAGAAAGCCATGATATGATATTTGTTTAATTATTATTAAACAAATTAGATATTGTTTAATTATTTGTTTAATAATTAAATATTTGTTTAATTATTATTAAACAAATTAGAAGTTAATGCAAAAAACACTATATCAACTAAAAAGGTCTATTATTTATTATTTAGGTTTGAAAAATTACAAAGGCCAAACATTAACAAACACCCATGCACCAAACAATATAATACCCAAAAGTATGAGGCAAACATTTTCAGAAATATAGTATTTGTCAAAAACAACAGAAAGTTTTATTGTTCTTATAATCAGTCTGTAACAAATTCACTATGTAAAAATCAATAGAAGCTCTAGAGGAAATTAATTGTTAGGGAGAAGAATGGCTTTGGTGTGATATAGGTCTCAGTTTGAATCCTGGATCCAAGTCAAATGCTATACATTTCTGAAGCCTCCAAAATTTCTATTTTTGAAATTAAAGAATAAGGAATAGGAGAAAAGGAAATGAGAGGAAGAGGAGTAGAAGGAGGAGGAGGGGAAGAGGAGTTGCAGAGGAGGAGAAGGAGGAAAAATAAGAGAAGGAAGACTTTAATCCGGGTCCTGTGTTATGGCCATTATATGCCTTATTTTATTATATCTTCATATTTGCCTATCCCCATTTAACAGAAGAATGAGCACACTCTCAGAGGTAAATAATTTTCCCAAGATCATACAAAGGATTTTTGTTTGTTTGCCTTGTATTTAATGTTATCATATTTTCTCTTTCTGATATTTGAAATTTACTTTTTAGGACTACTCTACTTGTTTAAAAAAATCAATAGAATTGATTTTATACTTTTGGGAAAACAAGAGTTTTAGATGTGAGTGTGATAAGCTTCATGATTAATGAGTCAAAGTGGTATATTTTCATTTGTTTAAAACTAGATTGATATTAACAATCAGTATGCATTTTTAATAGTCATACACTTGAATCTGAATATTTTGAGAGAAACTATTTCTATAGTTATTTGCTTTTGTTTTCCAACTTCAGAAGCATGAAATACAGAGAGGGAAATAGCTTGAAATAAATAAAAAGTAGTTCAGGTTACACACAAATTGTATGATTGAGGCTAAAATATATTTGAGATAGGAATCTTTTCACTTTCACAAAAGTAAGCATAAGCATTTGAAATCTTTTAAAGCATTATTCTCTTCAAACATTTTGAAACAAAAAAATTTGCCTTTTGATAGGAACTATGTGTTTCATTATAAAGATGGAACATAGTGTTCTGGCTTACATATTCTCTGCAGAAGGAGGTCCTTTTTTGTACTGAATTTTTAGCATATAGTAAAGATCCAGATTGTAAAAAATTAATTTCAGGCATGACAGACTGGGAGTATATATTGAACAGATCTGGGAACAGAAATGATGCAAATGCTTTTCTTCCAGCTTCTGAAAATTATGTAATGGACCAGAATTTCAGGATAGACTTCTGTTTGAGTGAAACATGGACTCTTAATCAAAGGAGGGTACCAAAAATGACTTTTGGAAAGCAAAAGTATAAGGCAGTTTCCCACAAATGGTAGTTCCATTGACATTGATTCTGGAGGTATCATTACAGCTAAGCACCAGGGTACTCACATATATTTTAATTATTAGTGAGAGTAATAGAACTATGCTAGAAAACATTTCTCCTGAATGAGCAACAGTAGTAAAGGAAATTGACTCATGAAAGGAAGAAGACCAGTGATGCATTAAGAGCTAGAAATAAAAATCAATGGAATTGTTTTAACTCTTCACTATGTTGCTATAACGTTTTAAAGTATTACACACTTTGTTGGTTCACAATGATGTTAACATTTACATGCCTATACCTTGATTCATGTACTATTTATTGTTTATACCTCAAAAAAATACGAATACTGATAAATAGGCTGATAAAAAACACTCGAAAGATGTGTGCCTTCCTATCATTAAACCATTTAAAATATGACAGCTGCATAGAGTACAATAGAATAGTGCTAGGTGCTTGTTAGTATGAAATTTTTACCATAATGTTTTTTGATAAATGACATAAATATACTCAGAAAAACTAATAAAAGACTAGGAATTTGAATACATAAAGAAATGAATTTACTTATATCTGTATACATATAACTAGAATTAGGAGGATAAAACATAAAAGAGCAGATAGATGGGCTTTTAGAAAGGTTCTGTTAAACCAATCAGCTTACAAGTTGCCTACAAATTCAATTCAATTCAGTTCAATGCAACTAGACAAATGTTTATCAAGAACGTAGTACGGGGACTTCCCTGGTGGTGCAGTGGTTAAGAATCCGCCTGCCAATGCAGGGGACCCAGGTTTGATCCCTGGTCTGGGAAGATCCCACATGCCATGGAACAACAAGCCCATGCGCCACAACTACTGAAGCCCACACGCCCTAGAGCTCACGTGCCGCAACTACCGAAGTCCGCGCACTCTAGGGCCCACGTGCCCCAACTACTGAGCCCATGTGCTGCAACTACTGGAGCCTGTGGGCCTAGAGCCTGTGCTCCACAACAAAAGAAGCCACCGCAGTGAGAAGCCCGTGCACTACAATGAAGAGTAGCCCCCGCTCTCCGCAACTAGAGAAAGCCTGTGCGCAGCAACAGAGGCCCAACACAGCCCAAAATAAATCAATCAATAAATAATAGATTTAAAAGTAAATTTTAAAAAAAGGGCATGGTACGTGCTAGATTTTCCCTCCAACAATTTCTAGGAAGGGAAGAAATACTTCATCCCCCACACATACAAACACAAAAAGTCGTGACAAAGTCACATTATTCCAAAAGAACAAACAAAATGCTGTGGTAATTTATGGGGATCTAAAAGGTCTGAAGTGTCAGGAAGACCTTGTGGCAGGGCTGGCATTTGAGATTGTACTGTTAAAAAGAGTAAGAATTCAACAAGGAGAGTTACGGGGTAGGGTGGGCATAATTTAAGGATGAAAGCCAGTATAAGTCTACTCTTGTAAAACTGCCTATGATAAAACGCTATAAAGTCATTAACTCACTTTGACTCAATAAGTAGAAGGCAAACGATCTATAAGAGAGAGGAAGTGATACTCAGTTATCCAAACACTCAGGAGACCCTCAGTAGCCAGGGCTCATGAATGAGCAGCTTGTGTAAAATGGACTTTGATTTCTTATCTCTATCTCTAATATCATCTATTTTTCTATATATCAATTCCTATTTTTCAAGTATTATATATGTATAAAGTAGCACCTACCTAACTTTGTCTATAACATTGTAGTTATAGTTACATATATGTGTCTGTATATTTTACAGAAGCCTGCTGTTCTCAAAATACCACTCCCAGATGTCATGCCCAAAGTAATTATAATGCTTCAAAGCTCACTCTGTAAAATACTTTCATAGAAATTTTCCAAAAGGACCGTGCCTAAAACTCACACCTTTAAGTTAATGTATAAGTGAAATTCTGTACCACAAAGACTCTCAATTTAAATATAAATTCTCATCTCTCTCACTATCTGAAAGAAGTCACCCCAAAGGACAAGATTTGAATTATGGACAAGCTAGATCAAAAGAAAAAATAAATGAGCAGAAATGTGAGATATTAGTAAAAGAGAAAGAGAGAGAGAGGGAGATTGACAGAGAGAAAGTGTGTGTGTGTGTGTGTGTGTGTGTGTGTGTGTGTGTATGTGTGTGTGTGTGTTTGTAACTGGACAGGTTGGTTCTATATTCTGCTTATAACCAAAATATCTTCTGTATTTTTAACCACAAAAAAATGTATTTTTTAAATTTGAAATTATGCCTTAAGTTCCTGTTGTTTCTTCATCTTCAGTATACATTTCTGAATAAATAATGTATCTTCCTCACTAATTATATTTTAATTTCTCTAGTGTATTTTAAGTACATCTAAGCTGAAATCTTTATTTCAAAGTAAACACGAATTTTTTTAAAAAAAAACACCCTCTTTTTGCCCTTACAATTTTCTACTATTTCAGGTGGAATAGTAAATTGGCATATACTATTTGGTGGTAATAGAAGTTCACACCTGTTCTTGAATTACTTTCTCCTTCTCCACTTAGGATATACTATTCTCATATTACTTCATTTTCCTGATAGTACTCCTTTACATTCACATCTACATCTGCTTATACACTGCCTCCTCCAAGAAGTTGCCCAAAATAAAACAAAATAATAATAATAATTAATAACAGCTATAGCTCTCTTACTGCTTTTATATGACAGACCCTGAGCTAAATGCTTTGCATCTCTTATCCCTTTTAATACTTTCAGAAATCCTCTGAGGGAGGCATTTGTAGATAAGGAAATTGAGGCTCTGCATGGATCAAGTAACATTCAGGTGTGTCAGATTCCAAAGAGCAGCATGCTGTTTGTGTTTTTTATCTCATCCTTTTACTTGTGCATATGTGCAAATATGTGTGTACAAATATATTCTAATATATGTATGAATGTGTGTATATATGTGCAAATATGTAGGTATGTCTATATATAAAACATATACACACACATACTCCTACTGAATTTTGTTCAAGATTGAAGCTAGTTTTATACATATATATGTGTGTGTGTGTGTGTGTGTGTGTGTGTATATATATATATATATATATATATGTGTATATATATGTCTGCCCCAAGATTGGATCATAAAGTGGGTAAGGGCAATGATAAAGTCTTACTTATAGTCTTTGCAGTCTTCATAGTGTCTTTGCCTTTCCTTCATTAACACGGTACCTGGCTCATAGTAGTTACTCAATAAATTATTATTGATTGAATAAATAAAACAATAAATTTGTCTGGAGAACTGTACTTAATAGAGTTACAAGTGCTTTACAGTCTTATAATATTTTCATTCACTAATTCCCTCACAGCTGCTTTTCACTAAGAATAATATTTTCTATTCATTTCATTTCCCCCCACTTCTATATTTTTAATTTTGTTTTAAGGAAATTTGACTATTATTAAGAATAATATGTTCCAAAAACGTCAAATTTGATCTTGTGTAGTAAAAATGATAATAGATTAACAATTTTATCACAAATCACCTTTTATATTAGGAAAAGTAAAAAAGAAATATCTTTAGGGATCTTCTTTTTCAGTTGATACTAATTAGATTTCTTTAAACCAAGTTTAAAGCTCACACTGTTCTGGCTTGGTAGTGCCAAGTGATAATCCAATGTGACATACATTTCCTATAGCAATAACATTTTGGCAGATAAACTCCCCAATGAGAAACAACCATTTCTATGCTTAGATGAATTTTGTGATAGAACACAAATGTAAAAAAAAAAAATAACAGAATTAAAAAATACTCCATCGTGTAATAAAGCCCTATTCCATGTTTACGGGAAGTGCCGAAATCCATAGAAGGTAAAAAGAGTGAGCATATAACAAACACTACATCATAGATTCCTCATTGTCCTTGGAAGGTTGATAGAATCACTGATTATTATTTACACTGAAATTCATTCCTAGAAATCTTGTATCCTTTCCCTTCATTATGCAATGCTGTCTTGGACCTGGGATTCTAGAAATGTGGAAATTATAACACTTTGACATACCATGTAAATGAGGTATCGCTGTAACATGCTATTTAAATAAAGTTTGGAACAAACATTCAGTAGGGAAGTTTGGAAAACTTATAACGAGATTACCTCCTAACTTTTTTTATAAGAGTATTCTTGTATTCCCCCCCAGCCATCTTTTAATTCCAACAAGAAGGTACAGTGTGCCAATTTAGCTCTCTAGCAGCAAAGCCACACATTGTATTCTTGTGGCAATTAGTCAGGAGCTGAGCCTGTCGTTTGAGCCTCTCCTTCTTTTCTTTATGAAGATAATATTTGACTTGGAGGATCTTTGTCTTCCTGATGGAAAGACCTGAATTGGATATTATCAGTCTCAATCAACAAGATATTTCCCATCATCAGTTCTGAAATTGAGGCTAGTATTGGATAGATAGTAGAAGTTTCCACATTAGTCTATGTACTTTATTCATTTTCCACATGTTATTTTCATGATTAATTGCTAGACCTGGACAACTGGATGTATGTGGAAAGCTTTAGGAGAGACCTAATTTAAAAGTTTCTTTTAAAAAATGTAAGCTTATTTTTAAAAGATCATGGCTGTCCACAGTAGGGATGCTACCTGTGGACCTGGAAGAAAAAGACACAACAAAATAAAAATACAACATCCTTGGAAATTAAGTCAATATCTTTAGAACTATATTGTTCATAGGGGAATCTATTTGCTAATGGGTTAGAGACAAAACTATTTAGAAATTAATAAGATGTAGGTTACAAGTGTAATTAAAAATTCAGACTCCCTTATTTTACAGTCTCTGCCAGACAGGCTAGATCTCACCCAAAATACGCATTTATTAAAATATGTCTTCATCTTTCTACTGTTCAAGAGCTGCTAGCAAAAAGTGTCATAGAGGCATTCTCTAGTTTCCATCCCAGTGTCCAGTTGGTGGCACCCAGAACTCTACATTTCTAATGCTTTCTAAACTTTTAGAATTCCAGTCACATCCTCCCATTCCTTCTCTTCAGTTTTCCCTTTTTACTTCTTTTCCATACTTCTTACTATAAATGAGTATTTAATGTGAAATTTCTTTCTGTAAAAAAAAAAAAATTATTTAAATCTAATGGAATAAAGTTCCACCAGGCTAAAGACCAGAGAGAGCAAAGAAGTATCCACAGAAGAATCTGGCAAGGGAGGCCCAGACAGTCCCTCCCTCAAGAAAAGCCAATGCATCTCCTCAGAAACTATTTCAGTCACCATGTGTTCTCTAAATAGCCTTCTGAAGAATTTCCCAAGGAGATTTCTTCCCAGGGCACTTGGGAAAGGTTCCCTCCAGTAGGGTGGGTTTGGGAAGGAGTAGATGAAATAGACCATTAGGTCAGGTTACTAAAGATAGCCTGCCATATACGTTAATCCTGACAGAAAAATAAATCAATAAATAAATCATAATGAAACAGTAGCAAGCTTTCTGAATATCAGTAGCAAGTTTTCAAATTCAAGTCTGGCTATTCCACTGCCAATACATATTTACATCAGATTATAGAAAGTTACAGCTTATAAATAGCCTACCTTCTAATGTTTTCACTCCTGAAACTATTTCCCAAAATAGTGCCTTATCTCTTTCGAAATTTGTGACCTTTCTTATTTACATGAATAGAGAAGTAAAAGACAAATTATTAACATTTCCGTAGCGCTTAGGTATTTTCAGTGTAGAAAGCCACTTGTCAGTTTTATTTGCCCGAGTATTTTAAATTGATGAGCCGTTTTGGAGGAAAGCAATAGAATCTAAGTTTAGTCTCCATTTGTGCTCTTTGCCAGTTTCCAGCAGAGCTGGCTGAGGGAAAGCTGAAGGGTGCTGATTTAAAATCAGAGTGGATAGGTTAAGTGGTTGTACATTCTTAACAGAGAGTTCACCAAAACACATTTTAATTTCTTGTACTTATTATTACTTAATAAGTGTAGGCTTAATTGTGCCTGTATGTTTGTTTTATTGAAATGTATTAAAAGTTCACATATATTTAAATGAAGTATTTCCACATGGTAATATCAGCTAAATCTAATTTCTAGCTGTTAATTCTTCAGTTTTTGTTTTGCTTTTATTACATCAAAGATACAACATTAGATGCAGCCGCTTTTTATTGTTTTGTTTTATGGGCATAAGTGCAAAATTCTGAGCACTTTCATATTAGGTAATTGCTATTTTCAAAGGTGGAAATATATCCCTGTAGCCCTGCCTGCAGATTTCTGAACATTCATAAACAGAGCTACTGTACACTGAACACACTTTCCAATGAGAGATTTTAAAATTACACTTATTCTTTTAGTCCGACAAGTGGTTATATTTTTATATGTTTCCTGGGGGCAAGGGGAAATCATCTCTTTCTCCACAAATGCCCACAACAAAGTTTTGGTTCATTTTTGCCTCTCTTTTGTGGTAGTTTGCATCTAAAAAAAACTTACTAGAAGGTGGCTCCTAGATTTTTACCCACTGACGATATGTTACAGGTTTAGTGGAAGTACTGACAAATTATGTGATAATTTCATCTGATTTTTTAACATAAAGTTTTTTTTATTTTTAAGTCACAAGTCCTGAATACATTTTCTTTTATAACCTCTTGCCTGTGTATACTAGGAAGCCATTTTATTATACCTACATCTATTTGATTAAATTCATTTTCATTTTTCAGGAAAATGTCACACCCTTAAACAATGTTCATTGCATTCTAGCACCTTTCCATTAAGATCAGGGGAGCTTACCACTGAAAATCTCACGTTTCACTCCTTTACTTTTAATAGCTCAGAAAATTGTGTTCTACCAGTATTACTTGAAATTGGATGAATATTAAATTGTCTCTGGAATTTTTTTTCTTTTGATAAATTTTAATTAATGAAATCACTGTCATTTCATCCTCCACTATAAGATTGTAAAAAGAGAGAATTAAGATATAAGACCTTTAGAGATCTTAAGTTTTGCAAATTCCACATTAAAATAATCAGATGATAACAGATTTTAATAGCTGCCTTCAAGTCTCTTCAAGACTTACGGCAGTTCATTCTAAGATTAGAAATTATAAATCAGAAAACATTAATAATTACTACCGTGATGCTTTGCCATTAAACCAAATATATGAATGAAAATCATACAATTTTAGTTCTAATTCTACACAATAAAAAATCAGTTGAAGTAACTGACTTTCAAAGAAATGTGATCAGATGGAAATCAATTTAGAAACAAATATGATTAAAATGACTAACTGGAAAAATGTGTACAGCAAATATGACAAGCAAAGAGTTAAAATCCAATGACACAAAGAACTAATTGATTCATATGAAAAATACTGACTGAAAATACTATCTGGAAAAGCAAATAGATAATATGAGGAAAAGAATCACACATACTAACAGTGAGTGCACGTGTGTTGTATGTGAACACATAAAAGTAACAAAAACATAAACAAGGATCTGCAGAAGTAAGTACTCCCTAGGAAGAGGGTGGGGGAAGAAAGGAGAATAGAAGACATTTCAAATATAGTTAAAACATTCTGTTTCAAAAATAAATAAATCAATAAATGAAGCTAATATTGTAAAATTGCTAACATCTGTCAAATTTTGCCAGTGGGTTCAGAAGGGCTTATTATTTTCTGTACCTTTCTTATGTTTCTTATGTTTAATATAAATTGTAATTTGAAAATAACCATCAAAGAATTTACAAAAGAAATTATAAAAATGACCAATTAAAAAATAAAATAACCATTAATGAGTTTTTCAACATTATAAATAAGAGACAATTAAAGGAATGATAAAAACAGGCAAAAGGTTATCAGAGATTTTTAAATGTAGGATACTGAGTGTTAGTATAGGTAAGATGACAAAGTCACATTCATACAATGCTGTGGGAGTGTAAATTGGTGTAACCTTTCTGAAAATCCATTTGGCAGTAGGTATAAAGAGCATGAAAATGTTCAGCTCATTTTGATCCAGTAATTCCATGTCTGGGAATCTAGCCTAAAGACAAAAGACAAATGTGAAAAAAATACATAGGCACAAATCATTTATTTATTTATCTATTAATGAATATTTATAGACCCCTGTTATGTGTCCAACATTGTATTAGCCACTTAGTCTGTAATAGGCATCAAGACAGACAGGTCTCCATAGAGTTTTTCCATTGAAGTATTTTTCTAATAACAGGAAATTGAATACAACTTAACTATGCAACAACAGGAGATTATATATACATATAACATTGAATTATAATTATATGTATGACATATATAATTATAATTTTTCCTAGAAAATAATCACATTTATTGAACAGTTACCATGTACGAGGATCTATTTTAATCATGATTACACGTATCATCTCATTTAATTCTCACAACAATCCCATGAATTCACATATTAATTTCCTATTCTTGCTGTAACAAATTATCAAAACCTTAGTGATTTAAAACAACACAAGTTTCTTCTCTTATAGTTCATTGGGTCTCATTGGACTAAACTCAAGGTGTTGGCAAGGCTATGTTCCTTCTGGAGGCTTTAAGGAATAATCCATTTTCTTCCCTTTTCTAGATACTTTCTAGCCTTCCTTCCTCATTTGTGGCACCATTTCTCCATCTTCAAAGGCAGGAAGGTCAGGCTGAGTCTTCTCAGACTACCATATCTCCGGTTCTTTCTCTCCTGCCTCTCCTACTTATGACAACTTTTGTGGTCACCTTGGGGTTCCACCTGGATAATTCAGTATAAACTACCCATCTCATAGTCAACTGATTAGCAAACTTAATTCTATCTTTAATATTAATTCCCCTTTACCATGAAACCTAGCATATTCATAGGTTCTGGGGATTAGGGCATGGACATCTTTAGAAGGCCATATTCTACCTAACACACGTAGGTACAATTTTTATCCTCATTTTAGATAAAATAAACAGAGGGAACAGGTGTTCATTATTTTACCCAAAGGTGATACAGTTATTAGTGAGGGATCTAATATTCAAACCTAGCAAAGCAACCCAAAACCTGGGCCCTTAATCACTATGTCATACTTCATAAGCAAATTGCTGATGCTAAATCTCCTATAATAAAATAGAAATGTTTCAAAAAAAAGATGAGACTCTGTTCCATGTTAATAGCATTTATCTCTCAGTACTGAGTATATGGGTTACTTTTATTCTGCTTCTTTACATGTTTTTATAAGTTTCCCATTTTCTTCAATCACCACAGTTACATACTGTTCTGTTGTCCGCTCCTTCCATGTGTGGTTCTGGGTTCTAGCTGACCAATGTAATGCTGTGTGCATTCTGGAAGGTGGAAGCAAAACAGAGTCAATACACCCTAGTGGTCATCATCAGTTAGAGGAAATGAGAGGCAGATACAGAGCTGTAGGTGCTTTCCAGCTCTTCCCCTCTCCCCTATGTCTAGCTCTCCTGCCTGACTGACACATCTATTGGCCAACAGCAGCCCTGGGCTTACCACCACATGCTTTGCTGTGAACTCACAGAGACAACAGCCATGGAGAGCCAGTAACCTTCCACGGATTTCTACACCTGCCTCCCCCTCCCTTCGTGACCCAGATTCTCAGCTGAATGTGCACAGCTTCCAGATTTCCACATAGGACCAACTCGTTAACCTGGGTCAGGGCTGGCTGGTGTCCTCTGGTATAATGACTACTTTTTTTTGGACTTTTACATTCTTAGCTTCTCTCACAGGTGTTGAAATTCTGATTCCTCTTACCCATTTCTTTTTCCTAATATGCACAGTACTTCTGCATACCTGATTGAATTCTGACTGATACAGCTATTGGCACCAGAACTGGGTTTCTTTGTCATAAAAACTAAAACATGTGGCAATCACTTTGACACTGGTGATAGAAAGACACTGCAAGGACCTAAAGAGTCTGTTAGTGAAGACAAGAAGGACAATATAGAAACTATTATTGGAAGTCGGAGGAAGGGGGCTTAAGTTATGTATTGGCAGAAATATTATCTTACCTGTGGAAATGTGGTAAATAGAAAGAGTACCTAAGGAACTCATTGATCTGGCTAAGGAGAATGTTGAAAGTGCTAACTGGCTTCTTCTAACTACATATGGTAGATGTGAGAAAAGAAAGATAAACTTAAGAAGGAAGTATTTAGTATTTTAGCACAATTTAGAGGGATTATAGAGGGTCAAGGACAGTTAACCACGTAGACTAAGAAATGGACTCAGGGTACTGACCAAATCCAGGGACCTACTAGTAGAATATCATCTCAGTTTAAAGATGGGGTTGAGAATGCAGCTCTAACCCTTGTTGAGACTGAAGGTTGATTTATTGATATGCCTCACAGACCCTCTCCACTAGACCTAAAAAAAAAAAAAAAATGCTAGTAAATTTGTCTCTTAGACCCTTTCACCCTTTCTACTGACTCTCAGCCCAAGATAGAGAGTGACCTGTTTCAAAGAGATTTGTGGGAAGTATAAACATCAGTAACATTCCTGAGAAAGCCAATTATGTTGGTGGAAGGACTGACAAATTGAATTAAATGGAAGGGAGTTAGTTCAAAATAAAAATATCATAGGCTTTCCAAACTTTCTGTGGGTGAAGAGCAACCTAAGAAAGTTAAACAGCTGCAATCCTGGGCCATTTCCTGTGGAAAGGAAGGATGAGTCCAAGTGTAGATCCAGTATGTTGAAGAGTGGAGTTTAAAACCGTAGGAAACATATGTATATGTATAGCTGATTCACTTTGCTGTATAGTAGAAACTGACACAACATTATAAAACACCTATACTCCAATAAAATTTTTAAAAATTAAAAACTAATAAACCTAATGGCAAGGGCAAATATATATATATATATATATATATATATATATATATATATATATATATATATATATATATAGTTTGTTTTTTTAATAAAAACATAGGAAACAATTCCCAAGGAGCACGACTGGGCTCTAATTTCTAATTAAGGAACTGGCATCGTTGTCCTAGCTGGATTTCAGAACTGCTGTGGACTGGTGACTACTACTGACTTCTCATTCCCTCCTTTTGAATGGGAATGTGCACTGAAGTTTTCCTGATACCATGTACACCTTAAGACCATCTTGCTATGAGGATCTCCAAGCTAACTACATAGAGAGGCTGAAGTGAAAATGGAGTTGCCAGCGAGCCCCTAACTGTGTCAGGCACCCCAGCCCAGGGGCCAGTGCCTGCAAGAGCAATGTGGAGAAGAACCAAGCAATTCTAGTGACAGGCAGAAAGAACGGAGGCCCCAGGCAAATCATCTCAGCCATGTCTAGCTGTTTGAGCCACCTCGGCTGAGACCCAGACATTATGTAGAGAAGATAAGCCATCTTTGCTATGCCCTGACTGAATTCATGAATTCAAAGTATAAACAAAATAAAATGTTGTTGCTTTTTTCACTAAATTTTGGGATGGAATAAATCCATAACTGAAATAATATACAAGATATAATTGAAAAAAATATGTATTACTTTTGTAACCTGTCCAAACAAAAAATAGATTGTGAATGTCTTCTTTTCCCATTGGCTAACTTGGTAATTTAAGTTTTAAAACTTGGAGGGGCAGGGCTTCCCTGGTGGCACAGTGGTTAAGAATCTGCCTGCCAATGCAGGGGACACGGGTTTGAGGCCTGGTCTGGGAAGATCCCACATGCCGCGGAGCAGCTAAGCCCATGTGCCACAACTACTGAGCCTGCGCCCTAGAGCCCGTAAGCCACAACTACTGAGCCTGCCCTCTAGAGCCCACAAGCCACAACTACTGAGCCTGCATGCCACATCTATTGAAGCCCGCGTTCCTAGAGCCCATGCTCTGCAACAAGAGAAGACACCGCAATGAGAAGCCCGTGCACCACAACGAAGAGTAGCCCCCACTCGCCGCAACTAGAGAAAGCCTGCATGCAGCAGCGAAGACCCAACACAGCCAAAAATAAAAATAAATAAAATAAATAAATTTATTTAAAAAAAAAAAAACTTGGAGGGATAAACATACTAATGTTATGAATCAAAGGGTATCAATCCATCTGTAATTCAAATACTGTCTCCCCAGTAGCATTTCTATGTGGCCTCAGGTTGCAAATTGCCTTCCTCTCCTCTTTTTCCCCACAACTCTTTTTTCTTAAATTCTTTTTTATTGAGTTATAGTTTATTTACAATGTTGTATTAGTTTCTGGTGTACAGCAAAATGATTCAGTTATACGTATACATATATTCTTTTTCATTATAGGTTATTACAAGATATTGAATATATTTCCGTGTACTATACAGTGTGACCTTGTTGTTTATCTGTTTTATGTATAGTAGTGTGTATCTGCTAATCCCAAGTTCCTAATTTATCTTTCCCCCTGCTTTCCCCTTTGGTAACCGTAAGTTTGTTTTCTATGTCGTTGAGTCTGTTTCTGTTTTGTAAATAAGTTCACTTGTATCATATTTTAGATTCCACATATAAGTGATATCATATAATATTTGCTTTTCTCTGTCTGACTTACTTCACTTAGTATGATAATCTCTAGGTCTATCCATGTTCCTGCAAATGGCATTATTTCATTCTTTTTTATGGATGAGTAGTATTCCATTGTATGTATGTGTGTAGATATAGATAGATAGACAGATAGATAGATATCACATCTTCTTTATAACTTCTTTATAACCCATAACTCTTAATTATCTGCACCATCCATCTGGCATTCCCTATAAACTGCCTTGTGATATGGGTATAAAGTATTTCATATTACATTACAAAGGTTAAGGTACTAGGTACTAATGTATTTCAGAAGATAGACATATAAGGTATTGTTCCTGTCCTCAGAGAACCCAAAGTCTTACAAGCTATTCGGTCTACTTGTATAAGTAAATATATTACTGTTACAGAAGATTGACAAAACTTGTTCCATATGGAAATTCAGAGTATTAAAAGGGACTAAGGAAAGAGCCTCTTTGCTAGAGGATATAAAAAAGTATATATGTAGGAGATATAGTTGAGATGAAACTGGGATTACAGAGGCTTTTGGCCCAGAGTAGACTCGAAAGTCCTCAAGAGCAGGAATACCATGATTCTCACAAATTCCTCAAGCATCTGTCAAAGAGTTTTGAAAATTATAGAAGCTCAATAACTGTTTGTTGAACAAATTATGGGATGGATTTCCAATTCGTGTGTACTACATTGTGGAAAAGAATCACTTGATCATCTTTTGTTCTGGGATAGTAATTTGACAGTATATTTTTACTACCAATTTCTGTGGGATGCAGAGAAGCTTGCATATAAAGCCCTTGTGACAGTTTCAGATAAAGAAATGCTAAAACTGTAAATTATTATTAAATGAAAAAGAAGACGAAATTCACTGATATTGCTCATGCAGCAATGATTTTGCCATATACCTAGAATAACAAGGGCAAATAGCTTTGCCATGAAAGTCCATGCCATTTGTTCAAGATATTTTGACAGGTTCTACATTTTCTCATGAAGTTATAAATTGTAATGTTTATAACCATCAGCATATGACCTGATTGAGGTAAATGAGAACAGAAGAGAGAGAGAGAGAGAGAAAGAAAATCTAATTCAGAATAGAGTTGTAAAAACAAAAGATTAGAATAAGGTCCTTTATGTCACTGAGATAAATTGTTACACTCTTTTATGTTCTACATCATGGACTTCTAACACATTCACAACTTGTATGTGTCATATGGGCATGAGCTATTTCTCATCCTCCCACTCATACTTCCTTCCTAATAGCAAGTTGTTCCAAAATATCTTGTCAGCAAGCCTTTGCTGCTGCTTGAAGACAAACTCGATTCTGAAACCCTTTGCTCTTTGCAAAAGAAAGAAAAATAATCTTGTTTTATTTCCAGTGTTAGAATATAAATCAGTATCATAGGTAAGTTCAGTATTTTATGAGTGTTTAAATTAAATGCATATAAAACACAATACCTATTCTTGATAAGATTTAAACTGTAAAATGGATTCTGCATAGGTATAAAACATTCCTCAAATTCTTGGTTTTCTTGATTTTTTTAAATCCTTTTTTCATACAATCTGTTTATACCTTCTAGTTAAACAAAACTATTAAGAATTATGATTTGTTCAACACATTTTAGAGGAAAATCTCAATTAATAGAGTCAATACAACCAAATTTTTTTAAACCATAGATTGGTTTTTAAAAAATTCACCAACCCCAGCTCCAACTTCCTTGAAAATTACAAAAGGCGTGTGATAAAACCAGCCCAGAAGTTGAACATGGCTTAATCTGGCCACTGCTTAGTCCTCAGAGAAATCCATAGCCCCACCCTCAAACTTCTAAAGTGGATAAAATGTCTAAGCCAAGTCAGCCCTCATTGCTTAGTGTTTGACCCTGGTGTCCAGCTCAGATATGTGACCAAGTAGTAAAAGGTAGAACCGGTAAACCATCACCATGTGCTGACTGATGCCCACACTCTACAGCTGCAATACTGGAGCTGGAAGTGCCAATGCAAGGACATCAGCCAGCTGGGAATAGAACATGCTTTTGTAGTGTTCATAAAATATCTCTGGCCCACAAACAAATGGTAGTGAGGGGACAGAAAAGCTATTCATTCATTCATTCATTCATACACACACACACACACACACACATTAAACGCTTTTTGTGACTGAAGGTGAAGGCAAGTTGAGCAATCAGTGCTGAAATTGATGGGAAGAGATGGTGGTTAATGTACAAGGTGTAATATTGTAAAGGGTAAGAGTATCCTTTATCTGAGGCCAGAAGGAAGGAGAACTGGATGATTTAAAAAGAAATTCTGACATGGACAGAATGAACATTGAAGGAGCTCACAGAAGATAACTCGATGGCAATAAAGAAGTCATTCTAATTGTAGAACAAAGGGAAGGTACAGCATGGCTTTGGGGCATGAGCACGTTAGAAAACTTTGGAGAAAACACTGAATGGCAATGTGACAAGGAGGATTCATACAAAGTCAAATCAGAGGTTCTGTGAGCTACAGGCTCCTCTGAAGTGTGTTAGGATATATAGGTATATAGTAGACATAGATGATTTTAGAGTCACAACCTTCTGCAGCGGTGCTTAGGAGCTTGAAAATCAAGTTGGAGGAAATGGTCAGTAGAATGTCATTCAGGTCCAGGGAGATAGAAGAGCTGGCGTGGTAGAAGATAATGAGTAAATATGTAAGGGAGAAGTGATTAAGGAGACCATTTTAAGATTATGGGCATTTCGTGATCTGAAAAAAACAATGAGCTTTCATAGTTTTTGCATTAGCAAGTAATGAGTTCAACATTTTGGAGGGTGTTTATCCCATCACTGAGCCTCAGGTTCTCCCTGAGGTTAACTCCATTTTTGACCTCCAACAAATCCCTAAGAGTCAAACGTACTTGACAGTTACTCCATCTTTGATCTCCACCCCATCACTGAGTTCAGTTCTTAGGCCTCTATTCCATTCCTGACACATGACTGGTCCTAGTCTTAAATAACCAGTACCTAAATCTGGGTCTCATACTAAGGTGAAGGTAAATGTTAGGGACAGAGTAAACTCCAGGGTTAGAGGTTAGAGATGAATGTCAAGAACGTGATGATGGTGATGAAGTAATCCATTAGGCTGGATAACAAAAAAGTTGTGGGTTACCTACTGCATACATTAATTTTTATAAAAACAGTCCTTTTCATACTGTAAATTCAATTTATTTTAGAAAAAGGGAATACATATAGACATTAAAATATTTACATATGAAAATAGTAAATATGTCGTGAATCTATGGTAATCTAGCAAGTTATTCACGGCACTGTACAAGGTTGGCTATTGGGTCTTGGATGCTTAAGGTGGCAATTTAAACCACAGAGAGCCTCTGTGAACACAGAGGCTCTCAGAAATGGTTTGAAACAATGGTATAAAAGTTTCAATGAGAAAAAAACGGTGTGCACTGCCTTCTCCTCTTTCCCTAAAAGTTGTTTAGTGAAGTGTCATGAAGAAAATAATAAAATCACAGATAGAGCCAAGTTCCTGTAAAGGCAGAGTAATGCAAAAGTCTTTGATAGTGTAGAAAAATGAATTCATAAGATCAGAGGAAGAGATGAGAATAAAGGGGCAGTCAGAGTTGAAGTGTGCCTAAGGAATAAGGTGTGAGTTCGATAGGAACCAGCATATCAGAGGGTAAAGCGGAGAATATTTGACTGTCACCTTCGGCGATGACTAGAGTAAGGAATGACAGATGTTGGAGTTGGGGAATAAACTAGAAGGCCCTAGTAGAACAGGAAACAGGATATGTAGTCTTTGCTGTTGGCAGAATTTGAAGCTTTTCGAAACCCCAGAGGCCTGACTGGGGACTGAGGTGTTGGTGTGATCTTGTAAACTTGCTTCCTCTGCTTGGCTCTGTTGCTGATGACAGCTTCGTGATGGAAGAGCGGTTGTTGTGGGACTGCCCCTCAGCACACAGCCTTCTACGTGCCCAGCTCTCAAGGAAAACAGAGACCTTAGGTGCAGGAGAGCCTAGGCCTCCTTGCTCCAGGAATTCTGTTGGAATGACTAAGCTATGGGAAGTCAAATAAATTGGCAGTTAATTGGTGAAGTGAAGATTTGCAAACTATAGCACTATATCTAGTTGCAGAAATCAGAGCCTGAAATAGTCAGGACAGTATTGCACAACTGCTGACTCAGGAGGGCCTCAACTATTTCCTTCTACCAAAGAGAAAAAAGCAGCATCTAGTTTTCTTCCTTAAACTAAAACATGCGTTGTAGGAATGCCTTTCATGCTGATCATTCGACTCGTCTTTTGTTTTAGAACATCACGTTATGGCATAATTTAAAGAGTAATAGATAAGAGGGTAAGAGTCTCCATGCCCTTAAGTTACTAAATTATCTGACCTTTCTGTGTTACAGTGACATCAGTAGTAGGATGATCCGTATCACTTTTGGGGGGGTCAACGTGATCATATCTGCATTAGAAAGATGATTTCGACACTAGGATGGAGGGTGGATTGGTAAGAGCTTATAGGAAGAACACAGTGGAACTAAATCAAGAAACTATCATCAAAATCTAGTGAGAATTCACGGTCTAAAAGGAGAGAGAATATGTTTAGCAGGACTAAAGTTTGATGACAAATTGGATATGAGGGAAAGAATGAAGTAGAGAGAGGAAGGTAACTAGGATGAAAGCAGGATCTTTGGTTTGGGTGGAGATGCCCTTTCTTAGAGAGGGAACATAAGAAGGTGAGCATGTGTGAGGGGAAAGATGCCAAATTTACTTTTAGGCACATTGATTTTTGATATTCACTTTAAGACATATCGGAGACATCCGGCAGGCATAAAGATGAACAGTTCTGAAGATATATGTATGCAGAATGTACATAGTTGGTGAGAAGATCACCCAGAAAAACGACCTCTGAGGCTCAGACAACATGATTTCATTTTAATATGTTTGAAACTTTAAACTACAGTTGAACAAGGAACAGCAGACTAAGAACTATCTTTACGTAAAACTTCATTTGAAAACGAAATTACTGTATGCAAACAATTGGCATTTAATGGATTCGTTTCCTCAGTCATTTGTGCATTTAAATGTTTACTTACCAGAGAAAGAGGAGCAATGTATCCTTGTTTGTATGTGTGTGTCCTTGTGCACATGTGAGAGTGTGCAACCAAAAACATTGTGTATGTATGTTTGTGTATACATAAAATTCTTGTGGATAAACATGTACGAGGAAATACAAAAAAAAATTGTTCTTAAGGACTAAGGGGAACAGTCGTTTTCGGAGGATGAGGAAGGAAATGTTTGTTGTGTAGGTATGTTGCTTTGCTTATAGTTCTGCTTCTAGTGGAGTGTAAAGTTAAGGTCACCCAAAGAATCCCTATTCAGTCATATAAATGCTAGAAAACATGCTTCCCCAGGGAAAGATCTTCTCAACAGCAAATAATCCTTAAATAATTCAATTGTAAATTCTAGTTCATATGTATGTAGTGTGTGTGTGTGTACACAAACTACACACATTACACACACACACATGCATAATTTTTTACCTAGTGGGAGGAAAAGCAATTTTTAAGAGAATGATGATTATAATAAAACACTTGAAGAATTATAATCAAAAACTAAAATAAATGAATTATGATTAAATAATCAACTGAAAACTTGCATGTGTTTCTCCTATAATGATATGTTTCAAAAATTTGATTAATTGTGCATAAGCTTCATGTGTCAATTTTGATAAATTGGATAACTTACTGAAAATAATATTAAAAACTCTAATTTCTTGTTCTCTGTATTTTATCTATGGTCATTACATATTCTTGACATTTATGCTAAATTCACATTTATATGGAAGGACAGTTCTATCATCCTTTTCTTAAGCCCAGGCCACTTACTGAATTTTATGCTTGAGGTTGCCTAAAAACTATTCAGAATTCCTCTATAAAGAAATAGACTTTTCTAATGCAAGCAAGTTGTTTATTTAAATAGTTGAAGAGTTTTAGGGGTCCAATAAATGACACCCATATTTGTCTCTTTATTGTTTGTATATAATCAAAAACTGGCAAATGGAGCTCAAAATATTAACTTTACTACTAATAAAGTTTATCAGAGAGAATGACTTTTGATCTGTGACCAAATGAGTTAGCTAAATTAATCAGATTTGATTGGATAAGAACAGATGCCCCAACAGGGATACAGCTGCTCTCACGAGCTTAACCATAGTGTAGACAGCAGAAAAGAATTCATGCACCAGGCAGACAGTCTGGCTCTGAAAAAGGCCACCGGGGCCTAAGTCAAAGTACATTTAGCTTTTTATCCCAAACTTATCTCTCAGGTAAGTCACTCCACTTTCAGAGAAGAAGGGAGAAAAAGAGGAAGGAGAGAAATTGAAAGTATCCTTCTCAGACTTTTCGTTTCTAGGGAAGTAGAGCAGAAATTTGCTCTCCTCTTTGAAAACACGGGCAGAGTAAAACGCATCCCTACTTCACAGGTAATAAGTAACAAGGATGCTCCGTCACTTTCAGTGTATACAAAGCCCCTTGTATTAAGCCAGATGATAGAAATTAGTGTAACGTTATGGAGAATGGGGTCAATTCTATAGTTATAAAAATGTTCAGTTTCAGTTTCTTTTTCTTTTCATTGCTCTAGCTGGTTTAAGGAAATGAATGATTCTCATCTTGTCTGAGAGAACCAGAGTATCTTTATTTGTTCTCATTTAAACCCTATAATCCTAATAAGTATTTTAATGGACATATTTAGTTTATCGAATTTCATTTTTCACATATCTATAATATTTAATGCACTTATAGAAATGTTCTACTATTCATCTACCTGCCCCTACTTTATTCTGTATATTCTGTTTAGGAGAGTCATTACAAACAAACTTAAATGCATTTTTGTGAGTTATTCGTTTTAGGTGTACAGCATAATGATTTGATATACGTGTATATTATGAACTGATTACCATAATAAGTTTCCTTAAAATCCATCACCACAGTTACAATTTTTTCTTCTTGTGGTGAGAACATTTAAGATTTACTCTTTTACCAATTTTCAAACATACAATACTGCATTTTTAACTAGAGTCACAATGCTGTATATTACATCATCAGGACTTATTTATCTTATAACTAGAAGTTTGAAACTTTTGACTACCTTCAACCCTTGTCTCTGGCAATCAACAATCTGATATCTGTATCTGAGTTCGATTCTTTTTTCAGATTCCACATGTAAGTGAGATCATATAGTATTTGTCTTTCTCTGTGTGATTTATTTCATTTAGCATATGCCCTTGAGGCCCATCCACATCACAAGTGGCAGGATTTCCTTCTTTTTATGACCAAATAGTATTCCATTGCAAGGCATACCTGTCAGCTTGATTGTTGAGCCAATCTATTTCTCCAATAGCATTTGCTCACTTCGTGTCTCTGTGTCACATTTCGGTAATTCTCAAAATATTTCAAACCCTCCACCAGGAAAAAAAGTTACAACTCGCTGAGATGATGGTTAGCCTTTTTTAACAATAAAGTACTTTTTAATTAAAGTATGTAATTCTTCTTTAGACATAATGCTATTGCACACTTAACAGACTACAGTATAGTGTAAACATAACTTCTTTTGATTGTTTCTTCTTCCAGTTTTATTGATATATAATTGACATATAGCACTGTGTAAGTTTAAGGTATACAGCATAATGATTTAAAAAAAAATTTTTTTAACGTGTAGTTGATTTACAATGTTGTGTTAATTTCTGCTGTACAGCAAAGTGATTCAGTTATACATATATACATTCTTTTTTATATTCTTTTCCATTATGGTTTATCACAGGATATTGAATATAGTTTCCTGTGCTATAAATTAGGACCTTGTTATTTATCCATTCTATATACACCAGTTTGCATCTGCTAACTCCAAATTCCCACTCCATCTCTCCTAAACCCCTCTCCCCCTTGGCAACCACATGTCTGTTCTCTATGCCTGTGAGTCTGTTTCTTGTTTCATAGATAAGTTCATTTCTGTCATATTTTAGATTCCACGTATAAGTGATATCATATGGTATTTGTCTTTCTCTTTCTGACTTACTTAGTATGATAATCTCTAAGTCCATCTGTGTTGCTGCAAATGGCATTATTTCATTCTTTTTTTTATGGCTGAGTAATATTCCATTGTAGGTATATATACCACATCTTCTTAAACTAATCATCCAGTTGATGGCACCTGGGTTGTTTCCATGTCTTGGCTATTGTAAATAGTGCTGCTGCTATGAACATAGGGGTGCATGTATCTTTTTGAATTACAGTTTTGTCTGGATATATGACTGGGATTGCTGGATCATATGGCAACTCTGTTTTTAGTTTTTTAAGGAGCCTCCATACTGCTTTCTGTAGCAGAAATTGGCTGCACCAATTTACATTCCCACCAATGGTGTTGGAGGGTTCCCTTTTCTCCACACCCTCTCCAGCATTTGCTATTTGTAGACTTTTTCATGATGGCCATTTTGACTGGTGTGAGGTGGTACCACATTGTAGTTTCTTTCTTTTTTTTTTTTTTTTTGTGGTACGCAGGCCTCTCACTGTTGTGGCCTCTCCTGTTGCGGAGCAGAGGCTCCGGATGTGCAGGCCCAGCGGCCATGGCTCACGGGCCCAGCCTCTCCACGGCATGTGGGATCCTCCTGGACCGGGGCACAAACCCGTGTCCCCTGCATTGGCAGGCGGACTCTGAACCACTGCGCCACCAGGGAAGCCCCCTCATTGTAGTTTTGATTGGCATTTCTGTAGTAATTAGCAATATGGAGCATCTTTTCATGTGTCTCTTGGCCATCTGTATGTCTTCTTTGGAGAAATGTATACTTAGGCCTAATACCTTGTTTCAAATGGGTTGTTTGTTTTTTTGTTGTCGAGTTGTATGAGCTGTCTGTATATTTTGGAAATTAAGCCATTGTCAGTCTCATCATTTGCAAATATTTTCTCCCATTCCGTAGGTTGTCTTTTCATTTTGTTTATGGTTTCCTTTGCTGTGCAAAAACTTGTAAATTTGATTAGGCCCCATTTGTTTATTTTCGCTTTTATTTCTTTTGCCTTGGGAGACTGACCTAAGAAAACATTGGTACGATTTATGTCAGAGAATGTTTTGCCTATGTTCTCTTCTAGGAAGTTATGATGTCATGTCTTATATTTAAGTCTTTAAGCCATTTTGAGTTTATTTTTGTGTATGGTGAGAGGGTGTGTTCTAACTTCATTGATTTACATGCAGCTGTCCAACTTTCCCAACACCACTTGCTAAAGAGACTTTTTTCCCATTGTATATTCTTGTCTCCTTTGTCATAGATTAATTGACCATAGGTGTGTGGCTTTATTTCTGGGCTTTCTATTCTGTTCCATTGATCCATATAAACATAACTTTTATATGCACTAGGAAACAAAAAAATGCATATGACTTTACTGTGATATTTGCTTCACTGCAGTGGTCTGGAACAGAACCTGCAATATCTTGGAGGTAGGACTGTACATAGATACCACATTTTCTTTATCCATTCAACCACTGAAGGACACTTAGGCTGTTACCATGTCTTGACTATTACAAACGATACTGCGATGAACACGGGGGTATCTTTTCAAGTTCGTGATTTTATTTTCTTTGGATAAATACTCAGAAGTGGAATTGCTAGATCATATGGTAGCTCTATTTTCAAATTTTTGAGGAAACTCCATGCTATTTCCGTAGTGGCTTCACCAATTTACATTTCCACCAATGATGAACAAGAGTTCCTTTTTCTCTACATTCTTACCAGTACTTGTTATTTCTTGTCTTTTTGATTATAGCCATTCTGACAGGTGTAAGGTGATACCTCACTGTGGTTTTGATGTAAATTTCTCTGATGATTGTGGTGTTGAGCACTTTTTCATGTACTTGTTAGCCATTTGTATGTCTTCTCTGGGAAAATTCCTTTTAAGATACGCTGCCCATTTTTTAATCAGATTGTTCATTTGTTTTCTTTTTCTGTTAAGTTGTATGAGTTTTTATATATTTTGGATAGTAATCCCTTATCAGATATATGACTTGCAAATATTTTCTCCCATTTGGTAGATTACCTTTTCATTTTGTCAATGGTTTCCCTTGCTGTGTAGAAGCTTTTTAGTATGATATAGTCCCACTTGTTTATATTTGCATTTGTTGCCTTTGCTTTGGTGTCAAATCCAAAAGACCATTGCCAAGACTGATGTTAAGGATTTATGTTTCCTTCTAGGAGTTGTATGGTTTCAGATCTTGTGTTCAAGTCTTTAAACCATTTTGAATTGATTTTTATGTGTGGTGTAAGACAGTGGTCCAGTTTCATTCTTTGGCATCTGCTGACCAGTTTTCCCAAGACCATTTACTGAAGAGACTATTCTTTCCCCATCGTATATTCTTGGCTCTTTTGTCAAATGCATTCTTTATAAGGTCTTTATCCAAGAGAGTTGGCAGTCTGATTAATGGTCACTAGAATGATGATTTCTTCTTTGCACGAATGAAAGATAGCGGTGTGTTAAGGAGGGACTATTTGAGACAAAGAGACAAATCAAAAGAGTTTGGATAGAAGATAGTTAGCTTTGAAGTAGATGGTTAAAAACAATGTATATACTTAAAGATACCTAAAAATAAGCAATATAATTATATTTACCTCAGTTTCTAAAGATTTATTCTAATTAGTAAGTTAAGGGTAGAAATTGCACTATACAAAATGTCTAACAGGTTGTTCCTCCTGTGAATGTTATTGGATTTAATATTATTACTATTATGTGAAACCTGAAACTCTACCACCAAAGAAAAGAAAAAAACAGGAAAAATTTAGTTTTGTGATTTAATCACACAGTTAACGTATAAATTTATGATGCTAAAAAGGTGATACTGGGCTTCCCTGGTGGCGCAGTGGTTGAGAGTCTGCCTGCCCATGCAGGGGACATGGGTTCGTGCCCCGGTCCGGGAAGATCCCACATGCCACGGAGCGGCTGGGCCCGTGAGCCATGGCCGCTGAGCCTGCGCGTCCGGAGCCTGTGCTCCGCAACGGGAGAGGCCACACAGTGAGAGGCCCACATACCGCAAAAAAATAAAAATAAAAAAAGGTAATATTACTATGGATCACTGCATTGGCCTTATTAACATTTATATTTAAGTTAAAATTTTTCATAAGATCGCTGTAGCTTTTAATTACTACATTTAATTTAGAAACTTAGAGGAAATGAGTGATGATCACTCATGCCTTTGGATTTCATGAAAGTGGGGATAACATTTAATCAGTTTGTTCACCAAAGTATTCTTTAAAGTTTTGCTGAATGCATGACTAGATTAACAAACTGGAGACAGCTGAGAATATAAAAAATGTCAGTATCAGTCTTCTTGGAAGGCTTTGTTAGTTTATAATGTAGCTGAAAATTCCTGACCTTTTCAAGAGAAAGAGAAACATACAGGTCTCCTTCATAATTGTCTTATGTCTAAAGATGCCAGATTTTTATGGAGCATTTGAAAGCAATTTTTTCTTTAAATAGAAGAAATTTGGCTTTAACATATGAAATGGTGTCTTAGAAAGTTCTCTTATTCTTTATTCATAAAAGATATTTTAAATAGATCGAGGAGTGTAGTGATAACCCTTATTAAGCATGGAATAATGAAGTGTTGACCTGCTGTTATGGCAAACAGAGAAATTTTCATTTGTACTTTAATTTGTCTAGATTAGCAATGAATAATAAGAGAAAAAAAAAAACACACAAGAAATGCAATACTGATTTCTCCAGGCTCTGAGATTAGGAACAGATAGAATTATTATTTAATATAAATTGGGAGATTTCCTACCTTTTAAGATAGAAAAGATGTTAGAAGTATAACTATAATGACCCTGGGGTAATTTGTAATTTAAAGCAATTCAGAAAATGGGACAAATTATGTAGCAAAATAGTAAGAAATAAGATTCAAATCATAGTTTATTTGCTTTTGAGCCATGTAATTTTATTAAGTGACTCAATTTCTCTGTACTTAGTAACATCATTTATAAAATGAGGATGAGAAGAGTGCTATTTCATAAGAGCTATTGTAAGGATTAAATAAGACTATTTAAATAAGGGACTAGTACTATGCCTGACAAATGGTAGGTGCCCAATAAGTATCAGCACCCCTTTTTGTTTCCTCAGAAACATGGGGAAATTTTGAAGAAAACCAGCTTACTTTCCTGGCTAGGAAAGCACTTAAAGGAACATGAAGCTAAGCAATTCTATCAGAGTTTTCTAATCTTTAGCCTCTATCAGAAAGATGCTAATGCAATCCTATGAAAGGTTTTGATTTAAATAGAAATGTTAATAAGGCCAATGCACTGATCCATAACAACATTGCCTTTTTAGCGTCTACTGAATTGTGTTTGGAAAAAGTGAGAGATACAGAATTTCCCACAGACCTAATTTTCTCTAGCCAAGCCTCACGCTAAGGGTTTGACTGGTATGGGTGGATAAGGAAAAAAGTCATCACTGAAGATCTCTGTCAAGAGACTCTGGGCACAGGGGCCAAGTCTTTGGTCTAACAAGCTCCCCAGCTGATTATTATAAACATTAAGGCTTGAGATGCACTGGTCTCCAGGATAATTTTCCTGAGTCCTGAAGTAGCCCATTATTTTTTTTGAAGGATAGAGAAACTACTCAGTGAGCTGTTACCATTGGAAAAGCCGCACACTCTTCTCACTTTTTTTCCTTAGGGTCCAATATTCATATGATATTATTATAAATAACAAACAAATGGGGAGAAAGATTGTTTTCAGTGCTTGAACCATTAAGAGGCCCATCCTACCTTTTTGCTTATCTTGCCAGGGTGGTCCCCTTGGGTAGCTGTTGGGGGAGAGTTCAGGGAGAACTCAGCTGATTCCCAAAGTGGATTCAAACCGTAAGCTACAGACACAAACTAGGCTGGGTTAAAATCAAAATGAAATAAAGACAGAGTTGTTGAAATTGATGTAGGCTGAAGATTCTCGCCTTGTCTTCACTTCCAGCAAGAATGTACCTTTCTTATACAGTTGACGGATGGGCTTCATGACTTGGAGACGTCATTCTACTTTATAACTGTTGGTTAGCTGTTACTATTTTACCAATTCCCAGATCCATTCTTGTGCCATTAATAATGCCAGAAAGCAGCTGTGTTAAAGCTGAGGCCGTCTCCCAGTTTCACCAGCCTTTGAGGTCACAAGTAGAAGTAGTTCCAAGGGATTCTGCTCCCTTCAAGGTCTGATGTTTCCCCCACCTGTTATACTGTTAGGGCAGTTCTCAACTTCATTTGTTAATATAAACCTTTTACATTCATTTCTGTGGTTGTTCTTTCTTCTATTTTTCCAATGAATATTGTCCTTCTCTATTCTTTCTATTCATCTAACTTAACCTCTCTGACTAAAATTTCTTTCCGGGATCACATCACACACTCTTAATTTTTATATGAATCTCACCTAATGGTTCAAACAAAAAGCTGCTCCTGCCTTGTAAGATCAGCCCTGGAGGCTTCCTCTCGAGTAAAGTAACATCAGCTCCTTCTCCAGCTGTTCTGGTGTATTTCAGACTCTAGATAAAGTTTTCCATTGTCACTATTTTAAGATTTCCAAGTTTCATCCCCTATGATAGGGAAGAAGTAAAATGGAAAAACAGAGCCAGGAGCAATAAGAACACACAGGAACAAACAAGTAAGCAGCTTTCAGGTTGCACCAAATATGGCACCAGTGCCCTGATCTAGTGTTCATGAGTTTGATATCAATTATGACATTTTGATGTTCTAAATCAAAGATATGGCTAAGATCACAGTTACTATGGAGACCTCAGAAAGAATTGCTGACCTTCAGTGAGTTCTTTATAGCATCAGTGAAAGACACATAAAAAAGAAAGGCATTTAAGAGGTCCAATATTTCATTCAGAGAATTTCTTTGTACTAAGGTTTAGTGAGATTCAGGTTATAGGTTTTTTCTTATAGTTCCTTATTATTAATATTAAATACAATTTAATATTAAAGAATTCGTAATATTATCAAATACTTTTGTTTGTCAACGTACTTCGCCATTACTCCCAAGGTTTTCTTATTTGGTTGTTAATTTGAATCAATTTATAAAAGCGATCAATCAATGTCACGGGTACAGAAAAAGTGAGTTAATTCTGCTTATGTAACCAGCCGTATTTGGACTTTACAGCATTTTAAACTGAGAGAAATGTTACTCACTGTAAGTTAGGTTTCAACCAGGAGTGCACTGCCATTGGCTGTTGGCTCTTACAAACTACTACAAATATGTATCTTAGAAGAGAGAGAGAGGTTATGGGCAAAAATCCAAAATGAACAAATAAAAATCTCAGAGAATAAGTGGTACAATGTGCAAGCAAAGTTCTAGCACTCTTCCTTTGCCCATCCAGAAACTGATGTTTCTGACTCAATCACCTTACCTAAATGAAGGCTTCTTACTTTGATATATACAATTTTAGAGGGAGAGAGATGGTTCCTCCTAACGACTAAACTTTAAGGAAAAATGTCCCTATAAAAATATATCTGACATATTTTATCTTTTCCCTACCTTCCACATAGATCTTGATGAATATAACACACACACACACACACAGAGTGCACACACAATATTGTATTTGTTTTCTACTGATGCATAACAAACTACCACAAACTTAGCACTTTAAACACATATTTATCATCTCACAGTTTCTGTGGGACAGGAGTTTGGGCTCGCCTAAGCTTGCTCTTCTGCTCTGAGTCTCATATGGCTTCTATCAAAATGTCAGCAGGGCTGGGTACTCATCTGGAAGGTTGACTGGGGAGGAATCCACTTCCAAACTCATTCAGGTTTAGGCAGAATTCATCTCCTTGAGGCTGTATGACTGAGGCCTGCAGGTCCTACAGGCTGTCTGTACTTCGTGCCACCTGGGCCTCTCCATAGGTAGCTCACAACGTTGACTGCTTCTTTAAGGCAACCAGAAGAATTGAGAGTGGAGCATTCTGAAATTCTCTAGGCTCTGGTCTTAATAAACGTATGGAGAGATTACTACTTGTCAGAAGGCCACATCAAGGAGAGAGAAATTTATTCGGGGTTTTCTTGCAGCCACTCTGAAACTAGGAATTGTAAAGACTCTTGCACTGTGGTCATCTCTCTGCATCATTTGGCTATATATTCTGGGACTCAAAGAAGGACTTGTATAAATTGCTGCACATAAGTTTCAGTTCAAGAGTTTCAGTTCATTTATTAATCCTTTACCTCCTGAGATGAGACTCCCTAGGACTTCCAACTTATAACATCTGTAAAGGGGTATACCAGCCCCTCACTTCTCCAATATTACTCAGCCTCCACCCACCCCCCACGTTATTTCATCTGTTCCAAGGCCTTAAAGACAATCTATACGCCAAAGATTCCTAGAACTATCTAACTAAAGCCCAGAGTCTCTTTCCATATTCAATCCTATATCACAATTGACTCCCCAATATTTTACTAAGATTATTGCAGATACTTGAATCTGGACAGTTCAAACCTTATTCATCACCATTCTCCCCACTCACTTGCTCCCACCCATTCTTGCCTGATCCTCTTCTTCCTCTCATTAAAATAGCAGCAACACCCACTCAGTGGCTCAATTCACTAATGTGGGACTCCTTTGCTCTTTCTTCTTCCTCACCATTTACAACTTAACATATACTAGCGATTCAGCTTCCTAATATTTACAATTAAGATCCATGAACCCATCACTCAAATTAAGAAATATAAGTTACTGTTACTTTCTGTTGAATTCCACTTGGTGCTTGCTTTGTAGAACATCTCACTTCCTCCTCATTCCCCCACATCTCATTACTATTCCAAATTTTGTATTCATCATTGCCACGTTCTTCTTCATATGTATCCTCCGACAAAATAATGGTTATATTTGTCTGGTTTTGAAGGCTATAAAAACGGTATTCTAACACAGGCTTTCTTCAACAACCTGCTTTTTTCACTCGACACTATTCCTTGAGATTTATCCATATTGTTGCATGTAGGGATAGTTAACTTGGAACTTGTATAGTATACATTTTATAAATATATAACAGTTTATTTATACATTTACCTAACAATAGTCATTTGTGTCTTAATTTTTCTTTTACTATTATCTTCAATTCACATGTCATGAACAGGAATCTTAAAAGTCCATTCTTTAAAAGTCCAGTCTACTTCTTATTAAAAGAAGTAGAATTTCTGGATTGTAATACGTGCAAATTTCCAAGGTAGACAGTTAAGGCCAAATTATTTTCCGGTGTATAGATAAAAATTTAAACTCCCTCTTGGAGGGTTTAAGAGTTCCAGTTGCTCTGTATCCTGACCAACACTTGATTTTTAAAGATATTTATTTTTGTCAATATGGTGGGTATAAAATAGTATTTCACTGTGGTTCAGTTTTTATTTTTCTGAAATTTAATGTAGGTGGATATATTTTAGTTTATTTTTGGCCATTTGTCTTCCCTTCTGTAAAATTTATGTGTATGTGTTTTTGTGCATTTTTCTATTATGTTGTTTGCTATTTCTTAGTGAATTTTATAGTGAAGTTCTTTATACTGTATGTGGATGACATTTTTCAGTTATAGGTGTGCAAATGTTATTCTCCCAGTTTGTGGCTTTTTTGTATTTATTTGTAATCAACAGAAAACTTTTCTTTCCTTTGATCAACAGAAGTTCTTAATTTTAATGTAAATAAAATAATGATTACTTTGTGTGTGTGTGTGTGTGTGTGTGTGTGTGTGTGGTACGCAGGCCTCTCACTGTTGTGGCCTCTCACTGTTGTGGCCTCTCCCGTTGCGGAGCACAGGCTCCGGACGCATAGGCTCAGCGGCCATGGCTCACGGGCCCAGCCGCTCCGCGGCATGTGGGATCTTCCCGGACCGGGGCACGAACCCGTGTCCCCTGCATCGGCAGGCGGACTCTCAACCACTGCGCCACCAGGGAAGCCCCTATGATTACTTTTTATACTAAGTAATTTTTTTGTCTTATATAAGAAATCCATTCACTTCCCCAAAGTCATAAAAATATCCTACAATTTCTCATAAAAATTTAAAATATTCAGCTTTTAAGTTTTAACTGATATAGGATTGATTTTTATATATGGTGTGATATAAAAGACAAATTCTTTTTTTTTTTAAACAGTGGAGACTCAAGTCAGTTACCATTGATTGCTCAATGTGTCAGTTTCCCTGCTTTAAATCGTGTTGCTATACATTGGTGGGTCTATTTCTTGGCTCTCTTTTGTTGGTATATTTTCTGTCCTTGAGGCAAAAATCACACTCTTAAATGCTATAGCTTTATCATAAGTCTGGATATCCAGTAGAGTAAGTTCACTTCTCTTTGAGGTTTTGATTAGATTTGTGTTGAATGTATTTGCAAAGAATTGACAACTTTACTGTACTGAATCTCCATGTTCTTGAATATGGTATACTTTATATATATTAACTTGCTAAACTTTAATTAATTTTAATGATCATCTTTTGAGTTTATCTTACAAATAATGTCATTTGCTATTTTTTCCTTTCCAATACGTGAGACTTTATTTATTTATTTATTTATGTTTTATGGAGAACTCAGAACATCTAGTGTAAAGTGATATCTTGGAAGTAGTGATAACTTGCCAATATTTTGTCATTGTTTCCCCCACAATTCAACTTTTAGCTTTGCTAACACTGTAGCTTTATTTTCTATTTTATTAATTTCTGATCTTTATTATATCCTTACTTCTATGTCTTTTATATACTTTACCTTTTTGGAGGGAAGGGTGCGGGGGGATGCCACACGGCTTGTGAAATCTTAGTTCCCCAACCAGGGATTGAATTCACGCCCTTGGCAGTGAAAGCATGAAGTCCTAACCACTGGCCTGCCAGGGAATTCCCACTTTACCATTTTTTATCCTTTTTGCTAAGTTTTTAAGTTTGATTACTAATTAATTTTCAACCTTTATTCTGAGATAGATATAAATACTATAATTTACTTTTGAGAATTTTTTTGCATCCCACAAGATTTGAAATATTTATTACTGGTCAGGTCTAAATATTTTCTAATGTCTGTTATGAAATCTGCTTTGACCTATGAGTTGTTTATGACATATATGACTTTAGATTTTTTAGCATATTTTTGGTTTTGTTGATTTCTAAATGTATCTAAATTTTAGCAATTTAGATGGTAAGTAATTTAGTATTAAGCAATTTTGGTCTGTGTGTATTGATTCTTTGGAATTTTTTAAGACTTTTTAATGAAACAACATGTTCAATATGTGCTTGAAAAAACTTAAGTATACCACAAAAGTTGGGTACACAGTTCTTTACATGTGCTTTACACATATATTTTATTTGTCAAACAAAATCTAGGTTAATCATATTGTTAAAATCTTTTAGACCATTATTGATTATTTTATCTTGACCTAATAATTTTTAAGAGGACTGTGATGAAGTATCTCATTTTGATGTCAAATTTTCATTTTGTATATTTTGAAGCTATAATATTAGGTGTTTTACAAGCTAAAAATTATTGTATATTTCTGATGAATTGAAACATTTATCATTATATATTGTTACCTTCTTCATTTCTAGCAATAGGATTTTTGCCTTAAAAACTACTTGTCTGATATTAACATTGCATAACATTGTTTTCTAGATCATCCTTTCCTTAAACTAGGTCTTTATGAATCCAGGCTCCATGCAGAGGTTGGTGAGGAGTGGTTATAGAGCAAGGCTTTGTCTCTTGTCCCCCATATGTTCCCGGCATAAAAACCTAGCTCTAGGCTACTCAAGATCAGTAGATACACCCAGGGCAGCAATTACCCTCAGTGCTTATTAACTTCCCTGGATTCACACTCATGCTCCATTTCTGGCCCCATAGCATTTGCCTTTCCTTTTCTTACTTGAAAAATAACTTATTTATTAAAGAAAAAATACAGATAGACAGAAACACACACCATTATTATTTAGGAATATAGAGGAAGAGTTTTAGTTTTCATCTTCCATACTGCAAGAAATGGACATCCTGTATTTAAATATCTTTCAAAAACACCCAATTCCCGTCATTTCTACTGCCACTAACCTCAGTCAGGTCCTCACTTGTTTTCCTGCCTCTTTTGCCCTTCCAACCGTTTCTACTACAACCTGAGCATCCTTTCTGAAATGCAGATCTTTTGGGGTCATTCCCCATTGTTCTCAGCATCTGGACTGGGTTATTTAATATGGCCCAAATGCTTTTGATGACTGCTTCTCTCTCCATAGTCCTGCCTTATATGAACCCCTACCCAACTCCACAACATTTGATTCTGCTATAAAAGTTGCTACTTACCTTTGTGGAGGAATTTTTAATGTGTGCTTTATAAACATTATCTTAGCTGATCCTTGCAAAAATCTTATTTATTATTATCCCCATTTTATAGTGAGAAGTAGAAAGGGTAAGTGACTTAACTAAAGTCACACAGTTATTAATTGGTGAACTTGAGATTTCATCCTATGTCTGCTTGACTTCAAAGAACCTATGTTATTTTTCTGATCCTCCTATAGTTCCTTTCTCATTTCTGGGCTTTTGTTCCTCATCCTAGAATTCATCTCATCCTTTCCCCTCCATCATGCCTTTTTCATCCTTGAGGGCTTACTTGCTCAAGTGCTCTTTTTAATGTGTCTTTCTACTCTGCCATAATTTCTCAGCTTCTTTACTCTTCTGCATTTACCTTTAGATGCTAAGCTGTGTGACAGCAGAGACGAAATCTACCTTGTTCTCAGTGGCATCTTTAGTATCATGACACATACTTTCTAAAAATTCTTAAAAAATATACTGGTTCCAAAAATTCTGACATAACTTAAGAAAAGGGATTTTGTTTCATGGTAAATCAAAGCATGGGAATTTTTTTTTTCTTTCATTTCTGGAGAACCAGTCGGTAGTTCCCAGGTCAAAGAGAGTACTGATTTGATTTACTGTTTTCAGTATAAAGCTGCTTCTCATGGTTGAAATTTTATAAATATAAAAGTAGAAGTTATATTTTAAGAGCAAGTTCTTTAATAAACCCATACAATGGTTGTTTAATTGATGTTAAGCAAGATTTTCAAACTCCGTTAATATTATGAGAGAAATGTGAATTCCATAAAATGAAAATCTAAGCATTGTAGTCTACTTTTGAATATCCACAGGATCTATCTATTTCTGTCTGCACTGTTGCTTAAGAATTCAGATAAGTGTGGGTGGTTGATGCAGTCTCACCATTTTATAAGAAATAAATATGTATTTTCATCAGGAAAAGGTACCAGTATTTGTTCATCTCTTTTAGGCAGTTAATACTTTATTTTACATTTTATTTTGAAAATTTTTGTCAGACTATTTACTTGTTTCCATGTGAAATATGTAGTAATAGATGGAATTTACCCTCAGAATTTAAGAAATTATTTTTTAAAACCAGTTAAACTAGTACAACTAAATGAAATATTCATTTTCATTGTTTTTCATTGTAGTAAATTTAAGTATATATTTTTTTCAGACCCAGATTCACTTCTAATTATATACCCTACAAAAAGGCATGCTTAGATATACGAGGATAGATATGCACAAACGCCATAGCATTCTTATTCATAATAACCAAAAACTGTAACTAATCAAAATGTTCACCACCAGTAGAATGGAAAAGTAAATTAAGGTGTATTCATACAATGGATTATTTGACAGCACGTAAAACAAATGAACTACAGATATTTAGCATTATGGAGAAATCTTAATTAAAAGTCTAACATTAAGTGAAGGAAGTCACACCAAAGAAATATATACTCTGTGAGTCCCTTTATATAAAGTTCACAACAGGCAAAACTGAATTATATTATTTAGTGATATATTTTTAGGTGGTAAAGCTATAAAGATAAGCAAGAAAATTATTATCGTAAATGTCTGGACAGTGATTTCTTTGAGTGGGAGTTATAATTGGCAGGCTGTCGGCAAAGTTCTATTTTGTAACCTGTTGATCGTTACACAGATGTTTGCTTTATTATAATTCATTAAATTGTGCACTTATCTTTTTTATACTTTTTCTTGTATTTGCATATTTCATAATAAAAGGAGGACAGGACCACAGTAAAATTTCATTTGTTTGCTTTAAGTCCAGAGTATTACTGAAAGACGAACTAGACTTACCAGTTTCTACAGCATGTTAGTCTGTATCACTGCTCAGGGAGGAAATGACTTTACTGAGGAAAAAGAAGATAAAGTTTGTTGTGGCTAAAGAAGCATCAGATTTCTTCATTAGCAAGATGTGTAAAACACTAGTTTTCCACTTACAGCAATAAGCTAGGTTGAGCCAGTCAAAAACATTTTGAATAGTGGTTAGTTTTGCAAAGTAAGGCTGTAGAATAGAACTTCGTTTTTATACAAAGCTAACATGGCTAGTCATTTTAATGCCTGATATTCTTTTTATTATTATGTTCTAAGGAAATTGGTAATTCCATCAGACACAAGTAGAAACAGTTTTGACATCCTTATTTCATCAGCCATTCGGTGTATAGAATAAGTTATAAGAGAATGAATGAATGAATTGGTGAGAACTTTGTAACGTTTCTTGCTTTTCTGTAGTATTTAAGAACAAACCTATTAATTCATTAAATAAGTATTAATTGACCAGCAACTCTGCTGTAAATCACTGTGCTTGAGCTAGGAATAGAAATATAAAGATGATATGCCTTTTGTCCTTAACTTACTTAAAATACTTGTTTTTAATGGGTTAGGCCTTTGAAATTTAGTATTTTACCTGTGGTTCTTTCAACTGTTTCAATTTAATTAAGAGAGCTATACTGTCAGCTCCATTTAATTTTGTTTCCTCCAGCCATCTGAAGTATAACTTCCTTACTGAATTATAGATGTCTTAAATTATTGAGTCCCTTGGTTTACCTTAATCAGGATGAGACTAATGTTTTTTAGAAAAGAAAAACAGAAGTTCATGTATTTGAGAAATATTTAGGAAGTATGGCTAGAAGAATGAAGGAAGGAGATGGTGCATTCAGTTTTGGACATGTAGCCTTTCAGATGCCTGTGGAACATCCAAGGAGAGGAGTTGAGTAATTAGTTTAATATATAGGACTGACTGAGCTCAGTACTATATATTAAAGGATTTATTCCTTGGATTGGATTCTTTCACATGGAGGTGGTAAACAAAGCTATATGCATATAGATGGTAATTAAAGCTATAAATGATGCTCCTCAGAAGAATGTATAGAGTAAGAGTCAAGGGCCTAAGAGACAACCCTGAAGACACTGATGTTTAGGGAAATGTCAGTGAAAGAGAAAGGAAGACAAAGAAAATGACAGAGTGTGGTATCAATAAACCAAGGAAATCATGTTCAAAGAGGAGAAATTAGTCAGCAATACCAAGTTCTACAAGTAAAATAAGGTAAGAGTACCCATTAGGGATTTAGAAACAAGGCATGTAACAACAGTTTCAGGAAATTCTTGGGGGTGGTTTCCAGATTGTAATGGGTTGGGGAATGCACAGAAAGTGAGGCAAGGGGGAAACACTGGTTCTAGGACACTTTTTTAAGAAGTTTCACAGTAGGTGAAGAGTGACTTGGAGACAAGGGTATTGGGTTGTTTTTTAAAAATGGAGAGAGACAGGTATATTGAGACAATATTTTTGAGAAGAACCAATAAAAACATGGAAATCGGAGTGTGGGGGGCGGGAAGGAAGAAACACAGGATTTTCAAGGAAGTATGGTCCTTGAAAGCCTGAGATAGAAGAGGGAGAAGGAGAATCCAGAGCACAGATGAAAGGATTGGCCTCATGCAGAAGGAATAACACACCTACATGTGTGATGGAAGAGTTAGAAGCAGTGGGTACGGATGTCCGTTTGCTTGCATGCTTGGATGATATCTTCTGTTTTCTTTGTGAAGAGATAATAAACTGAGGGTAAAAAGTTAGCTAACATAAAGGAGAATAGAGATAATAACCATTTCTTGGAATAATGGGAAAGAGAGGTAGGGAACTAAGGAAAAATTGATCCAATCTTCAGGGTTTGTTTGTTTGTTTTCCCCAGGAAGGTGCAATATAAACAGAAAATTTGGCAAGGAATTTGAGGTAGAAAGAGAGCTTAAAGTGGTAGGCCAGGGAATCTAAATTAGTCCGGAATTAGATTGGGAATCATAGAGACACACAATTTTGAGGGTTAAGGAATTAATTAAAGGTCATGATCAGTGTGGAGAATGGGGATGACTGAATGAGAACTGAAAGGCTAAGAAGCTGTTGTCAGAGAAAGGAATTTAAGATTTTAGAGATGGACTAGTTCTAGATAATAATAAGTTCCAAGTCTGTACATGGCAAAATGGCCGAAATGGAAAGTGAGCGGATCTACCATATTGGCCTGTTTATCCCTCAATTTGCCATATTGGTTTACTACATTTTTATCTCCACATATTTGTTGGTCCCTTTTATCTACAATATCCAATTATTTCTTTATCTTTCTATTCAAAATCTACCCAAATTTTATGAGTCAACTGAAGACCAATCTCACTCAAGCCTTTCCTCACTACCTCAGCCCACTGGGATTACTTCCTATTATGTCCTGTTATGAATGCATAATATTCAATGTGCTTCCCTCAGTGGCCTACATGAATTACCAGGGTTTGCTACAAACATTATATTTCTTGCTACCCCTTTTGTTCATACCAGTATACCTTTGCTCATGCCTGTGCCTGTCTGGGAAGCCAGTACCTTTTCCTTCTCTGTCAAGCTCCATCAGCTTTCTGAGCTAGTTGCCCTCTCCTCTGTTCTTATCATTCATTCCCTATGCATATATATATTTCAGCACTGCTGCACTGTGCTCACATGAAACACTTTACATTTTATTCCTTACAAGCCTGTATACTTCTTGAAACAGCGTTTTCATTTTACTTATTCCAGTGCCAAGAACTGTGCCTGGTATAGAACAGATGTTCAATATATGTTTGTAGAGGTGAATTGCAGTAAAGCATTGTTCAGTCACTTGGTGGCTATGTGATCTAGGCATGTTACATTCATTTTCCCAGCCTCTGTCATCTAGGGGAAGAAAGAGACATCTCACAGAGTTGTTGAGGAGTTAGGTGAGATATCTAATGGAGAGGAAGCCTCCAGTCTAGTTTGGCAGACAGAAGACTATAGGAATGCTTCCAACTTAATTTTAGTCTACTTTGTGCCATTCTTGTCTTTTTAAATTGATATTTAATACATGTATTGCTATTAACATTTTTATAAGAATATCTTAACTCATCAACTAGATATTAAATTTCTTGACGATAGGAATCATATATTAGTTTGTGTATTTCACATTACCTAGCATATATTGTGAATATGAATAAATACTTATGAACAATGAATATTAAGTATTACCAAGCAAATGAACTAATTTCGCAGATTCTGTTTGATGTCCTAGCTCTGAGACAAATGAGGCAGGATAACTAAAAATGTTCCTTAAAGAAGGACAGAGCTACATATAAATACATATGTAATCAATGACACAATTCAACCTAACTAACCACTAACTGAATGGGGGTTAAAAGCATAAATTGAAATTTGTATACCATAAGCAGAATGGTTTTTTCCCTCAATGATGATTATAAGCCAAACTGCATATAGTCTAGTCTGTATCATTTGTGGTGCAGGAAAATTCTAATCTGGGCTACTCACCACACAAGCAGACATTTCACCACATGAAATGAATGACATCAGATATAGAGATGCTTATATAGCACCTGAATCATTAAATCCCTTTTCTCTGTGTTCATAGGAATGTTCTGGATTATGCAGGCTAGCATAAGCTGCCCATTATGTTGAAAATTAAAACAGACAAAAGCCTTGATATAGATGATCTACATCAAAGAGTGTTGTTTTTCTCATATACATGTATACAATTTTCATTAAAAATTGTATTCTTACCTATTCAGGGATTTCTTGGTGAAGATAGCAAAGCCTGTTTCCTAACTGTATAGTAGAAAGATTTATAAATGTCTCATTACATATTAGAAAGAAGCTGAAGCAAGAAAAGAATTTCACAGAATAACTTAATAGTGAATGTATAGAAACATAGTTGTTTCTCAGTTGTAGCTAGTCAGAAAGAAGACAGGTGTAGCCCTCACCCGTCAAGTCCATTCCTTTATTCTGGCAATTTAATATGGTACCGATCAGGAAGTTCTGAATACTATGCATGTCACAACCTCAGAGTGGAGAGCTGATTTGACTTGTCTATTTGTTTGTACATATTTTGAATTTTTTTAAATGACACAATACAACTTGAAAAAGAAACATTTGATTGCAGGAGTTCATATGTACTCTTTAGATGTTTTCATAAACCTTCTTCATCTATATTTTCGGCAATTTTTCTTGGACGCCTAACAAGTACTGAAACCAGTTTGCCTCTCCACTTACCCTTTCATAATGTTCGTGACACAATCCTGTGTAACTTGACACCTTGGAACTTTAAACAGACTCAGAATCTTTTGGACCTTCTAGCCATCATCAATTCACATAGTGTGCAGTAAATCCAGCTCAAAATAAACAACACAGATGGAATAGAAGCTTATAGTACAATGTCAGCAGTATCCACAGATTGACAGAGCTAGTTAGGCTGCCAGATGCACAGAATGTTGTTCTATCTACTTGTTCTTTATAACTGGACTTGATGGAGTACATCAGTGTCAAACTCCTTGCTGGTTTCCACACGCACACGCACAGAAACGCACCCGCATAAACACGCACATTCCTGCGTTCTGAATCAACGGCGCCATCTGCTCTCAGCTTTACATGTGGTAGCTAACGAACTCTCCTCCTGTGCCTGGGTCTCACCGACTGCTTTCCCTGGAAACAAATGACAACAGTTTTTATCTTGTGCCCTCCTTGGCATTATAAAATAAGGCTCTTAACATTTCCATACGCATACATTTTACATGCATTTTTTAAAATTCTGTTTTATTTACTGATTCCCTAGAGAATGGCAATATCTCTTTTTATATCTCCCCCAAATTGAGATCTTCCTATGGAACTTCACATACCAAGATTGTTTTTTTCTAACTAAGATTTACATAAAAGCAATATATATAAAAGCCATAGGCCCTGAGATCATTTTGCTCTTTCTACACTTTTGCAGGGTGCTATCTGCTACTTGCCAAATGGGGATGTAAAAATTGGGGGGTTCAGTATATATTCAATGAGGCAAGACATTCATTCCTTTTCACTATCCTTCTATAAAATTTCAGTGGCAATAATGACCATGTTGGGAATGTTAAGATGAGGGAGTTGTACAAACATGAAATATTTTCATACACAAGTATCTTGCCTGCAGCAGAAAGCTCATGTGTTATTCTGTTCCCAAATGCAGAATTTTTGCCTTGACCTCTTTGCCATCTCTTGTGAGATCTAGACATGTACTAAGATAAAAAGAGATAATCACTTTTTTTAAACTGACAAAATCCAATTGTAATGCCTTTTCAAAGCAATATATCCACATTGCTTTATATGAAATGTCATAAGAAGGATGTACAGAATGAAATGACAGAAAGATGACCCAGGTTTTGGCCCTACCAAATATCTTTTCCTGACCCATTTCCACGTCTGGCACCTGTCTCTATGACAATCTCTCCAGAAGATCTACGGAAGTTATGCTTACCTTTTGGTAACTAGGTAACATAATCTCCTGGAGGCTAGCTAATTGCAGCCCACGATAACCTCACATACAGTAACTGTTAAATTTTTCATTTCTTTCAAATTATTATGGATCAGTGGAAAGGGTATTGATTTGATTCATTAACGGATTCCCAGTCTGTTCCAAGGTTAATGATTACATGTATCTCAATTACACCCTTAACAGGTTATACCATATGATTTGTTTTAACTGCTTTGTACATTGTATATCTTCGTCAGCTGAAAGGCTTCTTAGCAGTTCATGATTTAACAAATCTTTCTCCTCCTCTCCCTAAAACAATGAACCTGCTTTGACGAAACATATCAAAGCAGGACAAAAATAAATTATAAAAGCTTTTTGCAGGATTCTCCAAGAACCATAGCATAACAGTTTATTTTAGTCAGGTAAATTGCAGGTAGTCTGCAATTCATTCATGTTTTAAATATTTATAAATATGAAGCAGGGAGGGGGAGGTCAATCCCTTTTTTTTTTTTTTTTTGATATTTTATACCACTTTTCTTAGGTAGGAAGCACTTTTTTTAACTTTGATCTTTTGAATATACAGAGAGTACAATTTTATCTTAGAAAAGGAGAAGCAACATATATATTTTTAAAATCACCTGTAGTTCTTCCAGCAAAATCCAGACACATTTTAACTGTTCTAAAAAACAAAAACAAAAATTACATAATTCAAAATATAATCTGTTCACATGACACCCTTCAGGATGAGAGTCAGGCAAATGATTCTCAGGTACACTCCCATATACTGTCCGTGGCTAGTCAGGCAAGAGGATAAAGAGATGCACTGGAGGGTTCCCAGGGCAGAGAACACATCTATCAATTAGAGGACAACACAGAGATTTTGACAAGAAAGAAGACAGTTGTTTATTCTAGTCCTTCTATTTCCTTTTTATCCCCTCTCTACTGCCAGCAACCGTATTTGCCTCTGTATATTTAAGCCAAGCAAACTTCTCCTGTGTCCTGAACTAAAATTGTTGAATCATGGGACAGTCTATCTAATCTTGCTTTCTTTTGATGAGAAATCGCTGCTTCTTGCACATAGTACTGTAGAGTCCAGAGCAGGAATTATATTTTAAAGAATCTTATCACTTTTACTACCCACTTGTACTCTGAACAAGCAAAGCACCAGGGTCCCCTCCTTTCTGGAACCCCCAAGATTCTGACAGAGTTTGGGGACTCAGAAGCCAAATGGGAATCATCAGGAGGAGAGACTTCAGTTATACAATCCATTAAATAAAACAATAGAGCCTGCAGCTGAGCTATTAAAAAGAGTAGAGCAATTTTTATTTCAATGGCTACATTTTATTTCCTCTTCTGAGTGACTGTTAACAAAGGGCCGCTGAAAGGACTGGATAAAAAGCAGGCGTCAGATGCAGGATCCATGAGTTAAACAACATTATTAGATACAATTTCATAAAATCTAGTTGCTTTTTCACTACTAGAAATCATGTCCTTTTGTCAACTTGTGGTCACATCAGCACTTCTGCTGATATAATTTGCTCCAGCTGCAGAGCATAGCTGGCCTGCAAATCAAGAACCAGAATGAGGACAGGCAGGAATAACTCAATGGCTTGGATCATGTGCAAATCACTACACTTCTCGCTATTAGTCTACTTTTTTTTTCAGAATATTTGGAAGAGGAAAGATTTATCTTTAGCAAAGCAGCCAGTCAGCCACCCTCTTAACAACTGGTTTGTCTGGCTATCTTCTGAAGCCTCACCCTCTGTGCAGTGATGCTCTGTAATCTTGACATTATGTATTAAAAAAAAAATAACACTTAACTTCCCTTACCCACCATAAACTGGCAATCTGAACCTCTAATGTCAGATAGCTGCTGGGTTTGTTCACCTCCTCTACAAAAATGTTCCTTAGATTTAAAAATATTCCTGAGTACTTCTTTTGTTTATCATTTTTGTATTTCAAGTGCTTCTGTCTGGCCTGGAATGTACAGGTTTACAAAATAATACACATTCTAATGTCAACAAATAGCTGTAAATGCCTCAATTCCAGACACAAAAAGATCCCGTCAAAAATGAAATAAAATACTACTTACTGATTTAGGCATAAGTAAAAATGGTAGGGACTTAACTAGTCATTCAGCATTGAACTTCAGACAGCTCTTGTGCTTGATTAGAAACTCTATTGATTTACAATGAAATCAATTAGAATTGGATCCTAACCATTTCAAATTCAGCTATAATTGAATGCTCGGCAATCACTCACGTACGAAAGAAAAACAGTTTCTAAATAAAAGCAAAGCCCAAGTACTCTTGCATATCTGAGGAAATCATTATATATGGTGAGCAAATAAGAGAGAACAAACAATAGCACATACAGCTGGAACAGCTGAATCAGTGTCCCTAATAACAAGAACAGCTTATCAAGTGTGCAAAGGCAGCGCTGGTCTGTTGTTCACCAGTGCAAGTAAGCTGATATTCTCTGTTCATGGCATGGCAACCTTCCAGGGCCAGGTGCAATCCTAACTGCAAACTCATTATGTAACCTGTCACCTTCAGAAATTCACTGTTAGAGCAAGTACCCAGATCCCAAGCTTTGGTGGCAATATTTTCTCTTTTTCTTTGTAAACTGACCTGGGAAATCCGATGACTATTGAGTATGCTTTTAGATGCCAGTGTTTGAGAGAGGACAAAGAGTAGTAATGTGCCACGCCTGTAGCACTGAATCTGTTCTCCTGTTGGCAGGACTGCACAGTGAGATGTGAGTCAGATGTGGATCCCATGCCTTTTTCTCTTCTTCTTTTGTAACATGTTGCAGAGGTGAATTTGTCAAAATCCAGGGGTCTGCTTACTCCTTAAATTAGAATGGAAGTAATAACACTTTCTGAAATGTATGTGGGTGATTTTCTCCCATCCTGAAAGTTTTAGAAGTTTGCCCCTGCTAGATGTAGGCCAGTGAAGCTCATGGGCTCTAGCCTATAAAAACAGATTTTAATGTCTGGTTGGAGTCAATGAGAGCTAATTCTTCACGTTTTTCAGATGTATAATATGCACTTTTATTGTTGGTCACTTCTGAGAAGGTAGAAAAATTATGGTTTATTTAAAGTAGAATCATATTTTATAATGATATTGATTAGCGTATCTGCATTATTTAACTATTACGTCAAGCAACTTTATTCAAATAAATGAGAAACAAAGTGAATGAATTGCAAGGGAAAATGACACCTGTTAACAAAAGAAAAACATCTGGCAAAATGAATTTTGACATCTCTAATCATACTCTTTCAACCCTGCACTTACCTGACATCCTTATAGGTGGGGCTAGGTACAAAAGGCAGGGCAAAGGAGGGGAGCCTGAAATCTGTGAGGTGGGTCTTAAATGAGAATCAGGTCTTTTATGATTCTATGTTTGTTCCTAGCCCAGAACAAGCCCTTCTTTTATCATCATTAACCCATAAACTGGTTATAGTAGTGAGCAAAATGTGCGGGGCACTTTTAAAATGACAGGACATACAGACATGCTTAAGGCCGCCAAATTGCTACTTCCTTGTCAGATCATAGATGCTCATCTGGTATCCTGAATTTATGCCTAGACAGGGAATAGTAACAATAGCAAAGTGTGTCTGATTTTTTCTTTCATTTTTCAAAAGGCAAAGCATAATTTACTCTACCCACATTGAACTTAGAAAGAAGCTGGTCTTTCTTAAACTTCTCTTTCTGTATCCTCTGAATTGCTTGTATTGTGGAAGTTACAAATCAAGCAGAATAATATACGTGGCTTTGAAATTCTATGATATCAATCTAATAATTTGCTTAACAATATGGTTTCAAAAATATTGTACTTGGAAGTTGCATCATCCCACAAATATATAAAGAATCTTTCTGAGCATTGAAATATACTGTTATTCAGGTCTGTTTCATGAGGTGTTAACCTAGCATGGGGAAGATAAGTTAAAGTATTTCCATCTCACCAGATTCAAAGAATCATAGTTCAGATATTAATATCCAACACCTTACCAGCTTGTATGCTATTTTGCCAGTTGCTTTAGCTGGCAGTTGGCCTCCCTTGTAAAAGATAAAGATTTCTACAACAACAAAATCTCTGCATAAATTTTAATTTTATTGCATTTTCTTCCCAGTCCCTATATGCTATATTATATTTATGTCTATGGAGCACCAGATGATGATGGGAGAGGGAAGACCACATTGGAATATTTTGAGGGTTAACAGAGACAGTTAACCTTAATGTATCACCAAACTAAGGCAAATTTAATTTCAGAAGTCTAAATGGACAAAAAACAAAAGAAGAGGTAGAAGAAAGAAAAGAAACAGAGAGAGAAGAAAGGGAAAACGAAACCTTGGAATAATTTCTGCTATTTTATCTAATGTTTTGTCTGCTTTAAACAGATTAGTGAGTCACTGTCTTTTTGTTTTGTTTTATAGGAAATTGCGTTGACTTAAAACACTACTGCCAACATAGACAGCAATACCACAAGTACAGTTTTATGACAAAAATATTTATAGCAAAAAAAAATTATTTCAGAAGTATTCATGTTATTGAGGATGCCTAAGTTTTCACAAAATATTTCCAGGGACTCAGTGAGAGTCCAGGAGCCGGTTGTTTCTTTATGATTTCTAGTCACCCCAAGGCATCCCTACAGTGAGACGCAGGGGCAGGCAGGCTTGGCTTAGATAGCTGGTAAATTAAACAAGTGATTGTGATTATTTTCAAATCTTTATTATGGGGATTTTCCTTAGAACCATGTGTATTTGTAAAGTTATAGAAAATTCGCATGCAAAAAAAATGCATGATTACTGTGTCATATCGTTTCATTGACCATAAACCTAAAAATTCTAACACTTGTACTTGTTTTTTGTTGTTGATGGTATTTGCTTTCAAGTTTGGCTGCAAACTTCATAAAATGGGGAATACCTAAATTAATATTCAACTGACTTAGGATATAGTATGTGCTCTATGAAGCAAGTATTTATGGAAAACTCTTGTTCCCCTGCTGGATTGTGAGGCTGACTAAATCACAGATTGTGTCCTGCTTAGATATGCATGTCCTGGTGAACAGCAGAGTTCCTTGCACATAGCAGAATGAGTGAACATTTGCAGAGTTAAAGTGGAATCCAATTGAATTATAATGGTAGTAAGACAGCAGTCATTTGACAATTCTCTAAAACAGACACAGCTGATAAATGGACAATTTCTAGCATCAAAAAGATTAAAGAAAGATGAGCTCCTATCTTTATGTTAGAAGATCCTAATTTTTTTCACCTTGGATTTTCAAATCCCTGTGTCCCCACGGATCGTAGCTTTTCTGGAAAAAATAATTATCCTTCATTGGATGTCAACCCTGTTCTAGGCACTATGGTAGATGTTTTATACACCTTATTTAGTTCTTGCTACACTAACCCCTTGAAGTAGTCATGTTCAGCCCCATTTCTTCAAGGAGGAAAATGAAATCCAGAGATAACGAATGACTTCTCACAGTGTGTGATAAAACTAAGAAATGGCTCCCCCCAAAGATACCATGGCCTAATCTCCAGAATCTATTAATGTTACTTTATTTAGCAAAAAAAGGAGGGAAGGGAAGGGAAGGGGGAAGATCTTTGTAGATATGATGTGATTAAGTTAAGAATCTTGAGATGGGGAAATTATTCTGGATTATCCAGATGGGCCCTAAATACAATGACATGTATCCTTATAAAAGGGAGGCAGAGATTGGAGTGATGCAGCCACAAGCAAGAAATTCCAACAGCTACCAGAAGAGAAGAGGTAAAGGGATGGATTCCCTTAGAGTCCCCAGAGGGAGCACAGTCCTACTGACATTTTGATTTTGGCCTAGTGATATGATTTCAGACTATAGGCCTCTAAACCTATGAGAAATTAAATTTCTGTTGCTTTAACTCACCAGGTTTGTGGTACTTTGTTTCAGTGCCGCCTCAGGAAACTAATATACGGTTACAGCACTTTGGCAGTAACAATGTTAGAATTTGAATTGAGCATGTTAGCATTCTATTACTGCTTTACAAATTACGACAACTTTAGCATCTTAAGAAAGCACCCATTTATTATCTTACAGTTCTGTAGGTCAGATGTTCAGGGTGGCCTCAACTGTAGTTCTTTGCTTGGGCTGAAATCAATGGGTTAGGTATGCTGGGATCTTACCAGGAGGCTCTGAGAGGAATCACCTGGATCAGTTTGACCCACTTGGATAATCTCCCCAAATTAAGGTCACCAAATTAGTAACCTCACTCACATCTGCAAAATCCTTTGTGCCATGTAAGAGAACCATCAGGGAGTAACGCCAGGGGCAGAGGACATGGGTGCTACCATATCCGAAGCCCATGCTCTCTTATCTGCCATTAACACACTGCCTTCCAAAGCACTTTGTCACCACTAGTCTTTAGAAAACATCCACAACAGCTCATTAATAAACGTAATGTTTGTGGAGGAGCTTGTCCACAGAGCCAGAATCCCTTTGTACCTCTTTCTATTTATACTAGTTGTGGTAACTTGCAACGCTGGTTCCTGTCTCAGTCCATGTCTTTCTCACTTCCCCGCCTAAAAGTCCACACAAGCAATAGGGTGACTCTCGGAGGAACAGCCAGGAAGAGTCATGGATGCAAGAGATAGGATTGCAGGACATAGATGAGCATTTTCCCAGAGACCTACAGAAATAAGATACATAATGGCCCCCAGTTGGTACTTTGGCCGGATCCTACAATCCCCCTTTACCCAAGATGTGTGCTCCACCTTCTATATGTTTTCCTCCAAACATCTCTCAAAGGATTGCCCTAGGGTTATTGGAGCAACTTTACTTTTGTGGGGAGCTAGCTGAAAATGCCTGGGAGATTATATCTCCGTGGAGTTACAGACTGTTTGTTTGGTGAAAAGATACAAACCCTAGTTCCTTTGCCTTGAGACATGACACACTGACTTGCAATTTATGTTCCACAGGCTGAGCCTGGAATTTCACCTGACAGTGCTCCTTTCCTTGGTTCTCTTCCCTCCCCATTCTGAACTCCATTAACATTTTCTCCTGGGGGTGCTGCCTTAATAAATCACTTGCATTTGAATCCTTGGCTCAGGTTTTCTTTGTGGATGACTTGACCTAACACATGGATACACTTTGGGCATTTTCCTGGAGCCAGGAGCATTAAGGGCTAGCCACTCTAAAAATCTTTACCTAGCAGGAATGGATTTTGTCCACATTGTTTTGTGCTGGTAGGGAATATAGCCTGGTCATTACCTGTCAGCCAGGTTCTCTACTGTCAACTAGATGCCTCTCCTAAAAGTGAGAACTCAAAGACTTGCACCTCGGGCAAAAAACCTTTGTCCTTGATTGCCCACTATTTCAAACTCATTGCCTAAAACTGTGCTTATAGCTTTCTTCTGGCTCAGTCTTGTTATTTTCCAGTGGGTATACATGTAGTGAATGATTAATTTTAAGTGCCTATAGAAAGTACAATGGTGAGTATATAAATTCAAGGCTGAATGAATTTGCAAAGAGGGTTTTAAACATTATCCTTGTTATTTCAAATCTGTAGTTGATTGGTGAATGTGAGCGCAGAATATAAAATGATGATCTGCAGATGGATCCACTGAGCACTCCTAACTGCATTATTCAGGTGCACATGCATGATGCTATAAGCAGAATCAGGATTCAAAAAGAGAGCAGGATGTGAAATATTGTGTCAGGGTTGCTCCCTAGAAACTATCAAGAACTTGCAGTTGCCCAGGGATGGGCAGGGCTTACGAGCTATATTTGGTTAAGTTTCTAAGATTTCCACCATGGTACCCTAATGTCTCTTAAATTAAAAGCAAAAACAAAGCAAGACCCTTTTACATGGAAAAGGGGATTTTTTTTAATGTGGACCATTTTTAAAGTCTTTATTGAATTTATTACAATATTGCTTCTGTTTTATGTTTTGGTTTTTTGCCCATAAGGCCTGTGGGTTCTTAGCTCCCTGACCAGGGATCGAACCTGCACCCCCTGCATTGGAAGGTGAAGTCATAATCACTGGATCACCAGGGAAGTCCCAGAAAAGGGGATTTTGCAGATGTAATTAAGGTTACTAATCAGTTGATCTGAAATTAAGGAGATTACCCTAGTGGAACTAACCTGATGGTAAGATCCCTTTTGAAAAGTTCCAGATGTCTAGAGCCTAGTTGACTGGGACCCATTGTCATATGGCAGTTCTTGAGGACAAGGAAATTATTCTGAAGTTTCTGAGGCCATTCTTATTTTTTTCTTTTTGGTTTATTTTATTCGGTTTTATTTTTACTTACATAACTATAGTCAATTTACAATATTGTGTTAGTTTCAGATATATAGCTTCAGATTATTTTCGAATATGTTATTACAAGACATTGAATACAGTTCCATGTACATACAGCAAGTCCTTGAGCCCATCTATTTTATATATAGTGGTGTGTATCTCTTAATCTCATACTCCTAATTTATCCTTCCTCCTCCCCTTTCCCTTTTGGTCACCGTAAGTTTGTTTTACATGTTTGTGAGTCTGTTTCTGTTTTGTAAATAAGTTATTTGTACTTTTTTCAGATGCCACGTATAGTGATGATATTATATAATATTTGTCTTTCTCTGCCTGACTTCACTTAGTATGATAATCTCTAGGTCCATCCATGTTGTTGCAAATGGCATTATTTCATTCCTTTTTATGGCTGAGTAATATTCCATCGTGTATATATATACCACATCTTCTTTATCCATTTATCATCAGTTGATGGACATTTAGGTTGCTTCCATGTCTTGACTATTCTGAACAGTGCTGCTATGAACATTGGGGTGCATGTATCTTTTTGAATTAGTTTTTGTCTTTTGCGGATATATGCTCAGGAGTGGGACTGCTGGATCATACGGTAGCTCTAATTTTAGCTTTTGAAAGAACTTCCAGACTGTTTTCCATAGTGGCTACACCAATTTGCATTCCCTCCAACAGTGTATGAGGGTTCCTTTTTCTTCACACCCTCTCCAGCATTTATTATTTGTAGACTTTTGATGACGGCCATTCTGACTTGTGTGAGATGATACTTCATTGTAGTTTTGATTGGCATTTCTCTAATAATTAGCAACATTGAGCATCTTTTAATGTTCCAGTTGGTCATCTGCATGTCTTCTTTGGAGAAATGTATATTTAGGTTTCTGCCCATTTTTTGATTGTATTTTTATATTGAATTATATGAGCTGTTCATATATTTTGGAAATTAACCCCTTGTTGGTCACATTGTTTGCAAATATCTTCTCCCAGTCCATAGGTGGTCTTTTCTTTTTGCTGATGGTTTCCTTGGCTGTGCAAAAGCTTATAAGTTTGATTAGGTCCCATTTGCTTACATTTGCTTTTATTTCTTTTGCCTTGGGAGACTGATCTAAGATATTGCTATGATTTATGTCCCAGAATGTTTTGCCTATGTTCTCTTCTAGGAGTTTTATGGTGCCGTGTCTTACACTTAAGTCTTTAAGCCATTTTAAATTTATATTTGTGTATACTGTGAGGGAGTGTTCTAACTTCATTGATTTACACGAGGCTATCCAGCTTTCCCAGCACTGCTTGCTAAAGAAATTGTCTTTTCCCCATTTTATATTCTTGCCTCCTTTGTCATAGATTAATTGACTGTAGGTGTGTGGGTTTATTTCTTGGCTCTCTATTCTGTTCCATTGATCTATGTCTGTTTTTGCGCCAATACCACACTGTTTTGGTTACTGTAGTTTTGTAATATTGTCTAGAGTCCGGAAGGGTTATACCTCCACCTTTGTTCTTTTTCCTCATAATTGCTTTGGCAATTCTGGATCTTTTCTGGTTCCATATAAATTTTGATTATCTGTTCGAGCTCTGTGAAAAATATCATGAGTAATTTGATAGGGATCACATTAAATCTGTAAGTTGCTTTGGGTAGTATGGCCATTTTAACAATATTAATTCTTCCAATCCAAGAGCATGGAATATATTTCCATTTCTTTGTATCATCCTTCAATTTCCTTTATAAATGTTTTATAGTTTTCAGCGTATAAATAAGTCTTTCACATCCTTGGTAAGGTTTATTCCTAGGTATTTTTTTGATGCTATTTTAAATGGGATTTTTTTTTTTACTTTCTCTTTCTGATATTTCATTATTAGTGTAAAGAAATACAACAGATGTCTGTATGTTGATCTTGTATACTGCTACCTTGATGAATTCATTTATCAGTTCTAATAGTTTTTGTGTGGAGTCTTCAGGATTTTCTATATAGTGCATCATGTCATCTGCATACAATGACAGTTTTACCTCTTCCCTTCCAATCTGGATACCTTTTATTTCTTGTTTGACTGCTGTGGCTAGGACTTCCAATACTATGTTGAATAGAAGTGGTGAGAGTGGGCATTCTTTTCTTGTTCCAGAATTCAGCAGGAAGGCTTTCAGCTTTTCATCCTTAAGTAATATATAATGGTTTTGTCTTAAATGGCTTTTATTATGCTGAGATATATTTCTTCTAAACCCATTTTGGTGAGAGATTTTATCATGAATAGATGTTGAATTTTATCAATCAGGTGCTTTTACTGCATCAATTGAGAGGATCATGTGTTTTTTCGTTTTTTTTGTCTTTTCTTTTTTGTTGATGTGGTGTATTACATTGATTAATTTGCTTATGTTGAACCATACTTGTGACCCTGGAATGAATCCAAGTTGATGATGGTATATGATCCTTCTTATGTGTTGTTGGATTGTTTGTTTGCTATTTTGTTGAAGATTTTTGCTTCTATATTCATCAGAGATATTGGGCTGTAATTTACTTTTTTTGTAGTGTCTTTGTCTGGTTTTGGTATCAGGGTGATGGTGGCTTCATAGGATGACTTTGGGAGTATTCCCCCCCTTCCGTTTTTTGGAAGAGTTTGAGAAGGATAGGTATGAGTTCTTCTTTGTATGCTTGGTAGAATTCCCCAGTGAATTCTAAGGCCATTCTTTGTGAGCTGTTCAGCTCCATGGAATAAATTCATTACCTGAGTAGCAATATTTTATCTAATTAATTGTTGTCTTGCCTAGAGTAGGTTATTATTCTATACTTGCCAAGTTAATGAATGGATGAGCTATACACCCTACCACATTTCCAAGAGTTATTTTCACAAAACTCCATCCCCTTGAGCAGTGCAGGGAAGCCAATTAAGCACAAAAGAGTAAAGAAAAGGGACTGAGAATTCAAACTGGATAGGAAAAAGAAAAGCTAACTCTGTTTAGTACATATCTGAAAATACCAAGCCCTAGTGTCAGTTTATGAATGCTCCAGTGTAGAGCTCACTGCTAGGTTGCTATGCCAAACTCCTAATGGGAACTTCTCCTTGGGTGGGGGGACGACATGACATGAAAGTACTGGCATTACTTCATTTCCCAGAAACCTTGCAGAGGTCCTGAAATGGGCTGTTCTACAGTTCATTACTTACTGATTTTTGATGAAATTAGTAAAACACATGGAACTGCAAAAAAATGATAAAGAGAAAAAGCTTTTTTGGAAACTACTGAAGTTAATCATAACAAAAATGCCAGAACTATAGCTTAATTATTAAAGTGTTGAATAACTTCTGCCAAAACCTTCTAAGTATTTATCATTATAAGATTCACATTTTCTGTACTATGTCATCATTTGGACACTAGCCATTGTCAGGTAAAAAAAAAAAATCTCAGAGTTTGAAGTTTACAACTTGGTTTTAATTAAAGTTACTTATCAGTTGACATTAAATTAGGGAGATTAGGGAGTGGAACTAAACTAATCATAGGATCCATCACTCTCTTTTTAAATTTCCAGATATCTAGAGCTAGTTTGACTAGGACCCATCATCATTTGGCAATTCTTGAGCACAAGGAAAGTGGTGTAAAGTTTCTAAGGCCATTCTTTGTAACCAACTCAGTTCCATTAATTCACCTGATAGTGTGTGTTAATGGAATGATTTTTGGACTAGGAATCAATAGCATGATCTATACCTTCCTAGGCTATTCACTTGCCCATCAGCCACCAAGTTATTTTTAATAATTTTCTTTCAATTTCTTCATATTCAAATTATACTAGCATATTAGCTATCTTTAAGCTATCTTGATTCTATATATATTTGGACTTTCATCTTTTAGGAAGCACATTGCAGTGGAGCATATGAGCTTAAATTACCTAAACAGCCATGTTTGTCAGACCTTAAACCTTAGTGATATTTTATTTCCACACCTCTTAGGTTATTTATTCATTTAGTTACTCGATGACTTCATTAGTTAGTTATATGCCTTTCTGTTGCATATCTATAAGGGTTGGGCTTCTGAAATTCAATAAGTCCAAAATTCTACAAATTTAAACTTACTTTTCGGAAACCAGAAAGCCAAGTAAAGGTGATTTCTTTCAGGTAGCAGCTATTCCTTTCAAAAATCAGTGTCTCTGACATTGAAGAGCTAGGGTCAGAAGGGATACCAGGAACAAAACTCAGCTTAATTATATTATTAAAATATATGCTGTTGAGTGCAGCTCCCAGGGAGAAGACTGAAGTAGGCTTAGTCAGGATAGAGGGCATTGGGCTTTAGGCCCAGGTTAGTCATCATGCTGAGGGAAACAACTCCAAATGGAACTAGAAATCCATGGAATGGAATCAATTTAACAGGCTCCAGAGCAGAAGCAAGAAGAACTACAGTCCTGCAGCCTGTGGAACAAAAACCACATTCACAGAAATATAGACAAAATGAAAAGGCAGAGGGCTATGTACCAGATGAAGGAACAAGATAAAACCCCAGAAAAAAACCTAAATGAAGTGGAGACAGGCAACCTTCCAGAAAAAGAATTCAGAATAATGAGAGTGAAGATGATCCAGGACCTCGGATAAACAATGGAGGCAAAGACAGAGAAGATGCAAGAAATGTTTAACAAAGAAAGACCTAGAAGAATTAAAGAACAAATAAACAGATGAACAATACAATAATTGAAGTGAAAAACACACTAGAAGGAATCAATATCAGAATAACTGAGGCAGAAGAATGGATAAGTGACCTGGAAAACAGAATGGTGGAATTCAATGCTGCAGAACAGAATAAAGATAAAACAATGAAAAGAAATGAAGACAGCCTAAAAGACCTCTGAGACAACATTAAACACAACAACATTCGCATTATAGGGGTCGCAGAAGGAGAAGAAAGAGAGAAAGGACCCAAGAAAATATTTGAAGAGATTATAGTCAAAAACTTCCCTAACATGGGAAAGGAAATAGCCACCCAAGTCCAGAAAGTGCAGAGAGTCCCATACAGGATAAACCGAAGGAGAAACACGCTGAGGCACATAGTAATCAAAATGGCAAAAATGAAAGACAAAGAAAAATTATTGAAAGCAGCAAGGGAAAAACAACAAATAACATACAAGGGAACTCCCATAAGGTTAACAGTTGATCTCTCAGCAGAAACTCTACAAGGCAGAAGGGAGTGGCATGACATATTTAAAGTGATGAAAGGGAAGAACCTACAACCAAGATTACTCTACCCAGCAAGGATCCCATTCAGATTCAATGGAGGAATCAAAAGCTTTACAGACAAGCAAAAGCTAAGAGAATTCAGCACCACCAAACCAGCTCTACAAAAAATGCTAAAGGAACTTCTCTAAGTGGGAAAAACAAGAGAAGAAAAGGACCTCCAAAAACAAAAACAGAACAATTAAGAAAATGGTCATAGAAACATACATATCGATAATTACCTTAAATGTGAATGGATTAAATGCTGCAACCAAAAGACACAGGCTCGCTGAATGGATACAAAAACAAGACCCATATATATGCTATCTACAAGAGACCCACTTCAGACCTAGGGACACATTCAGACTGAAACTGAGAGGATGGAAACAGATATTCCATGCAAATGGAAATCAAAAGAAAGCTGCAGTAACAATACTCGTATCAGATAAAATAGACTTTAAAATAAAGACTGTTACAAGAGACAAGGAAGGACACTACATACTGATCAAGGGATCAATCCAAGAAGAAGATATAACAATTATAAATATATATGCAGCCAACATAGTAGCACCCCAATACATAAGGCAACTGCTAACAGCTCTACAAGAGGAAATCGACAGTAACACAATCATAGTGGGGGACATTAACACCTCACTTACACCAATGGACAGGTCATCCAAACAGAAAATTAATAAGGAAACACATTCTTTAAATGACACAATACATCAGATACATTTAATTGATATTTATAGGACATTTCATCCAGAAACAGCATATTACACTTTCTTCTCAAGTGTGCACGGAACATTCTCCAGGATAGATCACATCTTGGGTCACAAATCAAGCCTCAGTAAATTTAAGAAAATTGGAATCATATCAAGCATCTTTTCTGACCACGATGCTATGAGATTAGAAATCAGTTACAGGAAGAAACACTGTAAAAATCACAAACACATGGAGGCTAAACAATACATTACTAAATAACCAAGAGATCACTGAAGAAATCAAAGAGGAAATCAAAAAATACCTAGAGACATATGACAATGAAAACCCAACGATCCAAAACAGACAATGAAAATACAACGATCCAAAACCTATGGGATGCAGCAAAAGCAGTTCAAAGAGGCAAGTTTACAGCAATACAAGCCTACCTCAAGAAACATGAAAAAATTTCAAACAATCTAACTCTACACCTAAAGGAACTAGAGAAAGAAGAACAAACAAAACCCAAAGTTAGCAGAAAGAAAGAAATCATAAAGATCAGAGCAGAAATAACTGAAATAGAAACAAAGAAAACAATTGCAAAGATCAATAAAACTAAAAGTTGGTTCTTTGAGAAGATAAACAAAATTGATAAACCATTAGCTAGACTCATCAAGAAAAAGAGGGAGAGGACTCAAGTCAATAAAATTAGAAATGAAAAAGGAGAAGTTACAACAGACACTGCAGAAATACAAAGCATCCTAAGAGACTACTACAAGCAACTCTATGCCAATAAAATGGACAACCTGGAAGAAATGGACAAATTCTTAGAAAGGTATAATCTTCCAAGACTGAACCAGGAAGAAACAGAAAATATGAACAGACCAATCACAAATAATGAAATTGAAACTGTGATTTAAATCTTCCAACAAACTAAAGTCCAGGACCAGATGGCTTCACAGGTGAACTCTATCAAACATTTAGAGAAGAGCTAACACCCGTCCTTGTCAAACTCTTCCAAAAAACTGCAGAGGAAGGAACACTCCCAAATTCATTCTACAAAGCCACCATCACCCTGATACCAAAACCAGACAAAGATACTACAAAGAAAGAAAATTACAGACCAATATCACTGATGAATATACATGCGAAAATCCTCAACAAAATACTAGCAAACAGAATCCAACAACACATTAAAAGGATCATACACCATGATCAAGTGGGATTTATCCCAGGGATGCAAGGATTCTTCAATATATGCAAATCAATCAATGTGATACACCATATTAACAAATGAAGAATAAAAACTATATGATCATCTCAATAGATGCCGAAAAAGCTTTTCACAAAATTCAACACCAATTTATGATAAAAACTCTCCAGAAAGTGGGCACAGAGGGAACTTACCTTAACATAATAAAGGCCATATATGACAAACCCACAGCAAACATTAGTCTCAATGGTGAAAAACTGAAACCATTTCTACTAAGATCAGGAACAAGACAAGGATGTCCACTCTCACCAATATTATTCAACATAGTTTTGCGAGTCCTAGCCATGGCATTCAGAGAAGAAAAAGAAATAAAAGAAATACAAATTGGAAAAGAAAAAGTAAAACTGTCACTGTTTGCAGATGACATGATACTATACATAGAGAATCCTAAAGATGCCACCAGAAAACTACTAGAGCTAATCAATGAATATAGTAAAGTTGCAGGATACAAAATTAATGCACAGAAATCTCTTGCATTCCTATACACTAATGATGAAAAATCTGAAAGAGAAAATAATGAAACACTCCCATTTACCATTGCAACAAAAGAATAAAATACCTAAGAAAAAACCTACCTAGGGAGACAAAAGACCTGTCTGCAGAAAACTATAAGACACTGCTGAAAGAAATTAAAGATGATACAAACAGATGGAGAGATATACCATGTTCTTGGATTGGAAGAATCAACATTGTGAAAATGACTATACTACCCAAAGCAATCTACAGATTCAATGCAATCTCTATCAAATTACCAATGGCATTTTTTACAGAACTAGAACAAAAAGTCTTAAAATTTGTATGGAGACACAAAAGACCCCAAATAGCTAAAGCAGTCTTGAGGGAAAAAAACGGACGTGGAGGAATCAGACTCCCTGACTTCACACTATACTACAAAGCTACAGTAATGAAGACAATATGGTACTGGCACAAAAACAGAAATATAGATCAATGGAACGGATAGACAGCCCAGAGATAAACCCACACACCTACGGCCAACTAATCTATGACAAAGGAGGCAAGGATATACAATGGAGAAAAGACAGTCTCTTCAATAAGTGGTGCTGGGGAAACTGGACAGCTACATGTAAAAGAATGAAATTAGAACACTCCCTAACACCATACACAAAAATAAACTCAAAATGGATTAGAGACCTAAATGTAAGACTGGACACTATAAAACTCTTAGAGGAAGACATAGGAAGGACACTCTTCGACATAAATCACAGCAGGATCTTTTTTGATCCACCTCCTAGAGTAATGGAAATAAAGACAAAACTAAACAAATGGGACCTAATGAAACTTAAAAGCTTTTGCAAAGCAAAGGAAACTACAAACAAGACGAAAAGACAACCTTCAGAATGGGAGAAAATATTTGCAAACGAATCAATAGACAAAGGGTTACTCTCCAAAATATATAAACAGATCAATATTAAAAAAACAAACAACCCAATCCAAAAATGGACAGAAGACCTAAATAGACATTTTGCCAAAGAAGACATACAGATGGCCAAGAAGCACATGAAAAGCTGCTCAACATCACTAATTATTAGAGAAATGCAAATCAGAACTACAATGAGGTATCACCTCACACCAGTTAGAATGGGCATCATCAGAAAATCTACAAACAACAAATGCTGGAGAGGGTGTGGAGAAAAGGGAACCCTCTTGCACTGTTGGTGGGAGTGTAAATTGATACAGCCACTATGGAGAACAGTATGCAGGTTCCTTAAAAAACTAAAATTAGAATTATCATATGACCCAGCCATCCCACTACTGGGCATATACCCAGAGAAAACCAGGAAACCATAATTCAAAAAGAAACATGCACCCCAATGTTCATTGCAGCACTATTTACAATAGCCAGGTCATGGAAGCAACCTAAATGCCCAGCGACAAATGAATGGATAAAGAAGAAGTGGTACATATATACAATGGAATATTACTCAGCCATTAAAAGGAACGAAATTGGGTCATCTATAGAGACGTGGATGAATCTAGAGACTGTCAAACAGAGTTAAGTAAGTCAGAAAGAGAAAAACAAATATCGTATATTAATGCATATATGTGGAATGTAGAAAAATGGTACAGAGGCACCAGTTTGCAGGGCAGAAATTGAGACACAGATGTAGAGAACAAACATATGGACACCAAAGGGGAAAAGTGGTGGGGGGTGGGTTTGGGGGTGTGATGAATTGGGAGATTGGGATTGACATGTATACACTGATGTGTATAAAATGGATGACTAATAAGAACCTGCTATATGAAAAAATAAATAAAATTCAAAAAAAAAAGTTAAATAAATATATTTTAGCCATTCTAAAAAAAAAAAAAAAAAAACAGGCTCCAGTTAGGATAATGAAAAGAAGGGAAGTTAAATGAGGTAGAACACAAAGTTTCAAAAGTACACTAGAGAAACCACCAGCATACTAAAGTGAATCCAGAGCCTTACTGACTAGAACCGTTAACATTAAAGATGTAAGAGATCTTTAATATTTTTTGATTTAGTGCCCTGCCTTCAGATTGATACCGCTTTTTTTATCTGTATTATAAACAAGGCGTTAGAGAACAAGTGGTATGCCTTTATTCCTGGCAGGTACGTGAGTAGAGACAGGAAAACAGGTCCCTTTGGCTCTTAGCTCAATGCACACACACATCGTGATTTTCCTTCTGAGTCATAGTCAGCTTTGCCTCAGCCAGCTGCCTTTTAAGGCAAGTCCTGGCAGGGAAACTGTACTGCTACTTACGGTAACTAAAATTTCTATTAGAAGGTTTAAGACTAATCATGATAGCTTTCCCCCCTTTGTTTAATTTTCTTCATCTCCTACTGCATTCTAGATGTCGCTCCTTGCTCTAGCCAGTTAATTAGTTTTTTATTACATGAGTCTGTTCTTTTTTCCTGAGTCCTTTATACTTTCCAACTTTTCTTTCTCTTCCTCTTCCCCTTTCTTCAAATTGTTTTTTCTTCTTTCATTTAATAAACATCATTTGCATTTCTGTATATGAGTCAAATATGAAGAAGAAACAAATGAATGATACGGCTCGGCTCCTTCTTTCCCAAAGAATTTGTAGTCTAATATTCTAGTCAGAATTTGTTTATAGTTTACATGGGCATTGCCAACTTTTTTTGTAAAAAGCTAGATAGCAAATGTTTTAGGCTTTCTGGGCCAGTCTCTGTTGCAACAACTAAACTCTGCCATTGTTACACAAAAGCAAAAATAGACAATATGTAAATGAATGGGCATGGCTGTGTCCCAGATAACATTATTTAGAAAAACAAGTGGTAGGCCAGATTTGACCAATAAGACATAGTTTGCCAAACTCTAGTTTAAATGTATACAATACGTTTAAATAATACGAGAAATGTGATAAGAGAAATATAAAGAAAGGGATATAGGAACCAAGAAGACACCCCTCCTTTCCAACAATTCATCTTAATCAATAACCTTTATTGCTTAATCAACAACCTTTGCTGTTCTTACTTTAGACACAATACTTTTCTAATGTAATTCTCCTTCTTTCTTGATATTTTATAATATTTATTACTTATTCAATGTAATTAGTGAAGAGTCCCTCTGCTAGATTATGAAGCTATGTTGAACTACCTTGATGACATATAATGAGCAATATATTGGGCACAGAATTTTTTTATTGTTGTTGCCATATTCTTCTCTATAAATAGATTTGAAACTATATCATCATTATTCTTGGAGAATTAGAACATTTTCCTATATGGTAAATAAACATTGGGAATCTAAAAACAGGTACTGTGAACAATTTATGGTATTCAGCCTTCATTATAGAATAAAATGTCTGAGAGAACATGGAAACAAATTAGCTAATATGCTAAGGTATGGAGAGTTAATGCAAAGATATGCTCACAGGGACGAAAGTGTCTATCATTCTTTGCTGTATATGAGTTTTAATGTTTTTCAAAATTTTGTCACAAGGAAAATGTATTAAGGAAAATACCTCATAATATTAGCACTAAGGTAAAGATCAATAACAGTATCAACACAACGGTTTTCAACTGAGGCAATTTTACCCCTCAGGGAACATTTGGCAATGTCTGGGCACCTTTTTGGTTGTCATTACCAAGGGAGTGCTACTGGCATCTAGTGGGTAGAGGCCAAAGATACTGCTAAACATCCTATAAGGCACAGGACAACCCCCATAAGAAAGAACTATCCAGTCTAAAAGGTCAATGCCAAGGTTGAGAAATCCAGTTCAGCCTTTTAGGCCATACAGTTGTTTCTTTCTTTCTTTCTTTTTTTAAACAAATGTTTTATCTTGAGATAACTGTAGATTCACATTCAGTTGTAAGAAATAACATAGAGATAATATATAATAATATACCATGTACCCTTTACCTGGTTGCCTGTAAGGATAACACCTTGCAAAACTATAGTACAAAGTCACAACCAGGATAGTGACATTGACACAGTCAAGATACAAAACATTCTAATCACAACCAAGATCCTTCATGGGCCCTTTGCAGCCACACCTACTTCCCTTCAAACTCAAGGCCACATACCGTTTGATTCCATTTATATGAAATGTCTAGAATATTCACAGCTATAGAGACAGAAAGTAGAGTAGTGGTTACCAGAGCTGGGAAAGAAGGAAACGGGGAGTGACTGCTAATGGGCATAGGGATCTTTCTAAGGTGGTGAAAACATTCTAAAATTAGATTTTAGTGATTGTTATACAAGTTTTTGAATACACTAGACATCACTAAACTGTATGTACTTTAAATGGGTGAATACTATGCTACCTGAATTACATCTCTATAAGGTTGTTATAAGTGAAAAAAAAAATCAGTTAGCCATATTAGTGTATTTCTATTTCTGGGCTATTATATTGTTTTGCTTAATGTGTCCATCCCTTCACAATTACCACACTGGTCTTTACTGCTGTAGCTTTTCAAAGTCTTAAAATCAAGTACAGTTATTTCTCCAATGTTATTCTTTTTTTTTCTTTTAATTGCTCTGACTATTCTAGTTCCCATGACTTTTCATATAAAGTTCATGTATTTTTGTCTATATCTGTAAAACTCCTGCTGGGGCTTTGATAGTGATTATGTTAAATATATAAATTATTTGGGGGAAAAAACTGACATCTTTACTCTTTTGAGACTTCCAATCCAGGTACATAGTTTTTCTCTACTCTTTCAGGTTTTCTCTGATCGCTTTCATCAACATTTTGTAGTTTTCAGTATATAAATCTTATACATATTTTATAAGATTTATATGCCTAAGTATAATCTGGGAATGCACTATTGCAAATGTTACTTTTTAAAAACAATTTAGGTTTCCAATTGTTCAGTAGTATACAGAAATACAATTGATTTTTGTGTGCTGACCTTGTACTATGCAACCTTGAAACTCACTTATTATTTCTAAAGGGTCCCTTGTAGATATCTTGAAATTATCTGTCAACAATCATATCACCTGTGAATAGGGACAGTTTCATTTCTTCCTCTCTCTTCCATATTTTTTATTTCTAATTCTGGCCTTATTACGTTGGGTAGAATTTCGATTTAATGAGGAACAGGAGTAGTAAAGATGGACATCCTTATCTTGTTCCCAAACTTAGGGAGAAAGCATTCAATCTCTCACCACTAAGTATGATGTTAGCTGCAAGATTTTTGTCAATCTCTCTCATCAGATTGACAAAGTTCCCTTCTATTCCTAGTTTGCTAAGAATTTTTTTATTACGAATGGGTTGAATTTTCTCAAATATGTTTTCTTCATCAATTGATATAATCATGTTGTTTGTCTTCTTTAAACTGTTAAATGGTGGACTACATTGATTTTTGGGTGTTGCATCAAAGTTGCATTCTCACAATAAACCCCCATTTGATCATGGTGTATTCAATTTGCTAATATTTGTTAAGGATGTCTGTCTCCTTGTTCATGTAAAATATTTTTAATTTTTACCCCCTTGTACTTTCTATATCTGGTTTTGTCATTAGAGTATGCTGCACTCATAAAATAAGCTGGGAAGTGTTTCCTACCTTTTATTTTTTATTTTGTAAAATTGGTGTTATTTCTTCTTAAATGTTTGCTAAAATTTGCTAGTAAAACTATCTGGCCCTGAAGAGCATTTCTTCAGAGGAGTTTAACCATGAATTCAATTTTTTAAGTGGTTATATGATTATTCAGTTATCTATTTACCTTGGGTGAGTTTTGAGCCTATGGATATTTTTCAATCATAGGAGAAATTCTCTTCAAGTAATCGTTCCATTTAAAACAGATTAGCCAGTTTAAGTACATAGAGCAGTTTGTAGTATTTACTTATTTTTTAAAAATAGAATAATAGAATAATGACGATAATGAAAGAGTAATATAGGGTTTATAGTGATAGTCCATTTTTATTTCTAATTATAACATTGTCGTATTGATTTTTCTTCCTCAGTCTTATTTGAGGCTCGTCAATTTTACTGAACCTTTTAAAGAACTATTTATAATAGTGTCATTAATTTTCTCAATTATTTTTATGTTTTCAATTTTATTAATATATGCTTTTATATTTATTATTTTTATTATTAACCCTTCCTTCTTCTTGCTTTAGGTTAACTTTGTTCTTTTTTTTCTAATTTCTTTAGGTGGAAACTTAATAATTTGAGGCATTTCTTTTATTCTAATATAAGCACTTAATGTTATAAATATGCCTCTATTTAGCCAAACAGTACTAGTTTCAATATGTGGTATTTTAATTTTTATTTGGGTAGAAATACTTTCTTAAGACCTCATCTTTGACCCATGGATTATTTAGAATTGTTATTTAATATCCAGGTGTTTGAGGATATTTCTTTTTTCTTTCTTCCATTTATTCCTTATTTAATTTCATTATGGTCAGAGAGCATATTTTGTATGATTTAATTCCTTTTAAGTTTTCTAAGGTTTATTTTGTGACATAACAAATGGTTTATCTTGGTGAAAGCTCCATCCGCACTTGGTAAGAATGTGTATTTTCCTATTGTTGAATGGAGTGTTGTATAATGTCTATTAGACCCAAGCGATCGATAGTGCTGTATAGTTCTTCTAAATCCTTGCTGATATTTTGTCTAATAGTTCTATCAGTTACAGAGAGGAATGTTGAAGGATCCAATTATAAGTGTGAATTTAGTTTTCCTTTCAGTTTTATCATTTTTACGTCATGTATTTTAAAGTTCTGTTGTTTGTGCTTATACATTTAAAATCATGACATTATTTTGGTGAACTGACCCTTTTTTCACTTAGTAGTGCTCCTTAGTAATTTTATTTGGTATGAATTTTAATATGTCTGATATTAATAAATCTACTCTAGTTTCCCTTTGACATTTGCATGGTATGGATTTTCCATTCTTTTACTTTCAGCCTAACTGTATCATTACATTTGAAGTAAATTTCTTGTAGAAAACATAGTTTATGTATTAGTCAGGGTCCTCCAGGGAAATAGGATGAATATATCTATAGAAAGAGATTTATTATAAGGAATTGGCTCATGTGATTATGAAGGATGAAAAATCCCAAGATCTGAAAGTTGAAGACCCAAGAGAGCTGATGGTGTAGTTCCAGTCTGAGTACAAAGGTCTGAGAACCAGGTAAGCCAATTGCTATGAACTGAATTGCCCCTAGTTTATATGTTAAAGCCTTGATCCCCAATGTGATGATATGTGAAGATGGGCCTTTGGGAGTTAATCAGGTTTAGATGAGGTTATGAGGGTGGGGCCCTTGTGAGAGGATTAATGCTTTTCTAAGAAGAGACACCAGAACTTGCTCCTTTCCTCTCTCTACCAGGTGAGGACTCAATAAGAAGGCAGTCATCTACAAGCCAGGAAGAAAGCTCTCAGGAGGGAATCAAATTGGTCAGCACCTTGATCTTGTTTGGACTCCCTAGCTTCCAGAACTGTGAGATACATATTGTTTAAGCCACCCAGTCTATGGTTTTTTGTTATGGCAGCCCAAGCTGACTAATACACTGATGATGCAGTTCAAGAATGAGTCTGAAGGCCTGAGAACCATGAAAGCCAGTGGTATAGTTCTAGTCCCAAGGGCAGCAGGCTCAGAACTCAGGAAAAGTTGATCTTTCATTTCAGGTCTGAAGGCAAGGGAAAAACCAATGTCCCAGCTCTAAGGCAGTCAGGTAGAAGGAGTTCCTTCTCCTCGTGGAGAGTCAATCTTTTTCATGTAGGTTCTATTCAGGCCTTCAACAGCATGGAAGAGGCACACCATATTAGAAAGAGCAATCTGCTTTATTCAGTCTGCTCATTCAAATGTTAATCTCAAGCAGAGACACCCTCCTATATACATCTGGAATAACATTTTTGATCAAATATCTGAGCACTTCATGGTGCAATTAAGTATTTGTATGGATTTAGGTCTACCTTCTCCCTCTCTCTCTCTCGTGTTCCATTTTAATGAACTTAATATTTTTGGACTATAAATATTTTACAAGTTTTTAGTGATTGCTCTAGGATTATACTATATATACTTACTTTTTGACAGTCTAACTACAATTAATTTTTTAACCACTTCAAGTGCAATGTAGAAAACTTACCAATTTAAATATTCCTTTATCCTCCCCTCTTTATGTTGGCTTATATGTTATATCTACATACATTGAAAACCCCTTCAGAAAACATAATAACTTTTTCTACAGTGAAAAATAACTGAAGAAAAATTCTATTATATTTACCCAGATATTTAACAGTTCTATTTCTTTTCCTTAATTCCAAATGTTTTATGTGTACTTTTAATAAAAAATTTTCCTTCTTTATGAAGAACTGTTTCACAATTATTATAGATCAGGTCATCAGACAATGAATTCTCTTAGTTTTCTCCACCTTAGAGTATATTTATTTCATGTTTATGATTAAAGGGTATTTTTACTGGATAAGAACCCTAGATTGACTTTTTAGCACTTTAAAGTTTGTTGCACTTTGTTCTGGCCACCATTCTTTTAGATGAGATATCAACAATCATTCAAATCATTGTTCTGTTATAGTTTATCTATTTATAGAACATCATTTTTTCCTCTAGCTGATTTCTAGTAATTTATCTTTGTCTTTAGTTTTCAGTGGTTTGATTATGATGTCTCCAGACCTGAATTTCTCTACATTTATCCTGTTTGGGGTTTATTGAGTTTACTAAAGCCCAGGTTTCTATTTTCAACTAAATTTGAGAAGTTTCAGCCATTATTTTTTCAAATGTTTTTCCTCATCACACTTTTTCTTCTCCTTCTGGGACTCCAATGACATGAATTGTAAAACTTTGGTATTTGTTCCACAAGTCGCTGGGGTTATGTCCATTTATTTTGCAAACTATCTTCTCTTTATATTGGGAATGGATAATGTCTAATGACCCATCTTCATATTTAGTGATCCTTTCTTTTGTCATCCCTATTCTGCTATTGAATCCATCCAGTGAGTTTCGTTATCCTCAATATTATAATTTTTAGTTCTAAAATTTCTATTTGGTTTTTATTTTGATATTTCTATTGCTTTGCTGTTAATTTCTATCTTTATATTCATTTCAAGAGTGTTTGCTCTTACTTCTTGCATCATTTTCATGATAGGTGCTTTAAAGTCCTTGTCAGATAATTGTGACTTCTATGCCAATTGGGTGTTTGTTGGTGTCTGCTGATTTTCTTCTCCATTACATATGAGATTTTCCTGGTTCTTCCTATGCTGAGAAATTTTGCATTGTGTTCTGAACATTTTAAATATTATGTTATGATAATCTGGGTCTTGGTTAAATCCTTAGGAGAATGTTGATATTTTGTTTAGCAGACGATCAACTCAGCTGGATTCAGGCCACAAGTTCTGACTAGCCTTTTGAGGGTTGTGGTTTTAGTGTCAGTTCCATTTTCAAAGCCTTTGAAATGCTATTTATATCTGCCCTGTGTTTGCTACACCCAGTGGCCAGTCTGAGATTGGTGGTAGTCTATGTCTTATTTCAGTTCTCAGAGGTTTTGTTTCAATGTTTGGGGTCAGGTCCACGTATACAAGGCTCAGGAGTGAGCCCAAGAGTTTATAAACAACTTGATGGGTAATCCCTCCAAATTTCTCCCTCTCCATTGATATCCCCAGTACTTTCCATCCAAAAAGCTGGGGATTTAGCTATTTTTTTCTGATATACACTTTACATTACTGAATTCTCATCCAGGGCCAGGAAGCAGGAGAACAAAGAGATGGAAAAGAAACAGATTTGTCCAACCCCCCATGGGACCACATATTTCATGACAGGAGAGGAAGCTTATCCTCCCTCAGAGTTATAGATCTGTAGGCTCCCCACTGTGATACTACTGCTAATAGGATACACCTTTCCTACCCCTCAAGCCTGAACTCAAGAGGTTTTTTTAGAGCCTTCTCTGTTCATGCTTATGCCCACTTCCAAATTTCAGGGTCACTGGAGGGAAAAAATGGTAAACTCACTGCTAGTTTGGTTGCACATCATATTCTGTTTTTCTTCAGTTGGTCTTCTACTTACTCTTTATAGTCCTCAGACAGCTGCTTGATGCATTCTGCCCAAAATTTCTAGCTGCATTCAGTGATATAGAGTATAAAAACTGTGCTTACTGTGTCTTATCCAGAATCAAAACCATGGTTAAGTTTAAAAATAAACTTTATAACCATGTTATAAATAATAAAATACTAACAAACAACCATATATTTTTTTAAAAGTTGTGCCATATTGGAATTCTTTTTAAGCTGTGGTAGTTTGGTCTTCATTTTAATGTAAGATCTTTTAATATAAGACATTTATAAAAATATAAATTATAACCAGTTCCAACTCAGTCATTTGATACAAGAAATATGTATAGAACACCTACTTCAAGCAAAGCAATCTACTAGGCACTACAAGGTATAAAACTTATTTCATGTGGTGGCAGAGGCAAACCAGTCATGAGGCAATGTAGAAGCCAAGGTAGATTCCCAATTGTCAGTACGACAATTGTTTTACTTGGGAACATCCAAACATATTCGTTATTTTATCTAATTTTAGCCTAGTGTTCTTAACTCAGCAGGTATTCGTGTTTACAGTATTTAGAAAAATTATTATTTTGACAGATTGATAAGCTGTTTCTTCAAAACTCTGTGTTAGGCCTATTTATTCATCAAATTGTTGAAAGGTATCCATATTTTACCTCTCTGATTTTTTATTCTATTTTGGTATTCAATTATTCACTTCACCTGCCTTCTTCACGAGGACTGGATAGCTTAGTCATATTTTGCCATATCACTAAATATAGTTTCCTGAACTATTGTGTTATTAATTGGTTGACTTACTATTTTTGTGAAAAACATTAGCAAATTCAACAGGTGAGCAAGATTTATTAACCAAGCCTGCAAAATCAGACTGTACGTGAAAAAAAAAGCCTTAAGAAGACTTCTTATTGAAAGCAACAAAGATTTTCCTTCTTATCAGTGTGTTTAAAGATTAGGACTAGGAGGGAGGATCAAGATGGTGGAGTAGTAGGAGGACCTGGAACTCACCTCCCCTAACAAACACATCAAAAATACAACTACATGTGGACAATTCTCTCAGAAAACCAGATGGAAACTGGAAGAAGATCTCTTATACAACGAATGTTACAAGGTAGGATGGCACTGGTGCCCCTGGGAGTGATCTGTGAAGGAGGGAAGGGCCACACAGACAGGCTCTTACCCTGGAAGCCCCCCTTTCATGCTGGGAGGTCCACTGGGACAGCAGAGGGGCTGGAGGGGCCTGGACTCTGCTCACAAGAGTGTGTTCCTGCTGGTTTACTAGCAATCAGGGCGGAGTGAGACTGGTGCTGATGGCTGCCACCTCCCTGCACTTTCCAGTCCAAAATGCTCACCAGGAAGGGCTGCAGCAGCTAGGCACTAAATCTCAGAGGATGGACCCTGGGAGAGGACTCAGTTTAGCTGTGCAGAAACAGTCCTGAGGGCCGGGGGTGTGGTCCTGGCCAAAACTCAGAGCTCATTGTTAGTATGCACACAGCAGGAGTGGGTCAGGCCACAGTGGACTTTATCAGTGCACAATCCAGGTGGCACCACAGAAATACACAATTCGGGCAGACAGCCCCTGGGAAGGAGTACACAGTGTTTCATTTCCCTGGTGAAGCATTCCAGCTCCACCCACCCCAAACCACAGGTTGGAGCTGGATCTGTGGTGGACAAGATCTGGGAAAGGCCTCTGACAGTGGCAGCCCAAGTCGCAGGCTACAGCACAACCACCTCGATTCCTCCACCCACAGCAACCCTTCCCTCAGCACTAGCCCACTCCACACCACATCCTAGCACTAGGTCCGGGACAAACGCACCAGAGAAAGGGACATGACCTTAGGCTGTTTCTGTGCAGAACAGTGGACTCCTGCATGGGTGGTGCATAGGTTCACTTTGACCACATGGGCCTAACTTGCTTCAGCAGTTACCTCCTTTGAGACAGGGCATGCACTCAAGGGCCTTGAACTCAAGCCTTATTGGGCTGTTTCTGTGCAGAACAGTGGACTCCTGCATGGGTGGTGCATAGGTTCACTTTGACCACATGGGCCTAACTTGCTTCAGCAGTTACCTCCTTTGAGACAGGGCATGCACTCAACGGCCTTGAACTCAAGCCTTATTGGCCCCAACCATCAGGGCTTCTACTCCAACAACTGGGGAGCAGACCCTGTCCCCGATAGGGTTGTGACAGCCACAGACCAAAGAGCCACAGACCAAAGAGGAGGCCCTGCCCAACAGTCCAGGCCTTGAATATCACCAACACCAATCATACTCCCTATAAGGGGATAATGGCCACCACACTCTGAGGAAAGACATGACTAGCAACCATACCGAAAACAGCCCTCGCACCAAAAATACTGGACTCACAGAATCTATACAGGGATGCTCCCACATAAAAAAAGCCCTCCAAGACCACAGTAGATGGATAGACCTGGAGATTAAGTGAAGTCAGAAAAATACAAATACCATATGATATCACTTATATGTGGAATCCAAAAAATAATACAAATGAATCCATATACAAAACAGAAATAGACTCAACTCACAGACATAGAGAACAGACTTGTTGCCAAGGGGGAGGGATGGATTGGGAGTTTGGGGTTAGCAGATGCAAACTCTTACATATAGAATGGATAAACAACAAAGTCCTACTGTACAGCACAGGGAACTATATTCAGTATCCTGTGATAAACCATAATGGAAAGGAATATGAAAAAGAATATGTATGTGTGTGTGTGTGTGTGTGTGTGTGTATCTGAATCACTTTGCTGTACAGGAGAAATTAACACAACATTGTAAATCAACTATAATAAGTTAAAAAAAATAAAAGACTGCAATAGAGAACTGTTTCTCCTAAATTCAGAGAGACAGAGGAAGTTAATCAAGTAAAATGACAAAGCGGAGGAACTACTCCCAATTAAAAGAACAAGAGAAATCCCCTGAAAGTAAAATAATGAAACAGACCTCACCAGTCTCTTAAATTCCAAGTTCATAAAGGAGGTAATAAAAATGCTGAAGGAATTAAGAAAGATTACCAATAGAAATGCAGATCACTGTAACAAGGAACAAGAAATGAGTAAGATGAACCAATCAAAATTAGACCACTCAGTTGCCAAGAAAAAAAATCAATCTAAAAGCAAAGAATAGTGGACTAAGTAATGCAGAAGAACGAATAAGTTATCTGGAGATAGAATAATGGAAATCACCCAATCAGAACAAATGAAAAAAAAAATGAAAGCAACATATGAGATCTATGAGATAATATAAAGCATGCCAATCTATGCTGAATAGGTGTTCCAGATGAAAAAAGAGAGAGAAGGGGATCGAAAATGTATTTGAAGAAATTATGGCTGAAAACTTCCCAAACCTAAAGAAGGAAACAGGTATCCAGGTACAGGAAACACAGAGGGTCCCAAACAAGATAAACCTAAACAGACTGACACCAAGACATATCATAAGTGAAATGACAAAGTGAAAGCTAAAGAGAGGATTCTAAAGGCAGCAAGAGAAAAAGTTGCAAGGGAACCCCCCATAAGGCTATCAGCTGCTTACTTTGCAGGAACTTGTAGGTCAGAAGGAAGTGGCATAATATACTCAAAGTCCTGAAAGGGAAAAACCTGCAACCTAGGATACTTTACCCAGCAAGATTATCATTTAGAATAAAAGGAGACAAAGAATTTAGCAGACACGTGAAAACTAAAAGAACACAGCAATACTAAACCTACACTGAAAGAAATATTGAAAGGTTCTCACTAAATAGAAAAGAAGCAAAAATGTATATGAAAGGGAAAATCACAATAGAAAAGGCAGATATATAAAAGGATTGAAAATCACTTAAATAAGCCAGCACACAGATTGAAAAACAATAAAAAAAAAAAAAACTTTGTGAAAGCAATTTTAACTACAATTAACAGCAAAAGGATAAACATGATATTTAAAAAAGGATATCAAAATCACAAAATGTGAATGAGGGGAGTAAAAAATGCAGATCTTTCAGAATGTGTTTAAACTTATATGACTATCAGTTTAAAGCAAGTAGATATAGTAATGGGTCAACATACTTGAAAACCAAGGTAACAACAAATCAAAAACAAACAACAGATTCACAAAAACCATAAAGAAAGGAACTCAAAAACAATACGAAAGAAAACCATCAAACCAAAAGGAAATACAAAAAAGAATAAGAAATAAAGAACTACAAAATCAACTGGAAAACAAGGTTTAAAATGGCAATAAGTACATACTTATCAAAATTACTTTAAATGTCAGTGGACTAAATGCTCCAACCAAAACACATAGAGTGGCAGATTAGATTAAAAAAACAAGAACCTACAATATGCTACCTACAAGAGACTCAATTCAGGGTGAAAGGCACACACAGATTGAAAGTGAGAAGATGGAAAAGATATTTCATGCAAATGGAAACGACAAGAAAGAGGGGGTAGCAATACACATATCATACAAAGTAGACTTTAAAACAAAGTCCATGAAGAAAAAGAAGGACATTATATAATGATAAAGGGATCAATACAAGAAGAGATTACAGATGTTAACATATATGCACCCAATACAGGAACACCTAAAGACATAAAACAAATACAGACATAAAAGAAGAAATTGACAGGAATATAATAATAGTAGGAGATTTAACACCCCACTGATATCAATGGAATGATCTTCCAGACAGAAAATCAATAAGGCAACAGAGACTCTAAACAACACAATAGAAAAGTTAGACTTAATTGGTATCTACAGGACACTATATCAAAAAAAAAAAAAAAATACACATTCTTTTCAAGCACACATAGAACATTTTCTATAATAGGATAGACCACATATTAGGTCACAAAACATGCCTCAACAAATTTAAGAGGAAAAAATTATTTCAAGCATCTTTTCTGATAACAATGGTATGAAACTAGATATGAACCACAGAAAGAAAAATGGGAAAAAAATGAACACGTGGAGACTAAATAACATGGTACTAAAAAATCAATAGGTCAATGATGAAGTCAAAGAGGTCAGAAAATACCCCAAGATAAATGACAATGAAAACACAATCATACAAAATCTATGGAATACAGCAAAAGCAGTTCTCAGAGGGAAATTCATAGCCATACAGGCCTTCCTCAAGAAATAAGAAAATTCTCAAATAGATAACCTAACCAATCACTCAAAAGAACTAAAAAAAGAAGAACAAACAAAACCTAAAATCAGCAACAGAAAGGAAATAATAAAGATCAGAGAGGAAATAGAGACAAAAAAAAAAACCATTAGAAAAGATAAATAAAACCAAGAGCTGTTTTTTTGAAAAGATGAACAAAATTAACAAATCTCTAGCCAGGCTCACCAAGAATAAAAAAGAGAGGACCCAAATAAACAAAATAAAAATGAAGGAGGAAAAATAACAACCAATACCACAGAAATACAAAAAATCATAAGCGAATATACTATGAACATTTAGATGCCAACAAATTGGACAATCTAGAAGAAAGGGACAAGTTTCTAGAAACATACAGCCTGCCAAAATTGAGTCAAAAATGAATACATAATTTGAATAGACTGATCACTGAAGTCAAATAGAATCAATCTGTAATTTAAAACAAAACAAAACAAAAACTCCTTACAAACAAAAGTCCAGCACCAGATAGCTTCACTGGGGAATTCTATCAAACAGACAAATAAAAACTTATACCTATCCTTCTCAAACTATTCCAAAAGACTGAAGAGGGGGGAACACTCCCAAATTCTTTCTATGAAGCCACAATCGCCCAATACCAAAGCCAGACCAAGACACTACAAAAAAAGAAAATTACATGTCAGTGTCTTTGATAGATATAGATGCAAACATTCTCAACAAAATATTAGCAAACCGAATCCAAAAATACATAAAAAGGGTCATATACCATGATCAAGTTGGAGTCATTCCAGGGTTACAAGGATTGTTTAACATGTAAATCAATCAGTGTGATACATCACATTAACAAAAGGAAAGACAAAAAAACCACATGATCATCTCAATAGATTCAGAAAAAGCCATTTGATAAAATTCAGCATCCACTCATGATAAATATAAACTCTCACCAAAGTGGCTATAGAGGGAACATATCTCAATATAATAAAAGCCAATTTTGACAAACCCACAGCCAATATAATATTCAACAGTGAAAAGCTGAAAACCTTCCTGCTAAATTCAGAAACAACACAAGATGCCCACTCTCACCACTTCTAGTCAACATACTATTGACTTCCTAGCCACAGCAATCAGAGACAAGAAAAAGAAATAAAAGGTATCCAAACTGGTATGGAAGAGGTAAAACTATCACTGTTTGCAGATGACATGACACTCTATATAGAAAACCCTAAAGATTTCACACAAACCTACTAGAACTAATAAATGAATTCACCAAGATAGCAGGATACAAGATTAATATAGAGAAAATATGTTGCATTTCTTTACATTATCAGTGAAATATCAGAAAGAGAAAGTAAGAAAATAATAAAATAAATACCTAGGAGTAAACTGAACCAAGGAGGTGAAAGACCTATACACTGAAAACTATAAAGGAAATTGAATGATGATAGAAAGAAATGGAAAGACATCCCATGCTCTTGGATTGGAAGAATTAATATTGTTAAAATGGCCATACTACCCAAAGCAATCTGCAGACTTAATGTGATCTCTATCAAAATACATGACATTTTTACAGAACAAGAATAAATAATCATAAAATGTATATGGAACCAGAAAAGACCCAGAATTGCCAAGGCAATCCTGAGGATAAAGAACAAAGGTGGATTCCTGACTTCAGCCTATACTACAAAGCTACAGTAATCAAGACAGTATGGTACGGGCACAAAAACCAAAATATAAATCAATGGTACAGATAGAAAGCCCAGAGACAAACCCATGCACCTATGGTCAACTAATCTATGACAAAGGCAGCAAGGGTATACAATAGAGAAAAGTCAGTCTCTTCAATAAGTGGTGCTGGGGAAACTGGACAGCTACAGCTAAAAGAATGAAATTAGAACACTCCCTAACACCATACAGAAAAATTCAAAATGGATTAAAGACCTACATGTAAGACCAGACACTATAAAACTCTTAGAGGAAAACATAGGAAGAACACTCTCTGACATAAATCACAGCAAGACCTTTTTTGACCCACCTCCTAGAGTAATGGAAATAAAAAGAAAAATAAACAAATGGGACCTAATGAAACTTAAAAGCTTTTGCAAAGCAAACTACAAACAAGACGAAAAGACAACCCTCCAAATGGGAGAAAATATTTGCAAATGAATCAACGGACAGAAGATTAATCTCCAAAGTATACAAACAGCTCATGAAGCTCAATATCAAAAAAACAAACACCTCAATCAGAAAATTGGCAGAAAAAAAAAAATCGGCGGAAGACCTAAATAGACATTTCTCCAAAGAAGACATACGGATGGCCAAGAGGCACATGAAAAGATGCTGAACATCACTAATTATTAGAGAAATGCAGATCGAAACTACAATGAGGTATCACTTCACACTGGTCAGAATGGCCGTCATCAAAAAATCTACAAACAATAAATGCTGGAGAGGGTGTGGAGAAAAGGGAACCCGCTTGCACTGTTGGTGGGAATGTAAATTGGTAGAGCCACTATGGAGAACAGTATGGAGGTTCCTTAAAATACTAAAAATAGACCTACCATATGACCCAGCAATCCCACTACTGGGCATATACCCAGAGAAAACCATAATTTAAAAGACACATGCACCCCAATGTTCATTGCAGCACTACTTACAATAGCCAGGACATGGAAACAACTTATATGTCCAACGACAGATGAATGGATAAAGAAGATGTGGCTCATATATACAATGGAATATTACTTAACCATAAAAAGGAACAAATTGGGTCATTTGTAGAGATGTGGGTGGACCTAGAGACTATCATACAGAATGAAATAAGTCAGAAAGAGAAAAACAAATATCGTATATTAACGCATATATGTGGAATCTAGAAATATGGTACAGATGAACTGGTTTGCAAGGCAGAAACAGAGACACAGACATAGAGAACAAACGTATGGACACCAAGGGGGGAAAGTGGTGGGGTGCGATGAATTGGGAGACTGGGATTGACATATATACAGTAATATGTATAAAATGGATAACTAATGAGAACCTGCTGTATAGAACAGGGAACTACTTCACTTTGCTGTACAGTAGAATCTAAAACAACTATACTCCAATTTAAAAAAAAAGAACAAAGGCGGAGGCATAACCCTTCCAGACTCCAGACAATACTATAAAGCTACAGTAATCCAAACAGTGTGGTATTAGCACAAAAACAGACATATAGTTCAATGGAACAGAATAGAGAGTCCGGAAATAAACCCACACATCTATGGTCAATTAGTCTACAGCAAAGGAGGCAAGAATATATTATACAATGGAGAAAAGAAACTGTGTTCAAGTGGTGTTAGAAAAGCTGGAGAGCTACATGTAAATCAGTGAAATTGGAACACTCCCTAACACCATATATAAAAAATAAACTCAAAGTGTTTTAAAGACATAAATATAGGACATGACACCATAAAACCCCTAGAAGAGAACATAGGCAAAACATTCTGGAACAAAAATTATAGCAATATCTTCTTAGATCAGTCTCCCAAGGCAAAAGAAATAAAAGCAAATACAAACAAATGGGATCTAATCAAACTTATAAGCTTTTGCACAGCCAAGGACACCATAAACAAACAAAAAAAAGGACAGCCTATGGAATGGGAGAAAATATTTGTAAACAGTGCAACCAATAAGGGGTTAATTTCCAAAATATACATACAGCTCATACAAGTCAATATCAAAAAAAAAAAAAAATCAAAAAATGGTCAGAAGACCTAAATAAACATCTCTCCAAAGAAGACATGCAGATGGCCAACAGGCACATGAAAAGATGCTCAACAGCACTAATTATTAGAGAAATGTAAATCAGAACCACAACGAGTTATCTCCTCACACTGGTCAGAATAGCTATCATCAAAATATCTACAAATAATAAATGCTGGAGAGGGTGTGAAGAAACAGGAACACTTGTACACTGTTGGTAGGAATGTAAATTGGTGCAGCCACTATGGCAAACATTATGGATATTCCTTTAAAAGCTAAAAATAGAGCTACCATATGATCCAGCAATCCTACTCCTGGGCATATATCTAGAAGAGATGAAAACTCTAATTTGAAAAGATACACACACCCCAATGTTCATAGCAGCTCTATTTACAATAGCCAAGACGTGGAAATAACCCAAGTGCCCATCAAAAGATGATTGGTTTAAGAAAAGTGGTACATATAATGAAAGATAATTGGTATGTGTGTATATATATATATATATATATATATAATTGAATATTACTCAGCCATAAAAAGGAATGGAATAATGCCATTTACAACAACATGGATAGACCTCGAGGATATTATACTTAAGTGAAGTCAGACAGAGAAAGACAAATATTATATGATATCACTTATATGTGGAATCTAAAAGATAATACAAACTGACTCTATATACAAAACAGAAATGGACTCACAGACATAGAAAACAAACTTGTGGTTACCAAAGGGGAAAGGGAGGAGAGGCGGGATAAATTAGGTGGATGGGATTAACAGATACAACCACTATACATAAAATAGATGAGCAACAAGGAATTACTATATAGCACAGGGAAATATTCAACATCTTACAATAACCTATAATGGAAAATAATCTGAAAAAATATATATACATATATAACTGAATCACTTCGCTATACATCTGAAATTAATAAAATATTATAAATCAACTATCCTTCAATAAAAAAAGATTAGCATTACATTTTGGTTTACTGAATGAAAAGGGTTTATATTATCAGGAAATCAATAAATGGAAAGCAATTGATGATTTGGAGAATCATGGTAGTATTCAATAACCTTGTGTTATTGCTAACTTGGCATCATTAAAGTGAAGCTCTGCCTAGAGGAAGTGTATCAGAGTACGTTAAAACAAAAGTCTCCACATGTTTAGAAATAAAACATATGTCTGAAACTAAGAAGTTCATTAAAGTGGCACATGTCATTCAGTGTAAAATAAGAAGGTTAAAAACCCTCCCCAACTCTGCTCCTCAGGAGCAAAAACGACTCCAGAGTCAGATGATTCCGAATAAAATTTTGGCTCTAACTCATTCTGATTTTAGAATCCTGAGCAAGTTACTTAGCTTCTCTAAATGTTCAGTATTCATCTATAAAATGGGGGATAATAATGTAATTTACTTCAGGGAGTTGCCATGAGGATAAAATAAAATAAGAATACTTAATGCCTGGCCAATACTACTCAATAAATGTTATTATTATGACTAAATAAGTTTTCCAGTACAGCTCAGTATTTTATCAAAAAGGGAAAATAAATGCCTAGTGGCAAAAACATCTCTGGGGAACGTGTCTGAGTCATCTGTATGGCAATGTTTAAGGTTTTTTCCCTATTTTAAAAAAAATTCTCTCATCCTTATGGATTGAAGTATGTGTGGTTTCCATAATTCTCTCAATTAGGATACCAGTCCAGTGAAGTTTATTTCTATCCATTCATACTATTCTCTACAATGCGTGTTAATTCACTATCTTTTCACTCATTTATTCAACTGATATTAATTGAGGCTACCAAATGCCAGGCACCATACTAGGCACTGTGAATAAAAAGATAATTGTTTGTAAGACACACCCCCTATCTTTAAGGGCACCCAAGATTTAGCGGAAAGATAAACATTGACATAAAAATTTCAGTGGTATGTTGGAGCCATCTTGTATCTGCTCATGAGAACCATCTGCTAAAATTCTGGGAATTTTGCAAGCTGGTTATTAAACAGTCCCATTAATTTAATTAATTTTAATTACTTTTTATTAAATTAATTGTATTAATTGATTTAATTAAATTATAAATTTATAGTTGAATAAGTTACATTAAATACAGGTCATAAATATTCAAAACTCGACACTTTATTGTTTTAGTACATTTTACGTATTATCTATGCATCTGAGTTTATTTACATTATTTCTACATGCTGGAAATTTCATATGATGTTGTATTGCTATACATCTTTTCCCAATTCCATGTGTCATGATTAACATGTTGGTCACTTGAAATCAGCTATGGGAGAGTATTTACACCATGAAAATTGGCGACTATTACAAATTAGGACTTTTTTCCCTCAGACTTATGTTTGTTAAACACTTGCTAGCATATCAATTCATCTAATTATAACACACTGTGATATGTATTGTCAGAAAGATATGTATAAGACGCTCTAGGAATACAAATGAATTGATCAGTGAACCAATGACCAGGGAAATTAAGGAAGGCTTTGTTGAGAAGGAGTATTTGAATTGATTAAATTTAGAAGGCTTTGGCTCTTTAACAACCCCGAGGAATAAAGAGGGTCTTCTGAAAACTGTGATGGGATGGACTATATTCAGCTATTCAGTCCTCCTTCCAGTTCTACATCACTACCCATTGCCTTTAAACTTGGCCTTGTGAATTGATTTTGCCAATGGCATGTCAGTGAACACAAAGTAAGGCACCCTGATCAGAAGCTTTAAGAGCCCTTGCATATGCTTGTATGCCAGCTGTCTTGCTCTTATCTTTGCCTGGAAAATATAATGTTTTGTATAAGGGCAGTTACTTCATCCTGGGTGCTAGAATGAGGAAACATGAAAAGTAGAGGTGCAGCCAACTCTCACTAATTTCAGCAGACCATAAATAGCAGCAGCTGGCATGTTAACCTGAATAAGAAATAAATCATTGTTATAAACTATTGATATTAGCGAGTCATTTACTACCACACTATAATATATTGAAAGCTGATTGTTACATTTAAGGTGGGATTTAACATTGGCACTTTCTTGCTTACTTGCCACTATCAGGGAACCTTTCATGTAAGCAAAATGAATCTGTGATATACCCCAAATGCTTTCAAAACATGTTTGGATACTACTTACACAAATCTTCTCCTGATGGCACAAAGTACACTTTTGAGAGCAGGAAACTAAAAAAACTACAGAGAAAATGCAGATTCTAGAATCATACTACATATATTACAATTTTTGCTCAAAGCCAACACTACATAAAACTCAAATGTGCATATATCATCAAATATTTTAGAACATGAAGGAACCTACATAATTATATTACCCATCCCCTGAGTTTCATAATCAGTATATCCAAAGCTCAAGGATGTTGAATGGTTGGGGCAAGAAGTAAGCCAAGAAGCTGTAATACAGCTCAGGTCTCCTAATTTACAGTGTAGTTTTCTGTCTTCTACATAATAGTAACAATAACGATAATAGCTAACACTTATTCCACATTTACTATGAACAACACTGTTTTAAGTGCTTTATACAGATATTCATTTAATTCTGTTTAATTCAGTTAATTCACTTAGTCCTCACCAAAAAACAATGAGGTAAATATTATTAATATTTAATGTTAACAAATACTAATCTTAAGTTAAATAACTTACCCATGATCACACAGTGTTAAATGATCATTAAGATTTCACGGCCTCACACTTTATCACTAGGCCAGTCTGCCTCATTCTTACTACTCCATGAAGTGCTAAGATATTCGAACTATAACCACAACACTCTTTTCTTTCTGAGGGCCAGGCTGCCATTTCTTCTTATAAAGACCACAATGTTGTTTTAATCTGAATTAAATTATTTTATTTTGAGAGATGCATGACTTTTCAAATTACTACCTACTCTAATCAAAACCACCTACTCAGAAGACAACTCTTTTTGTGCATTTGTTTTGTTTTGTTACTTTGACTTAAAATGTTCTCTTCAAGAATACTGGAAATTAAAGACAAGTAACTTGCTAAAGATCTATAATGTAATTATAATACCTGTTAGGGAAGGGACCAATTTTTTGAAAAAGAGCTCCCACCTTCAAGCCCAGGTCAACAAATAAATGTGTATATGTGCCCAATAGATAAAAGTTTTTCTTTTCCCATTTTCTTTGTTAAGTCAACCACAGTTTCTCTCATTTAGTGTCTAGAATTAAAAAAAAAAACAAACAACTATGAGTACTGATTTAAGATAACTTTCAATGTTAACTAGATATGAGTTGAGAATATTTTGCCATTGGAAAACACTCATGAAATTAGCCCAGGGCTTAAGTTTTTCTTTTAATTTCAGAAGAAGCTTCCTAAGAGCAGAGGGAAAACTGGCTTCTAATTCCTTTGGTTTCTTGACTGTTTCCTTTTTCCATTTATAACAGAATTCCACAACCTAGAAGCTAATCCTTATGCTTACTGAGTTGCCTGATGGAATTATTCTCCATGTTACCTCTATTCCCAAAGTCCTTCCTTGGCTTCCCACCTTTGGGACCAAACTGCCAAGGATAACTGATGAAACTGGCCATAGTGAGCAGCAATCTAGTCACCTACCAGAAAGGAATCCTGGGGCCTCTCATCTATTCAAAGTGCTCTCAAGTATATTAAACCATGGGGTCATCAAAATGAAGGTATTTCCCTGGACAAGAATTGAATCCACTATCGTCTTTTGTCTTCAGGAACACTGAAGCAGAGAGAATTTGAGGCAGTTGCTCCAGGATATCCAGAAAAGTATGACTATTGAAAAATTAGAACCTAATGTACTTTCTTATCAAGAGAGTAAACGCTCTCACTAACTATTCTTTTCACTTTGGTTTAACTTTTCTTAGCATTTCCTTTGCTTTCTCACCCACCAAACATTCTGATTCCCGGATCACCTACATTTATGTACAGTAAGGTCTCATGATTATTTGGTATTCAATGAAGTGAAGAACGAATAAAAACAGAGTTTTTATTGAGTTTTCCAGAACTGCTTTTTTTTTTAAGATGAAAATCCTTTTCTTATAGGAGTTATTTCTATCTTTGAGATTTACCACCTGATAATGAATAGAAGTTAGTTGAAAGTTGACTTATATTAGAAATAGAATTCACCCATTGAGCTTTCTTTTAATACAAAGAAGCATAGAATTAGAAATTGTACTAAAGAAAGAAAATTCCATAAATGATAGCACAACTTGTCCAGATGATTAAATTTAATTTTGGGCCTTAGGTTTAGAAAACTGATTTTAATATCTTTGCTTTAGAAATTGGTCTAGTAGATATAGTTTCCTTTATTTCTTTATAGGCTTACATCTTTCTCAGTCATATTACATATATATAAAATATATATGAAAGTGCATTTTATTTTTTATTCAATTGTTTCTTTAGCAGTGTCTGCAATTAAGAACCAGCTCACTAAATGAACTGTAATTATTGCAAATTGTGGTAAGCACCAGTAATTAAAATGTTGCAGTAATGCTAGCCAGCTTTGCTAGATGCCCTTTGAGACTAGCATAAAATGATATTATGTCTTTAACTGGTGTTTGTATTACAGATGAGAAAACCTGGAAATGCAGGCCTTCAGAATCTTTTGGCTGAAACTTTAGAGCATAATGTAAAGTGGGGATTAGCAGTTATCCAGTGAATTCAAACTGGGAAGATAGTCAATTTGGTTAATTTGACAGTGAAAGTGGCTTTTTCTTTAAAATGTGCAATCTTTAGGGCATAAACATACATGGCTTGCCCATGAGGGGAAAATGAACAATGAACTCTAATCTCTTCTTTGTGTTTGCGGGATGCTAATAGTGAGCCTTCTGGGCACAAAAGCAAGACGGAACTCCTTCAATACCCACCCATCTTTTGAGGATCGTCACCCAGCTGCTACCCCCAGTGAACTCCCCAGCTGTGCAGTCATTTGGCAGAGTGCACTGTTATGCATAACTTAAGCTATGTGTATGTGACTCCAGTACAACTGGTGAATACAGATTGTCCACATAAAACCCCTCTAACTTACTGCAAGTGAAAAACAATGGATCAATGGTTTTGCCGTCATGAGAATGACTTAAATTTCAGTTTTAGCATTGACTGAATCCATCCATCAACATATTTATTTGCTTCTTTTCCACCCTTGCTCAAGGTAATCCAAAAAGTGCCATCTGATTACACAAAGGCTGTGACTTAGACAAAGATGTGGTAATATGGGGGTAAAGAACTATATAACTTTGTAAAAACAGTGCTAATAAATGTGTACTAGGTTCCATAAGATTTAACTACAACAAACCTCCATAAGGTCCTCAGAGACTATAGAGGCTTAGAGGAAGCAGAAGTGTTGTCATGTTATAAAGTGAAGGACTGACATTTGCCACTCTGATCCTGAAAGTAATCTGGTTTCCAAAAACATTCCAACTGCAAGATCCAATGAACATAACTTCTCACCCTGGCTATGATCTGTTATTGGGTATTGGAATAATTCTCCCATCATAAACAATTGTGAATATAGGCAAAAAATAAAAATCAACTGATTTCAGACTTTGTACAACAGACAGTACAGGGGTTTTGATCCTTGAGAGAAGGTAAACACACAAATTCACCTCATCATTCTGCTTGGGGGCATTTTTCAAATTGCAGCACAGGGAACTAGAGTCCAAACAGAGAGCACTGGTCTCTCATGGCAGAGGAAAGAGAGAGCAGATTCAGGGCTGCTCAGGTGGCCAGAATTTGAAGAGTAGCATATCAGAAAGCAGGGAGCTGCCCAGACGTCTGCATAAAGATCCCCTTCCATATTTGGCCAAATAATAAGCTGTGCATACACAGAGTAAAACACCACAAGGCCTGGGAAAACATAGTTACTGAGGGGACTATTAGCTGAACAGAGATTGCAGAGCATACTCAGTACTGGAATACACTGGCGTTCCAACGTCTCTGAAAAACTCAGTCATTCAGTTGAAATCATAGAAAGGCCATAACTTAAGAGTAGGACAAGTCTAGCCCTAAAGTCAGGGCTACTCTAGAACCATTTTAACAAAGCCTAAAACTGACCCTCAACAGAATCAAGTTGAGCTACCAGCAAATTAACAGCCTGCTAGAATAAATCTCAACATTTTTTAAGGACAGCATAGTTTAGGCTTTAAGTAATGCCCAAAATTCAATCAGAATTTACTGGATATACAAAGAAGACTTTTAAAATAAGACTCATAACCAGGAAAATTAGAGTGAACAGAAACAAACCCAGATGTGACACAGATGGTGGAATTAGCACACAGTGACTATAAAAGTTATTATAAATATATTCATGAATTTAAATACAAAGGTAATATGTAAAAAGATAGAAATACATTCCTCAACAGAGAAATATAAACTATGAAAATAAAAACAAATGGAAATCTTAAAACTGAAAAATAATATAATTCAGATAAACATCCCAAATGCATAAGCTCAACAGCAGACTGGACACTTTAAAGATCAGTTAAGAAAAACTAAATTGAAGCACAGAGAGAAAATCATTGACTTGTGGCACAGTATCAAGTGGACTTAACATTCATTGATAGGACAGGAGACAGAAAATGGCAAAAGAAGTCTATGGAGAAAAAAATCTGAGAAGTCCTTACCTCTTTGTGGGAGAAATTGATTGGAAAAGGACATGAGGGAACTTTTTGAGAAGACGGACATGTCCCATATTTTGGTAAGTGTGTGGGTCACAGAGTTGTATTTGTCAAATCTCATTGAACTATAATGGTCTGTGCTTTCCACTATTTGTAAATTATACTTCAATAAAAAAGGGAAAAATCCAATGGACAGTGACCAATTAGTATCATAATCTGATCCAAACACCAAAATACTGGCAATCACCTTACCATCCACAAAATTTTGTTACCTTTAGTTCTCAGTGTGGCAAATTGTTAGTTTCATCTTCTCTCTTTCTACTTTTTTTTTACAGTCTCTTTCAGTGATCTTTTTCTTCACCCCACTGTTATATATTCATGTTTCTAAGTTTCAGTCCTTGGCCCTCTTTTATTCCTACTTTATACATTCTTTCTGAACCTAGGATATGATTACTACAGTGCAAGTATTCAGTGCTTGATAGATGGATGGATGGATAGGTAGCTAAATAATGAGTACCCTCTTGTTTACATTCATTCAATTTAGGTGTCAGGCACTCTTTCAGGTGCCAAAGATACAGTTGTGAACAAAGCAGAAAAGAAAGTCTGTTTTCTAGTGTTCATATTTTATTTATAGTAAAGTTGTGGTTCAACTACCAATTCAGGCTCACATCATTTCTCAAATAGGAGCATACTAACCTCCAATTTGTACCTTCTAAGTAAAAACTGTGTATAGGTTTGTGTCTGTAAGCTGAGTGTTGGTACAGATTACCCACCCATAGACAGTAGAAGAATTAGAGGTGTAATACCAAATAAGGTGGTCCAAAAGATCCTATTCAGGAGGGAGAAGAGGGAAGAGAAGGATGTACAAAAGCAGAACTGGAACTCAGTGTTCAACAGTAAAGATTGCCAGGGACATTAGCCAGCTACAAAATCCAGAGCTATCTGTCAAGCAAAACAGACTGGATCTCATCAACATGCAGATCCTAGAGGCTTGTACACTTTAGGCACTAGGTGTGAAAAGGGCTGTAAGCCAATAGCTGGCTGACCAAAGTTTATATACAAAGAGAGTGGTGGAGGGGGACCTTCAAGATGGAGGAATAAGACGTGGAGATCACTTTCCTCCCCACACATACATCAAAAATACATCTACATGTGGAACAACTCCTACAGAAAACCTACTGAATGCTGGCAGAAGACCTCAGACCTCCCAAAAGGCAAGAAAGAAACTCCCCAAGTACCTGGGTAGGGCAAAATAAAAAAGGAAAAACAGAGACAAAGAATAGGGACGGGACCTGCACCTCAGGGAGGGAGCTGTGAAGGAGCAAAGGTTTCCACACACTAGGAAGCCACTTCACTGGTGGAGATGGGGGATGGGCGGGGGGAAGCTTCAGAGCCACAGAGGAGAGCACAGCAACAGGGGTGCAGAGGGCAAAGCAGAGATTCCCACACAGAGGATAAGTGCCAACTGGCACTCACCAGCCCGAGAGGCTTGTCTGCTCACCCGCCGGGGTGGGCGGGGGCTGGGAGCTGAGGCTCAAGCTTCAGAGGTCAGATCCCAGGGAGAGGACTGGGGTGGGCAGCGTGAACACAGCCTAAGGGGGCTAGTGCACCACAGCTAGCGGGGATGGAGTCCGGGAAAAAGTCTGGACCTGCCTAAGAGGCAAGAGCCCATTGTTTCAGGGTGCACGAGGAGAGTAGATTCAGAGCACAGCCTAAATCAGCTCCAGAGACGGGCGTGAGCCGCAGCTATCGACATGGACACCAGAGACGGGCATGAAACGCTAAGGCTGCTACTGCAGCCACCAAGAAGCCTGTGTGCCAGCACAGGTCACTATCCACATCTCCCCTCCCGGGAGCCTGTGCAGCCCGCCACTGCCAGGGTCCCGTGATCCAGGGACAACTTCCCCGGGAGAACACACGGCACGCCTCAGGCTGGTGCAACGTCACGCTGGCCTCTGCCACCGCAGGCCCACCCCGCATCCGTACCCCTCCCTCCCCCCGGCCTGAGTGAGCCAGAGCCCCCCGAATCAGCGGCTCCTTTAACCCTATCCTGTCTGAGCGAAGAACAGACGCCCTCAGGTGACCTACAGGCAGAGGTGGGGCCAAATCCAAAGCTGAACCCCAGGAGCTGTGCAACCAAAAAAGAGAAAGGGAAATCTCTCCCAGCAGCCTCAGGAGCAGTGGATTAAATCTAGACAATCAACTTGATGTACCCTGAATCTGTGGAATACCTGAATAGACAACGAATCATCCCAAAATTGAGGCAGGGGACTTTGGGAGCACCTGTAGACTTGGAGTTTGCTTTCTGCATCTAATTTGTTTCTGGTTTTATGTTTATCTTAGTTTAGTATTTAGAGTTTATTATCATTGGTAGATTTGTTTATTGATTTGGTTGCTTTTTTTATATGTATATATATATATTTTTTTCTTTTTCTCTTTTTGTGAGTGTGTATGTGTATGCTTCTTTGTGTGATATTGTCTGTATAGCTTTGCTTTTACCATTTGTCCTACGGATCTGTCTGTCCGGTTTTTTTGTTGTTTTGTTTTGATTTCTTTAGTATAGTTTTTAGCGCTTGCTATCATTGGTGGATTTGTTTTTTGGTTTGGTTGCTCTCTTCTTTCTTTTTATATGACTTTTTTATTTTTAATATTTTTTTTTGAATTTTATCTTTTTATACAGCAGATTCTTATTAGTCATCCATTTTATACACATCAGTGTATACATGTCAATCCCAATCTCCCAATTCATCACACCACCACCCCATGCCACTTTCCACCCTTGGTGTCCATATGTCTGTTCTATACATCTGTGTCTCAATTTCTTCCCTGCAAACCGGTTCATCTGTACCATTTGTCTAGGTTCCACATATATGTGTTAATATTCGATATTTGTTTTTCTCCTTCTGACTTACTTCACTCTGTATGACAGTCTCTAGATTCATCCACGTCTCTACAAATGACCCAATTTCGTTCCTTTTCATGGCTGAGTAATATGCCATTGTATATATGTACCACTTCTTCTTTATCCAACCTGGGCATTTAGGTTGCTTCCATGACCTGGCTGTTGTAAATAGTGCTGCAGTGAACACTGGGGTGCATGTTTACTTTTGAATGATAGTTTTCTCTGGGTATATGCCCAGTGGTGGGATGGCTGGGTCATATGGTAATTCTATTTTTAGCTTTTTAAGGAACCTCCATACTGTTCTCCATAGTGGCTGTATCAATTTGCACTCCCGCCAACAGTACAAGAAGGTTCCCTTTTCTCCACACCCTCTTCAGCATTTGTTTTTTGTAGATTTTCTGATCATGCCCATTCTAACTGCT